>NW_026712364.1:600000-1198440 GCF_030504385.1 Musca domestica | reverse complement strand
AAATGGCCATAACTCCTTAAATATTGAGTTTTCGGCGTTTTTAGCTATTATTTGTGATCACTTTTTTAAGTGTGAATTAATGAAAACTTTAAAATGGCCATAACTCCTTAAATATTGAGTTTTCCCGGCGTTTTTAGCTATTATTTGTGATCACTTTTATAAGCACGAATTAATGAAAACTTTTAAAATGGCCATAACTCCTTAAATATTGAGTTTTCGGCGTTTTTAGCTATTATTTGTGATCACTTTTATAAGCACGAATTAATGAAAACTTTAAAATGGCCATAACTCCTTAAATATGAGTTTCGGCGTTTTTAGCTATTATTTGTGATCACTTTTTATAGTACGTGAATTAATGAAAACTTTAAAATGGCCATAACTCCTTAAATATTGAGTTTTCGGCGTTTTAGCTATATTTGTGATCACTTTTATAAGCCGAATTAATGAAAACTTTAAAATGGCCATAATCCTTAAATATTGAGTTTTTTCGGCGTTTTTTAGCTATTATTTGTGATCACTTTTATAAGCACGAATTAATGAAAACTTTAAAATGGCCATTAACTCCTTAAATATTGAGTTTTCGGCGTTTTTAGCTATTATTTGTGATCACTTTTATAAGCTACGAATTAATGAACACTTTAAAATGGCCATAACTCCTTAATATTGAGTTTTCGGCGTTTTTTAGCTATTATTTGTGATCACTTTTATAAGCACGAATTAATGAAAACTTTAAAATGGCATAACTCCTTAAATATTGAGTTTTCGGCGTTTTTAAGCTATTATTGGTGATCACTTTTATAAGCACGAATTAATGAAAACTTTAAATGGCCATAACTCCTTAAATATTGAGTTTTCGGCGTTTTAGCTATATTTGTGATCACTTTTATAAGCACGAATTAATGAAAACTTTAAATGGCCATAACTCCTTAATATTGAGTTTTCGGCGTTTTTAGCTATTATTTGTGATCACTTTTTTAAGTGTGAATTAATGAAAACTTTAAAATGGCCATAACTCCTTAAATATTGAGTTTCGGCGTTTTTAGCTATTATTGTGATCACTTTTATAAGCACGAATTAATGAAAAACTTTAAAATGGCCATAACTCTTAAATATTGAGTTTCGGCGTTTTTAGCTATTATTTGTGATCACTTTTATAAGCACGAATTAATGAAAACTTTAAAATGGCCATAACTCCTAAATATTGAGTTTTCGGCGTTTTTAGCTATTATGTGATCACTTTTTAAGTGTGAATTAATGAAAACTTTAAAATGGCCATAACTCCTTAATATTGAGTTTTCGGCGTTTTTAGCTATTATTTGTGATCACTTTTATAAGCACGAATTAATGAAAACTTTAAAATGGCCATAACTCCTTAAATATGAGTTTTCGGCGTTTTTAGCTATTATTTGTGATCACTTTTTAGTGTGAATTAATGAAAACTTTTAAAATGGCCATAAACTCCTTAAATATTGAGTTTTCGGCGTTTTTAGCTATTATTGTGATCACTTTTATAAGCACGAATTAATGAAAACTTTAAATGGCCATAACTCCTTAATATTGAGTTTCGGCGTTTTAGCTATTATTTGTGATCACTTTTTAAGCACGAATTAATGAAAACTTTAAAATGGCCATAACTCCTTAAATATTGAGTTTTCGCGCGTTTTTTAGCTATTATTTGTGATCACTTTTTAAGTGGAATAATGAAAACTTAAAATGGCCATAACTCCTTAAATATTGAGTTTTCGGCGTTTTTAGCTATTATTTGTGATCACTTTTTTTTTTAAGTGTGAATTAATGAAAACTTTAAAATGGCCATAACTCCTTAAATATTGAGTTTTCGGCGTTTTAGCTATTATTTGTGATCATATTTTTTAGTGGTGAATTAATGAAACTTAAAATGGCCATAACTCCTTAAATATTGAGTTTTCGGCGTTTTTAGCTATATTTGTGATCACTTTTTATAAGCACGTGAATAATGAAAACTTTAAATGGCCATAACTCCTTAAATATTGAGTTTTCGGCGTTTTTAGCTATTATTGTGATCACTTTTTTAAGTGTAATTAATGAAAACTTTAAAATGGCCATAACTCCTTAAATATTGAAGTTTTTCGGCGTTTTTAGCTATTATTTGTGATCACTTTTATAAGCACGAATTAATGAAAACTTTTAAAATGGCCATAACTCCTTAAATATTGAGTTTTCGGCGTTTTTAGATATTATTTGTGATCACTTTTATAAGCACGAATTAATGAAAACTTTAAAATGGCCATAACTCCTGAAATATTGAGTTTTCGGCGTTTTTTAGCTATTATTTGTGATCACTTTTTAAGTGTGAATTAATGAAAACTTTAAAATGGCCATAACTCCTTAAATATTGAGTTTTCGGCGTTTTTAGCTATTATTTGTGATCACTTTTTTAAGCACGAATTAATGAAAACTTTAAAATGGCCATAACTCCTTAAATATTGAGTTTTCGGCATTTTTAGCTATTATTTGTGATCACTTTTTTAAGTGTGAATTAATGAAAACTTTAAAATGGCCATAACTCCTTAATATTGAGTTTTCGGCGTTTTTTAGCTATTATTTGTGATCACTTTTATAAGCACGAATTAATGAAAACTTTAAAATGGCCATAACTCCTTAAATATTGAGTTTCGGCGTTTTAGCTATTATTGTGATCACTTTTTTAAGTGTGAATTAATGAAAAACTTTAAATGGCCATAACTCCTTAAATATTGAGTTTCGGCGTTTTTAGCTATTATTTGTGATCACTTTTATAAGCACGAATTAATGAAAACTTTAAAATGGCCATAACTCCTTAAATATTGAGTTTTCGGCGTTTTTAGATATTATTTGTGATCACTTTTATAAGCACGGAATTAATGAAAACTTTAAAATGGCCATAACTCCTGAAATATTGAGTTTTCGGCGTTTTTAGCTATTATTTGTGATCACTTTTTAAGTGTGAATTAATGAAAACCTTTAAAATGGCCATAACTCCTTAAATATTGAGTTTTCGGCGTTTTTAGCTATTATTTGTGATCACTTTTTTAAGCACGAATTAATGAAAACTTTAAAATGGCCATAACTCCTTAAATATTGAGTTTTCGGCATTTTTAGCTATATTTGTGATCACTTTTTAAGTGTGAATTAATGAAAACTTTAAAATGGCCATAACTCCTTAAATATTGAGTTTTCGGCGTTTTTAGCTATTATTTGTGATCACTTTTATAAGCACGAATTAATGAAAACTTTAAATGGCCATAACTCCTTAAATATTGAGTTTTCGGCGTTTTTAGCTATTATTTGTGATCACTTTTTTAAGTGTGAATTAATGAAAACTTTAAAATGGCCATAACTCCTTAAATATTGAGTTTTCGGCGTTTTTTTTGCTATTATTTGTGATCACTTTTATAAGCACGAATTAATGAAACTTTAAAATGGCCATAACTCCTTAAATATTGAGTTTTCGGCGTTTTTTAGCTATTATTTGTGATCACTTTTTTAAGTGTGAATTAATGAAAACTTTTAAATGGCCATAACTCCTTAAATATTGAGTTTTCGGCGTTTTTAGCTATTATTTGTGATCACTTTTATAAGCACGAATTAATGAAAACTTTAAAATGGCCATAACTCCTTAAATATTGAGTTTTCGGCGTTTTTAGCTATTATTTGTGATCACTTTTATAGCACGAATTAATGAAAACTTTAAAATGGCCATAACTCCTTAAATATTGAGTTTTCGGCGTTTTTTAGCTATTATTTGTGATCACTTTTATAAGCACGAATTAATGAAACTTTAAAATGGCCATAACTCCTTAAATATTGAGTTTCGCATTTTTAGCTATTATTTGTGATCACTTTTTTAAGTGTGAATTAATGAAAACTTTAAAATGGCCATAACTCCTTAAATATTAGTTTTCGGCGTTTTTTAGCTATTATTTGTGATCACTTTTATAAGCTTATAATGGCCATAACTCCTTAAATATTGAGTTTTTCGGCGTTTTTAGCTATTATTTGTGATCACTTTTATAAGCACGAATTAATGAAAACTTTAAAATGGCCATAACTCCTTAAATATTGAGTTTTCGGCGTTTTCAGCTATTATTTGTGATCACTTTTTTAAGTGTGAATTAATGAAAACTTTAAAATGGCCATAACTCCTTAAATATTGAGTTTCGGCGTTTTTAACTATTATTTGTGATCACTTTTATAAGCACGAATTAATGAAACTTTAAAATGGCCATAACTCCTTAAATATTGAGTTTTCGGCGTTTTAGCTATTAATTGTGATCACTTTTATTAGCACGAATTAATGAAAACTTTTAAAATGGCCATAACTCCTTAAATATTGAGTTTTCGGCGTTTTTAGCTATTATTTGTGATCACTTTTTTAAGTGTGAATTAATGAGAACTTTAAAATGGCCATAACTCCTTAAATATTGAGTTTTCGGCGTTTTTAGCTATTATTTGTGATCACTTTTATAAGCACGATTATTTGTGATCACTTTTATAAGCACGAATTAATGAAAACTTTAAAATGGCCATAACTCCTTAAATATTGAGTTTTCGGCGTTTTTAGCTATTATTTGTGATCACTTTTTTAAGTGTGAATTAATGAAAACTTTAAAATGGCCATAACTCCTTAAATATTGAGTTTTTGGCGTTTTTAGCTATTATTTGTGATCACTTTTATAAGCACGAATTAATGAAAACTTTAAAATGGCCATAACTCCTTAAATATTGAGTTTTCGGCGTTTTTAGCTATTGTTTGTTATCACTTTTATAAGCACGAATTAATGAAAACTTTAAAATGGCCATAACTCCTTAAATATTGAGTTTTCGACGTTTTTAGCTATTATTTGTGATCACTTTTTTAGGTGTGAATTAATGAAAACTTTAAAATGGCCATAACTCCATAAATATTGAGTTTTCGGCGTTTTTAGCTATTGTTTGTTATCACTTTTATAAGCACGAATTAATGAAAACTTTAAAATGGCCATAACTCCTTAAATATTGAGTTTTCAGCGTTTTTAGCTATTATTTGTGATCACTTTTTTAAGTGTGAATTAGTAAGAATTTTAAAATGTCCATAACTCCTTAAATATTGAGTTTTCAGCGTTTTTAGCTATTATTTGTGATCACTTTTTTAAGTGTGAAATAATAGGAATTTTTAAAATGTCCATAACTCCTTAAATATTGAGTTTTCAGCGTTTTTAGCTATTATTTGTAATCACTTTTTTAAATGTGAAATAATAGGAATTTTAAAATGGCCATAACTCCTTAAATATTGAGTTTTCAGCGTTTTTAGCTATTATTTGTGATCACTTTTTTAAGTGTGAATTAGTAAGAATTTTTAAAATGGCCATAACTCCTTAAATATTGAGTTTTCAGCGTTTTTAGCTATTATTTGTGATCACTTTTTTAAGTGTGAAATAATAGGAATTTTAAAATAGCCATAACTCCTTAAATATTGAGTTTTCAGCGTTTTTAGCTATTATTTGTGATCACTTTTTTAAGTGTGAAATAATAGGAATTTTAAAATGGCCATAACTCCTTAAATATTGAGTTTTCAGCGTTTTTAGCTATTATTTGTAATCACTTTTTTAAATGTGAAATAATAGGAATTTTAAAATGGCCATAACTCCTTAAATATTGAGTTTTCAGCGTTTTTAGCTATTATTTGTGATCACTTTTTTAAGTGTGAATTAGTAAGAATTTTAAAATGGCCATAACTCCTTAAATATTGAGTTTTCAGCGTTTTTAGCTATTATTTGTGATCACTTTTTTAAGTGTGAAATAATAGGAATTTTAAAATGGCCATAACTCCTTTAATATTGAGTTTTCAGCGTTTTTAGCTATTATTTGTGATCACTTTTTTAAGTGTGAAATAATAGGAATTTTAAAATGTCCATAACTCCTTAAATATTGAGTTTTCAGCGTTTTTAGCTATTATTGTAATCACTTTTTTAAATGTGAAATAATAGGAATTTTAAAATGGCCATAACTCCTTAAATATTGAGTTTTCAGCGTTTTTAGCTATTATTTGTGATCACTTTTTTAAGTGTGAATTAGTAAGAATTTTAAAATGTCCATAACTCCTTAAATATTGAGTTTTCAGCGTTTTTAGCTATTATTTGTAATCACTTTTTTAAATGTGAAATAATAGGAATTTTAAAATGGCCATAACTCCTTAAATATTGAGTTTTCAGCGTTTTTAGCTATTATTTATGATCACTTTTTTAAGTGTGAAATAATAGGAATTTTAAAATGGCCATAACTCCTTAAATATTGAGTTTTCAGCGTTTTTAGCTATTATTTGTGATCACTTTTTTAAGTGTGAAATAATAGGAATTTTAAAATGTCCATAACTCCTTAAATATTGAGTTTTCAGCGTTTTAAATTATTATTTAAAATCACTTTTTTAAATGTGAAATAATAGGAATTTTAAAATGGCCATAACTCCTTAAATATTGAGTTTTCAGCGTTTTTAGCTATTATTTGTGATCACTTTTTTAATTGTAAAATAATAGGAATTTTAAAATGGCCATAACTCCTTAAATATTGAGTTTTCAGCGTTTTTAGCTATTATTTATGATCACTTTTTTAAGTGTGAAATAATAGGAATTTTAAAATGGCCATAACTCCTTAAATATTGAGTTTTCAGCGTTTTTAGCTATTATTTGTGATCACTTTTTTAAGTGTGAAATAATAGGAATTTTAAAATGTCCATAACTCCTTAAATATTGAGTTTTCAGCGTTTTAAATTATTATTTAAAATCACTTTTTTAAATGTGAAATAATAGGAATTTTAAAATGGCCATAACTCCTTAAATATTGAGTTTTCAGCGTTTTTAGCTATTATTTGTGATCACTTTTTTAAGTGTGAAATAATATGAATTTTAAAATGGCCATAACTCCTTACATATTGAGTTTTCAGCGTTTTTAGCTATTATTTGTGATCACTTTTTTAATTGTAAAATAATAGGAATTTTAAAATGGCCATAACTCCTTAAATATTGAGTTTTCAGCGTTTTTAGCTATTATTTATGATCACTTTTTTAAGTGTGAAATAATAGGAATTTTAAAATGGCCATAACTCCTTAAATATTGAGTTTTCAGCGTTTTTAGCTATTATTTGTGATCACTTTTTTAAGTGTGAAATAATAGGAATTTTAAAATGTCCATAACTCCTTAAATATTGAGTTTCAGCGTTTTAAATTATTATTTAAAATCACTTTTTTAAATGTGAAATAATAGGAATTTTAAAATGGCCATAACTCCTTAAATATTGAGTTTTCAGCGTTTTTAGCTATTATTTGTGATCACTTTTTTAAGTGTGAAATAATATGAATTTTAAAATGGCCATAACTCCTTACATATTGAGTTTTCAGCGTTTTTAGCTATTATTTGTGATCACTTTTTTAATTGTAAAATAATAGGAATTTTAAAATGGCCATAACTCCTTAAATATTGAGTTTTCAGCGTTTTTAGCTATTATTTGTGATCACTTTTATAAGCACGAATTAATGAAAACTTTAAAATGGCCATAACTCCTTAAATATTGAGTTTTCAGCGTTTTTAGCTATTATTTATGATCACTTTTTTAAGTGTGAAATAATAGGAATTTTAAAATGGCCATAACTCCTTAAATATTGAGTTTTCAGCGTTTTTAGCTATTATTTGTGATCACTTTTTTAAGTGTGAAATAATAGGAATTTTAAAATGTCCATAACTCCTTAAATATTGAGTTTTCAGCGTTTTAAATTATTATTTAAAATCACTTTTTTAAATGTGAAATAATAGGAATTTTAAAATGGCCATAACTCCTTAAATATTGAGTTTTCAGCGTTTTTAGCTATTATTTGTGATCACTTTTTTAAGTGTGAAATAATATGAATTTTAAAATGGCCATAACTCCTTAAATATTGAGTTTTCAGCGTTTTAAATTATTATTTAAAATCACTTTTTTAAATGTGAAATAATAGGAATTTTAAAATGGCCATAACTCCTTAAATATTGAGTTTTCAGCGTTTTTAGCTATTATTTGTGATCACTTTTTTAAGTGTGAAATAATAGGAATTTTAAAATGGCCATAACTCCTTAAATATTGAGTTTTCAGCGTTTTTAGCTATTATTTGTGATCACTTTTATAAGCACGAATTAATGAAAACTTTAAAATGGCCATAACTCCTTAAATATTGAGTTTTCGGCGTTTTTAGCTATTATTTGTGATCACTTTTTTAAGTGTGAATTAGTAAGAATTTTAAAATGGCCATAACTCCTTAAATATTGAGTTTTCAGCGTTTTTAGCTATTATTTGTGATAGCTTTTTTAATTGTAAAATAATAGGAATTTTAAAATGGCCATAACTCCTTACATATTGAGTTTTCAGCGTTTTTAGCTATTATTTGTGATCACTTTTTTAATTGTAAAATAATAGGAATTTTAAAATGGCCATAACTCCTTAAATATTGAGTTTTCGGCGATTTTAGCTATTATTTGTGATCACTTTTTTAAGCATGAATTAATGAAAACTTTAAAATGGCCATAACTCCTGAAATATTGAGTTTTCGGCGTTTTTAGCTATTATTTGTGATCACTTTTTTAAGCACGAATTAATGAAAACTTTAAAATGGCCATAACTCCTTAAATATTGAGTTTTCGGCGTTTTTAGCTATTATTTGTGATCACTTTTTTAATTGTAAAATAATAGGAATTTTAAAATGGCCATAACTCCTTAAATATTGAGTTTTCAGGGATTTTAGCTATTATTTGTGATCACTTTTTTAAGTGTGAATTAGTCAGAATTTTAAAATGGCCATAACTCCTTAAATATTGAGTTTTCAGCGTTTTCAGCTATTATTTGTGATCACTTTATTAAGTGTGAAATAATAGGAATTTTAAAATGACCATAACTCGTTAAATATTGAGTTTTTAGCTATTATTTGTGATCACTTTTTTAAGTGTGAAATAATAGGAATTTTAAAATGGCCATAACTCCTTAAAAATTGAGTTTTCAGAGTTTTTAGCTATTATTTGTGATCGCTTTTTAGGTGTGAAATAATAGGAATTTTAAAATGGCCATAACTCCTTAAATATTGAGTTTTCAGTGTTTGTAGCTATTTCTCTGTCGAGAACCACCTAAAGCGGATTCCATCTATAGAAGAAAATTTGAATAAAATATAGCCTAATCTTCCATATTTCTGCCTACAAAAAAAATTATTTAAAGTACCTTCTACCCTTCGGACGTCCATCCTCCCATGGAAATTCACTTCGATTTTCTGGTTCTTTATTTGACAAAAATTATGATAATTACTTTGGCAATTCGATTGTCGTATTATTCGAAAACGCTGATCGCAATTTATGAGCCATGAAACGACGGCTACTTGGAAGATAGCTGAGAGCGCGACTATATGCATTGCCTGCCCTGATCTGTCTATCGATTCCATTTAATTGTAATAAATATTTGGCAGGCAGTTGTTGATACAGAGGTGTCGGTCGGTTACATCTCTGTCCTTTAATCTGATGTTTTTTTAGGTGGGCTGACTAGTGGTTGCTTGGCTGGTAGCCCGGCATCTAATGCCAATCGGTAGCCAAGTGGAGGCACCTTGTCGTTATGTTATTGCATGTTTAGCAGCGATAATAGATTTTTTATGATCCGTAATTTATTTGCCACTCTTTTTCTCTCTTCTGTTGTTTCGTTTAAACTAAAAATGCCCTGACATGCAAAGAGAGGAAAATACCTGAAAGGAGAAAAATCGTTTTAAGGAAGCATTTTGGGTAGTTGGGCAACGTAGAAGAAAAAAGTATTGATGCTTGTCGTTCTGTTGCCTGGTTGAAGCTGGAAGTTCGTTTTGGATGAATAAAATTTCGTTGCAAATATTTATTTAATATTTCAGTTAATTTAGGTGTCATAATTGTCAGGTTGATCAAAATAAAAGGGTTTAGGAAGAATCCATGGGGGATAGACTGTTTGAGGCTTCAGATTTTATTAAATAAAGAACGGCTGTGGTTTTTTATACCCTAAGCCATTTGATTACGCCAAAATATTGAGACTTGATACGGTCAAAATATATTTCAACGAAATAACGGTTTTATACCCTAGGTCTCTTTGGACCAAATCCGTTTCAGGGCATTTGGAGTTGATCTTAAGGGCGTCCGTCCATTTGTTTGTCGAAGGGAGTATCCGATTTGTTGCAAACTTGGTACATCGTTATATTATTGTCAAAATTAGATCGAATTCGGAGATGGGCAATATCGGTCCATTCCATGTGGTACCTCCACCTACCCCCTCCCACCAAAGAGATCTTCTTCTAGCTTTGCAACTCCTAAAATATACCTCAGTGCTAGGTCAGGTGCGAAAATGGACAATATCGGTCTATTCCATCAAGTACCTTCCCTCACAAAGGGTCAAAATTTGTATAATAATTTTTACTCTCATAAAAAACACAACGTAAGCATCCGAAAAACTTCACACAACCAAACGTTTCCATGAACCGAAGATCTGACGTGAATATGGGCTATATCGGTCCACTGCCTTTGGTAACTCCCCCACAGTGAGTCAAAATTTTGAATAACCAAAACTAACGATGAAATGTAAAATAAGCATCCGATTCTTTTCAAATTTCACACATCCCAATATTTTTATGAGCACAAGATATGTTGTGAATATAGTTGATCTCTTTGCCTTCCTTCTGGTACCTCTCCCACAAAGGGTCAACATTTTTAATAATTAAAACTCTTATAAAATGAGAACTAAGAACATTTCGCACGTTTCAATATTTTCACTAACACAAGATCTGGTATGAAAAACGGATTAAAGGGACCACTTCTCAACTACCCGCAAAGGGTCAAAATTTTGAAGAATTATAACTCTCATAAAATGCGAAATAAGCATCCGATTCTATTAAAATTTCACACATCCAAATATCTCTTCCAACACAAAACCAGTAAGGAAAAGTCAAAAGTCAGGCGGAGCCGACTATATGATACCCTAAACCACTATGCATATTTAGTAGAGCTCCCGTAACAAAATAATTTATTTGAATTATGTGAAGTAGTAATTTGGGCAAAGGTATTTCCGAAATATCATTGTTGTCAAATTCATATTACGAATGTGAGGGACTTTAACACCAAATCGGATGAAAAAATATATATGGGAGCTATAGCTATATCTGAACAGATTTTAACCAAATTTAATTTGATTGCTTCTAGACTGAATTCGGTGGGGTGTACCAAAATTCAGGACTTTTAGACTGATACTGGCCATTTGATGCACAATTAACCCGAAATCGATTGATCCGATTATCACCAATATTACCCTGTTAATATTGGTGATAATCGATAATCCTTGACCAAAAAAATATTTGTTGGAAAATTTTATCTCAATCGGACAATAAATGCGACCTGCGTTTTGTTCACAAGAATACATGGATGAACGGACGGACAGACGGACTGAGATGCATAAATCGACTCAGAAAGTGATTCTATGAAGATCCTCAAAAGTAACTATGAGTCTATCTCACTTCTTTCTCCTTGTTACAAACAAATGCACAAAGACATAATACCCTTACCACTATATGGTGTAGGGTATAAAAAGATATAAAGATTATAGATATCGGCCGACTACTTCTTGTATCTCCCCCACAAATAATTCCTTATTCCGTATTATTTGATTAAAATAAATAAAAAATGGAATTTTTGGAGGTACTTTTGAACATATAAAACAGTTATGTTCACTGGACATTGGGCCAATATCGGAAGGCTACACCAATTTGTGAACCTCTCTGGTCAATACCAATACCAAAAGATTTTCCTAACCTACATTCAATTACCAATAGCCTACTGCATTTTGTTCGGGAACTGGAGTGATTTTTAAAGAGACACAGACCGACTGACATGACGGAATCGATCTGGGGGCCTTTTAACAATACTGCAGAAGTTGGACTGGTTCCCTAAATAAGTGAATCTAAATTCAAAATTCCCAAAGACTAAAATTCACATTTGTCATTACCATTGCGAAAAAAAAATTGGATATTTCTCCATAGCAGAATCAATTCTACAATTACCAATACCTCCTGGACTACCGAAAATCGTACATTTTTCTTTTTCATTGGCCGCTTTGCACATGTAGGAACTATCCACGTCGCCTTCAAAATGATACGTCTTTGATATCTGTGTTTGACTTATTTTATAAAAGCTCATTTATTTTCAAAAAGAATGGTGACATTGTTTTTATTGTTTTTAGAAAAAAACATAACATAACACTCAATGTTGGGAGCCATATTTTTCCGGAGAGAGCTTTCAAAAATGCAATTTCAGTCGATTTTAATGCCATCTATAACTAAAAATTGGGTTTTAATTGGAAAATGCATTTTGTCCTATCTCTATAGTTTTATATCTTTGAAATATTTTAGCCAAGAGTAGTCATTGGTTGTTAACAGCACCTTAACATGTTTGCAATTTTATCAATCCTAAAAGTATGCTTTAATTTTCAACTGTTATTTTTTGGTGTTGCACTTTAAGCGTTTTCCAAATATTTATTGGGTCTAATTAACAATGTTTCATACAGACTATTACAAAATGGTAGAATATTGTAATAGACCTAGAAAGTTGTAAATTTTCGTTGAGGATGGGTACTAAAAGGTAAAAAATGATGTAATACTGCCCAATTTTTCATGTAATTGTTAAACTTGGATAAAATATAGCTAGATTTTGGAATTTCGATACCAGCGATCGATAAGACCCAGAGTGTGAGATAAGATACCATTGGTGTGGTATAAATCTGGGATTCTAAAAATTGATGCCAATCCAGTAATTAATTTATTATCGCTTTGGTTATTCAAACTTTTGAGCCTTTGTGTGGGAGGTACCAAAAGGAGTGGATCGATCTCTACGATCTTTGTAAGAGATCTTGTGTTAATGGAAATATTGAGATGTACCGAGTCAGAATGCAATCGGATGTTAACTCCACGTTTTACGAGCTTCATGGCTATTCCAAATTCTAACCCTTTGTGGGGGAGGTACCAGAAGGAGCTGACCGATGTATTCTATTTTCACACCAGACCGTGCATTAATAAATATATTTTCTCTTTTTCTACAATAAAATATTTTCATTGAAAATGTTGAACTTTTGTGGTGGACGTAAGGAGTGGATGGATATTGCCCATCTCCGAACTCGATTTAAGTGTGATAATAATATTACGATGTACAAAGTTTGAACCAAAGCGGATAATTCCTTCAAGAGTTATCGTGTGCGCCAGCCAGACAGACAGACGGATGATGTCGCTAGCTCGACTCCAAATGCCCTGAAACGGATTTGGCTCAAAGAGACATAAAGTCTAAAACCTTTATTTCGACTAGACACGTTTTGGCTGTATCAAATTAACCATATGGCTAAGGCTATATCAAATAATAATAATAAAATTTTACGCAGATGTATCTTGGGTCTGCTGGACTATTGGTATTGAAAGTGGGCTACATAGGTCTAAGTTTTGGTATAGCCCCCATATAACTGTACCCCCAGATTTAAGGAGTTTCAATTGTTTTTTCCACAATTTCAATCCGAATTTGCAGTTTTTGTTCCCAGTTTGTAGGCAACATATTTGCATAGAACTATCTATAAAGGTTTAATTTGGTTTAGACCCCATATGACGGTACCTCCATACCTCCATTCGGTATTTTGATTATATTTGCCATATATTTCAACAGAATTGTTTCAAATTTGGTATTTGGAGTTCGTAATAGGTGCCGCCTTCTCTGGCAGATAATTGGCTGTAGATGTCTAGGGTTTCGTATAGGTCCCATATAACTGTACCTCCAGATATTCGATATTTTAATGATTTATGTCGCACTTTCACAGGAATTGTTTTAAATTTGGATACTACCTTATATTACAAAAAATTGCCTATAGAGGCCCACATCTTCGTATATCACCCACATATATGTACCTCCCGATATTCGCTATTTTGGCAATATTTTCCATACTTTTCAGCAGAATTATTTAAAATTCGGAATTTGAAGTTTGCAGTGGTTACCGCTTGCTATGACAGAAAATTGCCCACAAACACATTCACGTCTTCGTGTGGACCCCATATAATGGTACCTCCCGATATTCGGATTCTCGATGATTTTAGTTACATTATTCAACAGACTTATGTTAAACTCGGTGTTTGGAGTTCGTAGTAGGCACGGTCCAGGTTTTCGTACAGCCACATATTTCCTAGTATTCGAAATTTTTAGAATTATAGCGGCATTTTCAAATAATTATACCCTACACTACATAGTGGTAAGGGTTGGCCCAAGAACGACCCATTTTGAAATTGGTGATAATTGGATCAGATTTAGATATAGCTCCCATATATCTTCAACCGATTTCGGGTTATTTGTGCACCAATATAAGTCCAAATGACCTGAATTTTGGTACATCCGACCAAATTCAGTCTAGAAGCAATTATGCCGATTTTGGAGAAAATCTGTTCAGATATAGCTATAGCTCCAATATATAGGTTTCATCCGATTTGGTGTTTAAGTTCCTCACATTCGTAATATGCACCCAAGAAGAATGATGTCTGGTATCAGATTCAGCCCAGAAATACCTCTGCCAAATTTAATCGAGATCGATTAAGATTTGGATGTAGCTCCCACATATATCCTCAATCGATTGCGGGTTAATTGTGCACCAAATGGTTTAGAAGTAAGTACTTCAAATTTGATGAAAATCGGCTCAGATATAGCTATAGTTCCCATATTCCGATTTGGTGCTTAAGTCCCTCACATTCGTAATATGCATTTGACAGTAACGGTATTTTGTATCCGATATCTTATAGAGCTTGGAAATACCTCTGCCAAATTTTATCAAGATCGGTTCAGATTTGGATATAGCACCCATATATATCCTCAACCGATTTCGGGTTAATTGTGCACCAAATGGCCAATACCAGTCCGAATGACCTCGGTTTTGGTACATCCGACCGAAATCAGTCTAGAAGCAAGTACATCAAATTTGGTGAAAATTGGTTCAGATATAAATATAGCTCCTATATATATGTTTCTTCCGATTTGGATGCGTAATATGCATTCGGCAACAATCATATTTGGTACCAGATATCGTATAGAGCTCGAAAATACCTTTGATAAATTTTATCGAGAACGGCTAAGATTTGGATATATCTCCCATATATATCCTTAATCCGATTTCAGGTTTATTGTGCGAATAATGGCTAATATCAGCCCAAATGGAGAGAATTTCGGGAAGTACTTTTCCCTTTGGTGGAAATCGGATCCGTAAATATTTTTTTTTTTTTAATAATCCGTTTTGAAGTGATATAATGCACTCTATGGCATTGTTATCTGGTATAAAAGATTAAAATGCCTTCGTCAAATTTAGTGAAAATCGATTCAGAGTTGGATATGCTTCCACTATATTAGTTCCGTCTGAAACCAAATTATAACTTCTCTAAAGCCAAATATTGATAGGTGGTATGATCTACTTCAAATAATGTTTTTTGTTACGGGAGCTCTACTAAATAAGCATAGTGGTGTAGGGTATCATATAGTCGGCCCCGCCCGACTTTTGACTTTTCCTTGCTGGTTTTTATATTTTGTTCAAGTTTCTTCCAAATGGTGGAGGGTATTAAAATGTCGACCCAGCCGAACATACCTTCTTTTTTTACTTCTTTAATTTTTAATGGATATTTATTTTCAATATTTTCACTTTTAAAAATGTAATAAAATATTTTTTTTTTTAATTAAGACCAGCTTTCATTTATTCATTCATTTACTAAAATACATAAATTATAATAAAATTAGAACTAAGAGAAATAAAATATCACAACAAAATAATACTTAATTTTAATTTAATACTTCTTTTTTAGGGGGCGGGGGGGGGGGGGGTCTAACACGATGTGGCACTTGGGTGAGGGGATGTCAGTCAGACTTATAAATGAAAACAAGAACACAAATGAAGATCTAACAAAAGGGGCTTAAAACAATAAAGGGTGGGCTCAGGGGGGAGGGGGAAATCTAACAAAAGGGGCTTAAAATATAAAAGGGTGGGCTCAGAGGTGGGGGGGTGGGGTCGGCACTTTCTTTCTGAGGACCTGGGATATGAACTTAGGCTGCGGGAAAGGTTTCCATTCCATTGAGACTCCAGCGATTTGAAATCCATAAAATAAACTCCAACTCTGTACAACTTCTAGGCAGGGGAAGGGGGATGGGTTTGACCCTGATCTTGAAATAATATCTAATTTAAATTTTAATTCCAACAGTCGTAGAACTTCTCTCTTAGAAACGGTTTATTTCCAATTTATTTTTGTTGACCTCTCGAATGACGGGAATTTCGACACGGCTATTTGGGGGAAGGGGGAGAGGGAAATTTATTTGATTTATATTTATTTTTTTTTTTAATTTTACAACAAAAATATACAAACACACAAATACACATAACGGGGATATACAAACACAGTTACAATATATTTTTCTTTTTTGGTTTTGATCATCAAAATGTTGATTCTCGGGACACATGGTTTTTGGATGATGTTTCGGACCCAGTCCCCTTAGGTTTGGATTTTTTTTTCCTTGGCTTCAGACCTTAAACTCTATGAAATGTTGGCATACCGGACACACACATGAAGGCTATATACAATAGAAATATTTAGATATATTGCAAAACAACCACACATATAGCAGAAACCAATAACCCAGCAAACAAATTTACAAATGTTTCATAAATACATGGATTTTTTTTTTCGTTATATATCAAAAAAAAAATATATATTAAACTTTATTGATAATTTAGGTGACAAATACATACAAATACACGTACATATGTAAAAAATGAAAGCATATAAAAATGATTTAAATACAAAGTTTTTTTGGGAATAAATGCATTTCTAAGAAGTCAAGAGGCAAACATGGTTAAAAGGGACAAATTTGAGGTTCAGGTTATATCTCAAGACCAAGAAGGCCCATGGATGCAAAAAATATATTTTGATTTCCTGCTATTCCTTCTAACCATGTTTTGCTGTATCCCTTTTTGAAATCTGTGACGATATTAAATGCATTACTATTTTTGAAAAAAAAAATATTTCCAATTATTTTTTTTTTAATTTTGTTCTTTTTTTGGCACCCCTAAAGGGGGGTTTTGAAAGGTGGGGAATGCTTTGAGACTGAATTTGATTTTTCTATTTCTTTTCTATTTTTGGCGTTTTTTTTTTCAATAAAATGCAACTTAGAACTATTGTATACAAATATTATTAATCTTTATATATATAACACTGATATTATATGAGAATTCAATTTTTTGTTGTTCTTGTTTTTTTTTTTTTTTTTTTTTTGCTTCTCATCACCATTTTGAGACATTGAACGACACATGAAACTCAAACGAAGGATGGAAGAAATAAAAGACTTAAAAGCAAAAAAAACACAATTTACGTTCTGAAAATGGAAATGGTGTCCATCAGGAAGACAGCCCCATTGATGATCATCAGAGAACCGGCAGCCAAGGCATTGCGTTTGCTTTCCTTGAACAACAGATCGGATCTATCGTGCCATTGATCAATGATCAAGGCGCCCGAGATGACGAACAGAACACAGCCAATGATGGAGAAAAGGCCGTTCAAACGTTTCTCAACCACAGAGTTGATGACATGGCCTTTAAGAGAATAAAAAAAGAGAGGGAGAGAGGGAATTTAAATATTATTTAAAAAAAAATTGGAAATTTTTAAATTTTGAAATATCTTACCAATCAAAATGACGGCACAGATAACGGCATAACCGCCCATGGTACCGCAAACAATCAAGGCATTGCTGGAGAAATTGCCGCTTGTCTCCCAGAGAACAATGCAAACGACGGCAATGACCTGGAAGAGAAAGAGAGAAAGGAAAAGAGAGTTATTATTTTAATTGCATTAAAAAGGGGGAATTATTAGATTTTCAAAGACGTTATATCATTTTTTTCTTATATTTAAAGGACCCCTAGTCCTTATTAATTGTAGATTTTTTTAATTTATTTTTCAAAGACCAACAGATTTTTAAAACATAATTTTTAAACATAATTTTTTTAAGAACCTCTTGCGATTTATAGTAAAATTTTGTCTAGAATATTTCTTCTTTTGACACTTTCCGCTTAAAATGAAATTTTACGTAAAAAAAAAAACAAAGAAAAAATTCTCAAAATATTAGGAAATATTTTCGGTGTTTATTTATACCCTCCACCATAGTATGGAGGGTATATTAAGTTTGTCATTCCGTTTGTAACACCTCGAAATATACATTTTAGACCCCACAAAGTATATATATTTCTGATCAGCATAAAATTCTAAGTCGATTCAGCAATGTCCGTCCGTCTGTCCGCCTGTCCGTCTGTGAAAATCACTCTAGCCTCCGAACGAATTGAAGTAGATTGATAAAATTTTGCTCAAATGTATGTTATGTCTGCAGGACGTTTGGTATTGAAAATGGGCCATGTAGGTCTACGTTTTAATATAGCCCCCACCTCCCGATATTCGGTATTTTCATGATTTTAGCGGCATATTCACCGGAATTGTTTCAAATTTGGTATTTGAAGTTCGTAATGGATACTACAGCCTAAGACAGAAAATTGTCTGTGCAGGTCTACGTCTTCGTATAGCCCCCATATAACGGTTCCTCCCGATATTCGATATTTCGATCATTTTAGCGTCATTATTTACCAGAATTGTTTCAAATTACGTATTTAGAGTTCGTTATGAGAACTACAGTCTGTGACAGAAAATTGTCTATGCAGGTCCAGGTTTTCGTATAGGCCTCATATATCAGTACCTCCCTATATTCGATATTTTGATGATTTTAGCGACATTATTCACCGGAAGTGTTTCAAATTTGGTATTTGAAGTTCGTAATAGATACTACAGCCTAAGATAGAAAATTGTCTTTGCAGGTCCAGGTCTTTGTATAGGCCCCATATATCAGTGCCTCCCTATATTCGGTATTTTGACAAGTTTATGTGCAATACAAACCGAAATTGTTTGAGATATCGCATTTGAAGTTCGTAATGGACTCTACAGCCTGTGACAGAAATTTGTCTATGCAGGTCCAGGTCTTCGCACAGCTCCGATATAATGGTACCTCCCTATATACGATATTTTGATGATTTTAGCAACATAATTCACCGTTTATTTCAAGTTTCGAATTTGAATATGGTAATGGCTTATGATAAACAAGCCCTATATAGGTTCACGTCGTAGAGACCACAATATAACGGCTATATTCGATATTTTTAAGATTTTAACAAAATTTTTTAACAGATTTAATTTTTTTTTTAAATTTCCAAATTCGTTCGGAATGGTAGAGGGTACTTAGAGTTGGTCCCAGCTGAACTGTTCTGTCTCTCCTATTGAGATTTATAGTGAAATTTTCTCTAAAATATTTCTTTTTTTGACATTTTCCGCCTAAAATGAAAATTTATGTTATTTTCATACGTCGACTCGAAAAAAGTCCAAAGAAAATATTTTCCAAAAAATTAGGAAATATTTTCCGTTTTTTTTTTTTTTTTTTTGTGAACATAAATGCCAATATTTTCTTGATAAATAATGGAAACAGAGATTTATTTTCTTAAGTAACTTGTATTGAAATTTGATCTTAAATATTTCTTCCTTTGACACATTCCCCAAAAAACGAAGTATTGAGGGAGATTTCGACATACGTTGAAAATAGTGTTAAATAAGCAGTAAAAAACGCAAACAAATACTTTTCGAGGGTAATGTATAAATTTGGAATATAATTTTCTTAAAAACTATTATACCTAGATATATGATTGTTCATGAGATTTATAGTGAAATTTTGTGTAAAAGATTTCTTCATTTGACATCTTCTGCCTAAAATGAAAATTTATGTTATTTTCAGACGTCAACTCAGAAAAAGTCCGGGAAAAAATTGATTAAAAATTAGCAAATATTTTCGAGATTTTATTTTGGACTTTTAATTTTTTTTGATATGCAGTGGGTATAGAGATTTCTTTTCTTTGGTGACTTATAGTAAAATTTGGCGGGAAACATTTTTTTCTTTGACATCATGTTTCTAAAATTATGCTTTGCTGGAGATTTTTGCACAAACTCACACAAAGTACGGCTTTAACCCTAAATTGCTCTTTAATATATATGAATTTGTGGCGTTTAGGTAAGACTATTGACGTCTTCTAGGACCTATAGTAAAATTTTATGACAAATAATTTACTAGAATATTTTGTTTTGCTACGATCATGTTTAAGGGGAGTTTTGACCCATATTTTAAAAAATGGACAGAAAAGACCCCTTTGTTGACTCGCTTGAGGGTTAAAATTTTCGACCCAAATATTCGCCGTAATTTTATCTGCAATATTGCCGAAGATACTATATAATTAAAATGAAGGGATTCGATCCTACGATCCCGTTTAAGGGGAGTTTTAAACCATATTTTCAAAAATGGACAAAAAAAGACCCCTTTCTTGGCGCGATTAAAATTAAAATTTTCAACCCAAATATTCGCCGTAATTTCACCTGCATTATTGGCAAAGACCCTAAATACCTAAAATGCACGGATTCCGAGGTATCTTAATCCGAAAGTTTCCAAAAGTGTGGAAGAGGGGAGAACTTGCCCCGTCTATTTTGTTAACCTTGTGATGTAAACTTTCAAAACGCCGATTCGCGTGTCTTCTCTTTTATTAACTCTAATTTTATAATCTTCTGGATTTTTCCTCGTAATTATTTTTTGTGCGGCACAGTGTTTCAAGGACCAGCAAATCCTTAATCCTGAACTTTTTTCATAGATTTTATTAGAGTTTCCATAAATTGTTCAAATATTTTTTTTTTCATAATTCTCAAATTTTATTTCGATTATAAATTTCCAAAAAAAAAATCCATTTCACACACATTTCAATGATATTTCAATATACAAAATATATCAATTAAAAATACGGCACCATTCACAATGGCTATGGAGCCGGCAATAAATAAATAATTTCTATCCTCGGTCCGCGAATAACTTGGAACCCATTGTTCAATAATAACTGCCCCAGAGGCCACAAATAATATTATGGCAGCAAAATTTAGCAAAATCGCAACACGTTTATCGAACACAGCTTCAAGGAGGAAACCTAAAAAGAGGTTTGAAATAACAACCATTCTCCAAAATATTATTGCCGAAGAAAAATAATTACCAATAACCAAACAGGTTCCCAATATCAAGTAACCACTCAAGGTTCCACACACCAGCATGGACTGACTGCTATAGCTAAGATCCGTCACACATTCGATCAAAACAATGGAAATTGTGGTAAACATCTGGGTGGGGTGGGAAATATTCCAAATTATTATCAAGGAATCCAGGATGAATTTTCATTCAAAAAAAATTGGAGACTTACATGGACGAGATACTGGAGAAAAGTCAGAATAAAGTTTTCACATTTTCAGAACACACACAAAAAGTTTTGAGCAAAAGAAGTAGAAACTCGAAAGAACATTGAGAGAGAACATAATCCAAAGTCCAAGAAAAAACTCTGAAGAAGGCTAGGAAACCTAACCTAGGACTTCTAAAATTCACAAGAAGGAAAAAAACGCGAAAAAAGAATAACATTGACAGCACTGGTTAATAGGAAAAAATATAGTTTGTTTATAAAGGATACTCAAGAGAAAAGCAACATTTCATAGGGGGACATGCACTGAAAGAATATGAGGAAAACTGTATTAAAAAGAGAAAGAGTAGCACTCTTTTTGAAATGAATTTAAACCAGGGCTAGAGAAGAGTAGACACTTCACTGAGAGTAATTTTCTCTACACTCACAATCAGGGCCATTTAAAAACAATGTAATCAGAGAATAAAGAAATTGGGAGAATATAAATGTGCAACTCTCTGTCCAGCCTTTTTCAAAAGGGAGCCGACATAAACCACTCATAAAACCTTCAAGAAATCTTTTCTGCAAAGATATCTCACAAGGCCTCTAATAAATAAGATTGTACTTTACAGATCCTTAAAGGAAATTAAACACTTTAAAGTTCCATTGTTGATTAAAGAATTTCAATAGACCATCTCTTAGCTGGTTTTCTCTGAAGAGATGACATTTTAGAGATTTTCTGTAAAAAGATCTCCTAAAGGTCCTTCCCTAGCTAGGGAAGGATTATATGTATATAATATACTATAGTTTTCCTCTTCATAAAAACAGCTGATAAATTTCCAAATAATTCGAAATTCAATATCAATCCTAAAGACATCTTTCTCCCTTCCACTCTCTCTCTCTCCCTCTCTTCGCGTCGACCACTCAGACGTTATGTTTACACATCAATTATCTGACCACATGCCTTTTGTCAATGAAGTTCAACGCTATGGTCGAGGGGTATTTCACCAATGGATTTTAAGTATCTGCAAATATTGTACAGCCCCCTCCCCCCAACCACCCAGCTCAGATTCTAGTCAAACTATTCAGCGATAAGATTCAAGTGTCATTTGAAGAAATTTGCTGTTTTCCCCTGTGCAGTCAATACCCTCAGTGTGGCTGTTTGTCTGTCTGCTTTCCTATGTGAATTGAATGAATGACCAACCGACGGAGAGGCAAACATACCCAGCCCTTCAGCAACAATAACTTACTTTTATCGTCTGATTGTCGAAGAGTGATTTTAGTGGTTTAGTTTCCATAATTCCCCTAAGACTCAGACACTTCAATTTGAAAACAAAATCGTTGAAAATGTATTCAAGTTCTTGGGGTTTTTGAGTCTTTTGGGGAATTAGTCAAAATGTTGCAGTTTTTTGCTTTCTGTGCCTTCTTTTTGTCAATTTATATAAGTCAGTGTATCAAGCGTGACTACTGAATGGGTTGCAAAGTGTTGCTAAGAAACAGCAGCAGAATTGTGATTTTTGTATTATTCCCCAAAGTTAATGTTAACCAGTAAAGAAAGTCTTAAAGCCGGGCGGGTCCGACTTTATGATACCCACACCACTTTGCTTATTTAGTAGCAAGCTCCGCATAACAATTAAAAATTTTTATGGGAGAATTAACTCATACACCCTATGATTATAATTATTATTTAAAGTTCAAAGGACTAAATATGCCGAAGCATTTGTATCTTTTAAATTCCGACTTGTATTGCCCATTTGGTGCACAATTAATTTGAAATCGGATAAAAATATAAATGAGAGCTATATCCAAATCGGAACCGACCTCAATAAAATTTGGCAAAGATATTTCTGAGCTGTATATGATGATATATTTCTCCAAATATTGTTGTTACAGAGTGCATATTACGGCTGCGGAGGACAAAAATAACAAATCGGATGAGCAATATATATGGGAGCTATAGCTATATCTGAACCGATCTTCACCAAATTTGACATACTAGCTTCTAGACTCAATTCGGTCGTAAGTGCCAAATTTCATCCCATTTGGACAAATATTAGACGTTTGGTGCACAATCAAAGGTAAATCGGACGAAGTTATATATATGGGAGCTATATGCAAATCTGAACCGATCTCGATAAAATTTAGCAAATGTATTTCTGAGCTGTATTTGATATATTTCCCCAAATATTGTTGTCGCAGAGTGCATATTACGGCTGTGGAGGACCAAAAATAACAAATCGGATGAGCAATATGTATGGGAGCTATAGCTATATCTGAACCGATTTCGATCAATTTTGGCATACTTATTTTCAGGCCCAATTTGGTTGTATGTGCGAAATTCCATACTATTCGGGCTGATATTACACGTTTGGTGTACAATAAAAGGCAAATCGGACGAAAATATATATGGGAGCTACATCTAAATTTTGACCGATTATCTCCAATTTCAATAGGGTTCGTCCTTGGGCCAAACAAATGTTGTTTGGAAAATTTCATCTCAATCGGATAATAAATGCGACCTGCATTTTGTTTACAAGAATAAATGGACAGACGGACTGACATGCATAAATCAACTCAGAAAGTGATTCTATGGAGATCCTCGAAAGTAACTATGGGTCTATCTCGCTTCCTTCTCCATGTTACAAACAAATGCACAAAGACACAATACCATTACCACTATGTGGTGTAGGGTATAATAATTGCATTGTGCAGCTTTAATCAACCTTAGAAAAACAGATACCTTTCCCATGAATCGAGTACCCCTTGAAATGCAGAGCACAAATTTGCTCATTTTCACACGAGAGCGAAAGTTACTCGCGGGCAGGATTGCTCAAAGAGTGGGAAAACATACACACACCCATAGAAATACAACAACGGCATGACAAAAACTAAGAGAGTGCTCGACATGAGTAGAATCTGCTCGATTTGGAACGAAGTTTTCTCCCACTCAAAAACGAGGAAAATATGATCACTCCTATTCGATCGATTTGAAAAAATCGAGTTTGGTCGATATTTTTTTTCTGCTTCCAGGAGCGCTTCTGCCCGCAATCGACTGAGTTTTACTCTTTCTACAACTTCGAGCAAGTTTTTCGGAGTTCCGTTGAAACATAATGTAAACAAACTACTTTCTGCCATTGCCAGTAGATTGAAAATAATGGGCTATTTATTGAAAAAAAATTACAAAGCAAAATAACTAATTTGTCTCAGTTGCAAGGAATGAGTAACGCCTGAGCTCCAGTTCCCATGCGCATTACTCATTGACCATATCCACCCCCCCCCTTCCAGCCTTGGTGTACGTAGATTTTTGTATTGAATTTATTTTTAATTTATTTACTGACCCAAAGATGACTGAAAATTTTATTTTGCATGCACATCTACACACACACACACTCTCCGATTCTGATAAGAGTAATTCGAAGAATTCTTCTCGAAGTATAAAAAAAAATAAAAATAACAACAACAATTTAATCAAACATAAAAAATGGAATACATGCAAAGTGTGTCATGCATTCCGTTACATGAGGAAAATATGATGGCATTTTCAGAGTTTTGCTATGATAAGCCTATTTGCCAGCAACAATTTTCCATTAAAATATAATCGATTTTTTAAGGCTTAACAACTGAAAACAAGTGATTTAAAAATTCATAAATTTAGATTTACTCAAAATTCAAAATTTTTCCAGGTTGACAATTTTTTTGTATACCCTCCACCATAGGAATCTAGGAATCCTAGCCTAGGATTTCTAAAGTTCACAATAAATAAAAAAACGCGAAAATAGAAAAACATTGACAGCACTGGTTAATAGGAAAAAAATGTAGATTGTTTTTAAATAACACTCAAGAGAATAGCAACGTGGAAATGAGGAAATTGAATTAAAACAGGGGTGCTCAAGAAGAAATATCTGTTTTCAGTCAAATTTCTCTTTGCTTATTTAAATCAAGAACAAAACAGTGTTAAGTCATTATTTATACAAATATTTTTTATCCATTTGCTTTATAAACTATTTTGGCAAACATTCGTGTTTAAAAACAATTAAATAGAACAGTAAAATATAAAGAAAAACAGAATTTTAATTTTCTCTTAAATTATCTCTTTTTTCTCTTCATGTTCTAGAACACGGTTTTGAGCACCCCTGATTAAAACCAGTAAGGAAAGCTCAAAAGTCGGGCGGGGCCGACTATATGATACCCTACACCACTATGCATATTTAGTAGAGCTCTCGTAAAAAGGTTTATACAGGGCATTTCAGAGCTCTATGAGATATTTGGTACAAAATCAAAATCTATCTAATTCTATCGTGCATTTTACGAACTATAGCTATCTCTGAACCGGGTTTCTCCAAATTTGACGTATTAGCTTCTAGACTGAATTCGGTCTTATGTACGAAAATTCAGGTGATTTGGGCTGATATTGACCATTTGACCAATTAATACAAAATCGGATGAAGATATATATGGGAGGCATATCCAAATCGGAACAGATTTTAATAAAATTAAAATCAACTAATTTTGGGCTTTATCTGATATCTGGTACCAAATACCATTCCTGTGGAGTGCATATTACGAATGTGAGGGACTTAAAGACCAAATCGGATGAAAGATATATATGGGAGCTATAGCTATATCTGAACCGATTTTTACTAAAATTGGTGTACTTGCTTCTAAGCTGTTTTCGGTCGGATTTGCCAAAATTGATGCTATTACGGCCATTTGGTGGTCAATCACCCGAAATCGGATGAAGATATATATGGGAGCTATATCCAAATCTGAACCGATTTCGATAAAATTTAAAACAGCTATTCCTGTGCTCCATCTAATACCTGGTACCAAATATCACGGTTGTGGAGTGAATATTACGAATGTAAGGGACTAAAACACTAAATCGGATGAAACATATATATGGTTGCTATATCTATATCTGAACCGATTTTCACTGAATTTGATATACTTGCTTCTAGGCTGAATTTGGTCCGATGTACTAAAATTCAGTCCATTTGGACTTATATGGGCCATTTGGTGCACAATTAACCCGAAATCGGATGAAGATATATATGGGAGCTATATCCAAATCTGAACCGATTTCGATAAAATTACAAACAGCTATTTCTGGGCTGTATCTGATATCTGGTACCAAATATTACGGTTGTGGAGTGCATAGTAGGAATGTGAGGGACTTAAAGATCAAATCGGATGAAAGATATATATGGGAGCTATAGCTATATCTGAACCGATTTTCTCCAAATTTGTTGTATTTGCTTTAAGGCTAATCTCGGTCACATGTGCCAAAATTCGGGCCATTTGGGTTGATATTGGCCATTTGGTGGTCAATTAACCCGAAATCGGATAAAGATATATATGGGAGCTATATCCAAATCTGAACCGATTTCGATAAAATTTAAAACAGCTATTTCTGTGCTCCATCTAATACCTGGTACCAAATATCACGGTTGTGGAGTGCATAGTAGGAATGTGAGGGACTTAAAGATCAAATCGGATGAAAGATATATATGGGAGCTATAGCTATATCTGAACCGATTTTCTCCAAATTTGATATACTTGCTTCTAGGCTGAATTTGGTCCGATGTACTAAAATTCAGTCCATTTGGACTTATATCGGCCATTTGGTGCACAATTCACCCGAAATCGGATGAAGATATATATGGGAGCTATATCCAAATCTGAACCGATTTCGATAAAATTTAAAACAGCTATTTCTGTGCTCCATCTAATACCTGGTACCAAATATCACGGTTGTGGAGTGTATAGTAGGAATGTGAGGGACTTGAAGATCAAATCGGATGAAAGATATATATGGGAGCTATAGCTATATCTGAACCGATTTTCCAAATTTGATATACTTGCTTCTAGGCCGAAGTCGGTTGGGTGTGCCAAAATTCAGGTAATTTGAACTGATAGTGGACATTTGGTGCACATTTAACCCGAAATCGGATGAAGATATATATGGGAGCTATATCTAAATTTGATCCGATTCTCACCAATTTCAATAGGGTTCGTCCTTGGGCCAAACAAATGTTGTTTGCGAAATTTCATCTCAATCGGATAATAAATGCGACCTGCATTTTGTTCACAAGAATACATGGACAGACGGACGGACGGACAGACGGACTGACATGCATAAATCGACTCAGAAAGTGATTCTATGAAGGTTCTCAAAAGTAACTATGGGTCTATCTCGTTTCCTTCTCCATGTTACAAACAAATGCACAAAGACATAATACCCTTACCACTATGTGGTGTAGGGTATAAAGAGAAAGTGTAAGACTCTTTTGGAAATTACTCTAAACCAGGGCTAGGCCAGAGTAGGCACGTGAGCCTTCACTGAGAGAGATTTTTTCCACACTCACAATCAGGGTCATCAAGTGATTTAAAAAAATAATCATAAATTTAGATTTACTCAAAATTCAAATTGTTTCCAGGGTGACCAGGTGACAATTTTTTGTATACCCTCCACCATAGTATGGAGGTTAAATTAAATTTGTCATTCCGTTTGTAACACCTCGAAATACACATTTTATATATTCTTGATCAGCATAAAATTCCGTCCATCTGTCCGTCTGTGGAAATCACTCTATTCCGAACGAATTGAAGTAGATTGATAAGCGACATTATTTACCGGAATTGTTTCAAATTTGGTATTTGAAGTTCGAAATGGATACTACAGCCTATGACAGAAAATTGCCCTTACAGGTCCACGTCTTCTTATAGCCCCCATATAAGGGTACCTCCTGGTATTCGGTATTTTGGTGATTTAAGCGACATTATTCACCGAAAATGTTTCAAATTTGGTATTTGAAGTTCGTAATTGGTACTATAGCCTATGTCAGAAAATTATCTGTGCAGGTCCACGTCTTCGTATAGCCCCCATATAACGGTACCTCCCGATATTCGGTATTTTTGTGATTTAAGCGACATTATTCACCAAAAATATTACAAATTTGGTATTTGAAGTTCGTAATGGGTAGTACAGCCTATGAGAGAAAATTGTCTGTGCTTGTCCACGTCTTCAAATACCCCCCATATAACGGTGCCTCCCTATTTTCGGTATTTTGGTGATTTAAGCGACAATAATCACCGGAAATGTTACAAATTTGGTATTTAAAGTTCGTAATGGATACTACAGCCTATGTCAGATTTTGTGTCCATAAGTATAAATTTCGAAAACTCCCTCCATATCCCAATCCTACAATCCGTGCGTAATGTTAATCTCAAATTTCAGGATTCCAGCTCCATCCATTCCTCCAAATTCAAATATACTACATTTAGTACCGTTTAGTACTTTTCATGTTCGTGAGTACACATTTCCAAAACTTCCTCCTTACATCTACTCTACTCCTTAACCTTGATTCGTATTTCAAATTGCATGTATTTAGTTCTAGCCGTTCACATGATACGAAATGGTACTAAATGTAGTACATTTTAGTACTTTTCGTACACTTATGGTGTGAATTTCCAAAAATCCTTTGATATATCCGTCATACACTCCATCCGCGACCTTTATTCCAAATTTAAGAATTCTAGCTATTCTGCTTCCTACAATACAAAGGTCACCATATTTAGTTCCTTTTAATACTTTTCGTGCCTCTCTGGTGCGAATTTCCAAAAACCCAGCCTTATCTGCACCCTAGGAACTCACTTCACCAAAAATGTCAACATTTTAGATTCAGCCGTTTTGTCTGGGCGTTGATGAATCGTTAAGTCAGTCAGTCAATTACGATCCACAGGTCTCTATGAAAATGCAAGGCTTTATCTTAAATCCTCCAAAGTAGTAGTTTAACATGGGATCGTGAAACTCCTTTGGACTTTTATATCTGCATACCAAGTAATATCCAGCCCAATTGATGAACTTTAAAATGAAGTTTTCAATATTTTACGAAATTTTTTTTTTTTCGAAAAAAAAAATGACTTAGCTATGGCTTTTTTATCTGAATTTCCGATAATTTGCTATTTATATAACCACTCGCAAATTATTGTTTTTTTTTTTCACCCAACCAAATTCCATACCGAACCTCATTAATTTTGCCTTCAATAGCTTCCTCCAAAAATGCACTTGGCTTCTTGCCCGATATTTCCTTGAAAATGCTTTGCAATGACTCATATTTGGAAATAAAAAAAAATACTAAAAAAAAATAAAATCAAACAGTATTGAATTCCAATTTGATAAATTCTTAACTCAACGCACGTTCTCTGGGTTCTCTGTTTGAATTCCACGAACGTCAGCACAGCCATTGAAAACCAAAGCAAAACAAAACCACAAAATTAATTCAATCACACGACAACGTAATGACTTAAAAATAATAATTCGAATGTAAATAAATATGCCGAACACATAACGTTCCGATGGATTAGAATTTTGTTGTTCCCTCTTTGGTATTTCTTAATGATTTTATTTATTTATTTATTTAATTTTTTTTTTTTTTTTTTTTGTGAAATTGATATCATTTTTAATGTTTTACTTTTCGGAATTTGGAAAAATGGAAATGGTTTTTTTTCGTTATGAAAAAAAGAGATTTTTGAGTGAAAAAAAACTGCAACAAAGTCAAACGCCATAATTTTTACATTTTTTTTTTCATTTTTTTTTTTTTAATTAAAGCAAAAAAAATCGGAAATAGCTTAAAATTTTAGAATTAGTTTAGATTTGTTCGAATTGGTCAGTTTTGGCACGAATTATGGCCTTCAAACGGCCAATGAATGAAACCGTCACACGCTGCCCTAATGTTGCTCTGCGGTATTTTGACCTTTTCCCGGCGAAGCGCTTGCTTGAGATGATCGACACTTTGGTATTTTTTAGTGCCTACCATGATTTCCAAAATACTCCAAACACAATAATCCAACGGATTGGTATCCAAAGATTTTGGTGGCCATCGAGCGCTGGAAATAAAGCGAGGAACCTCATTTGGTAACCATTCTTGGATGGTGCGTGCTGAGAGCGATGGTGCTGAGTCCTGTGGGAATCCAGGGTCCAAGGTCTGCGGCCAAAATGTTTGCGTGCCCAAGGCTTTAATACACCCTCCCGAATATTTTCGCAATAATATTCGCCATTGATTTTGATGCCACGGTCGATTAATACGAGCGGAGAACGACCATCGGCTGTTATGGCGGCCCACACCATCACCATGGCCGGCTTGAGGCTTGAGTTCTGGTGGTCAACCGAAGGTGCACATTTTCAGCTGACCTCGCGATAATATTCGATAGTAAATATCGGTCAATTTATACGAGCGGAGAGCGACCATTGGCTGTTATGACTGCACACACCATTGTCATGACGGCACTCGATACTCTGTTCTGGTGGCCAACCGAAAGTGCACATTTTCAGCTGACCCCATTGGCAAGTAAACACGATTATTTTGTTTGTTTACAAACTGCTGGACAACGAATGTTCTCTCATCGGAGAAAAACCAAATTCGGCAGTTCACAACTTTCGACCAAGCGAAGCAACTCTTTAATACTTTTGAATCTATTTTCTTTCTGTTGCGGTGTAAGTTCTTGCACTTTTTTGGAATTTCAATGGCTTTATCCGAGCTCATTTTCCAATATTTGCCGAATGGATTATTGCGATAAGTTCAGCTCATGAGCCATTTTTCGGCCATTGCGACGCGGGTTTCGATCAAGTCGCTTCTTTACTTTTCAAACCATTTCTGCTGATGTTGCTGTTTTCCTCCGTTCTCTCCCACTTCCTTGATGTCGGGCTACACTACCAGTATCACGGTAACGAGGGATGGTACGAGGCACAAAAGATTTATTCACATTTAAATGCTGGAGTGCTCTAACCATAGCCACTTGTGGTTTTCCAGCAAAATATCAGGAAATTACACTATATATATGGGAGCTATAGCTATATCTGAACCGATTTCGATCAAATTTGGCATACTTATTTCCAGGCCTAATTTGGTTGTATATGCAAAATTCCACACTATTCGGGCTGATATTACACGTTTGGTGAACAATAAAAGGCAAATCGGACGAAGATATATATGAGAGCTATATCTAAATTTTGACCGATTATCTAATTTCAATAGGGTTCGTCCTTGGGCCAAACAAATGATTTGTGGAAAATTTCATCTGGATAGGGCAATAAATGCGAACTGTACTTTGTTTACAAAAATACATGGACAGACGGACGGACGGACATGAATAAATCGACTCAGAATGTGAATCTATGCAGATCATCAAAAGGAACTAAACTAAAGGGATTAAACCTGACCATTGTGCAACAACAAAATACTATGGTATCCCGAACAAACACTGTCAACACTGTTCTATAAATTTTAAATAATTTTCCCACATTTTCAGTCGCCCGAAAGTCTGCTGTTTGAAAATAATCCACTTTAAAATTAATATTAAATATAGATTTAAAATATCAATTATCTGACATCACTCATATTCTAACCTAGATTAGCAGGGGCACTTGAGATTAAGTTTAGTACTTAATAAAAAATACGAATTCCGAATGAAGATAATACATAGATCAATCAAAAAATTGTTGTTATTAAGTGGTTAGTAATTTAATTTTTTTTTTTAAATAAAATAAACCCGAAGTAACGCGTGTGTATTATACCCAAAAAATGACGAGTAACTAAAGTCCATATTTCTCTGCAAAAAAATTAAAATAATTTTTGTTCTGTCCACCCACCCCCATTTTATGCGATTTTTAAAAATAAATTATGAAATTTATTTATAAATCATTCTGCTCCAACATTATTTTTTTTTATTTTGCAAAAAAAAAAATCTTATCAATCTCAAGTGTATCTGCACTTTGTAGTTTTCCACAACCCATTCGAAGTAACTGGAACAAATGATATTCTCAGGAGGTTTTGTTGCTATTTTATTTTTTCAAATCAATTAATAATTAACTTGACATATTTGGACATTGAAATATCTATATCTATTTGACTAAATGCTATTGTTTAAAAAATATCGTCATATTTGGAATTCTTGGAATGTTTTTTTTATATTTTTTCATGCGAAGTAAAGCACAATTGTGGTTAGTTTTTGTAAAAATTAGTCATTAAATGGAGATTTTTAATGTTAATTAAAATTAAAATACGGCAAAAACAATCTTAATGTCTCATTCAAATATTAAAATAAAATAAATAAAAAATTGAAATAAAAATGCATATTAAATAAAAACAAGTAAAAAAAACATTAAGTTCGGCCGGCCAAACTTTTAATACCCTCCACCTTAGGGTAAAAGAAACATTAGAAGAAATGTGGCAAAAACCATTAAAATGCCGATTATGTGGAGGTACCGTTATATGGGGGCTATACCAAAACGTGGACCTATAATTACAATGTTTCGCCACCGGAGCTGGAACCCATTATGACCAACAAATACCGATTTTCAGACAAATCCGTGAAAAAATGTGGTAAAAAAACTAAAATACTAAATATCGGGAGGTACCTTTATATGGGGGCTATACCACAACGTGGACCTATACATGCAATGTTTTGCCACACGCTCAGGGACCCGCTATGACCAACAAATACCAATTTTAAGACAAATCCGTGAAAAAATGTGGCATAAATCATCAAAATACCGAATATCGGGAGGTACCGTTATATGGGGACTATACCAGAACGTGGACCGATATATCTCATTTTCAATACCAACCATCCTAGACACAATGCAAATAGCTCTGCTAAATTTTGGAGCTCTACGTCAAATAATGTGGGCTGTATCGTGATTTCAACAGACAGACAGACGGACAGACAGACAGACAGACGGACATCGTTAAATCGACTTAGAATTTTATGCTGATTATGAATATATATACTTTATGGGGTCTAAAACGAATATTTAGGGATGTTACAAACGGAATGACAAAGTTAATATACCCTCCTTTCCAAGGTGGAGGGTATAAAAAATTCCAAAGTGTCGATCACCTCAAGCAAGCGCTTCGCCTGGAATCGGCCACCATACCGCAGAGCAACATTCGGGCAGCATGTAACGGTTTCATTGTAACGGTTTAATTCCTGCCAAAAATGATCAATTCGAATAAATCTAAAGTTATTCTAAAATTTGATGCTATTTCCGAAATTTTTTGCTTTCATTCAATAAAATTTGAAAAAAATTATGGCGTTTGACTTTGTTGCAGCTATTTTTATCTCACCGTACCGTAATACAGGACACAGTAAAAAATTCAACTTTTTTAATATATTTTTCAAGGACCATGAGAGTCATAACTGACAATTTTTTTTGAAGTTAACTGAGCCCTTAATAGAGCCCAATTTTTGTAAATTGTTACGGTTTTAATATTTGGTTTCCAGGACGTAAATTATTACGGTTTTAGTATATTTTTTCAAGGACGAATAAAGCCATAATCCAGGATTTTTTATATATTTTTTTTTCCATTAGCCATAATCGTGGATTTTTAAGTAAATTTTTCCGAGGACCAAGAGCTTTGATTGTGGATTTCTAAATATTTTTTTCAAGCTGAGAAATATTCAAAGGTTTCTGAAACATATGTTATCAAAGAAAAAAACGCCGTGGATTTTTTAATTTTTTATTTATTTATTTATTTATTTATTTTTTTTTTTTTTTTTTGAAAACCCGTTTTGTTTTGTGGTTTGCGATTTGTTTCCCTGGCAAAAAATTTAGTTCTTTAAAGAAACGCTATTTTTTCGTGGACAAAATTTCTCTTATTTCATAAAAATCTCAAAATATTTTCACTGGAAAAAAAATATTTTCATTGCTTGGTTGCCCATTCCAGCTGGATTCAAGGTCCACTTAACTAAACACATAATTCCATTAAGCCATTACGTGTTAAACTTTATCTTCTCAGAAGATAATAAATAAATTGCAATCATTTCCTCAGGTGTGGAGTGATTGCGATTGCAATGAAACTTAGCCATATTTTTTATCTCCTGATTCTAGTCACAGATCGGAGATAATGACTCAGATTCCAGGCGAAATGCGTTATTGATGAAAAGTTTTTAAGATTATGGATGGCATAATTAAATATATATTTTTTTATTTCCTTTCTTATTTTAATTTGGCTTGAGGTCAGTAGAATAAAAAAACATTTAATTATATTTTTAAATTTTTATTTCCAATATTTCGACTGAGTCTGAAAATCTCTGTAAGGTGATGTGGAGATATAATTGTTTTCGGGAATATAATAAATTTCAATCCCTGATAATCGTCGATGCCGATCGAAATATTGAAAATAAAAATTAAATTAATTAAATATAATTAAATGTTTTTTTATTCTACTGAACTCAAGCCAAATTAAAATAAAAAAGAAAATTAAAAAAATATTTAATTTAATAATTTTAAAAAAGAAAAATTTAATAAAAAAATAAAAAAGTCACCAAACCCTATCTGAGTTGTTTTTTTACCATAATAAAATAAAATTTAAAGAAAACCAAAAAAATAATAAAAAACAAAAAAAGAAAAAAGTTCAAGTTTTTTTTTTAATTTAATTTAAAATTTGTTAGAAATGCAAAATTTATATTTTTACAATCATCACATTTTTGTTTTCAATTTTTTATTATTTCAATATGTTTTTGTTTTCATTTTCATATATTTGTTTTTGCCAAACTAATTCTCAAATGCCTTCCTTGTTGTTCTATCGCATTTCAGCTAAAATTTAACTCATAATTTAACTTCTGACACTTGCTGACATTAAAGTATTATTTTTTTTACTTGTCTATCTATTCATAATTGTCAGTTCTTAAGATAGCAACTTATATTCTTTGGAAATAATTCCCTACAACAGTCTATGTTTAAGAGCTTAGCGGGCGCTTTATTTATGGCTCACATAAAAGAGAGAGAGAAAACAAAACATAAATCAAAGGGTAAAAATGAGAAAGAAAAACTAACAGCAAAGAAGAGTTTCGAAATTGCTTATTTAAGAGCCTGGAGACTGTGAAAATTTTTCGAGAGAAAAAATAACCCAAAACAAGTAAAGTAAGTTCGGCCGGGCCAATCTTTGAATACCCTCCATACGAATATACGAAGACATGGGCTGCATAGACAATTTTCTATAATTTTTTTCTAAAACAAGTCCAGGGAATAATGTCGCTAAAATCATCAAAGTACCGAATATCAGGAGATACCGTTATATGGGGGCTATATGAAAACGTGGACCTACATGACCCATTTTCAATACCAAAAGTCCTGCAGACATAATACACATTTAAGTAAAATTTTATCAACCTACTTCATTTCGTTCCGAAGCTAGAGTGATTTCCACAGACGGATAGATGGACGGACATAGCTAAATCGACATAGAATTTTATGTATATATATTTCGAGATGTTACAAACGGAATGACAAACTTAATATACCCTCCATACTATGCTGGAGGGTGTAAAAACAAAGAGTTTATGTTCTTGAGCGACTATAGCTCGTCCAAATGGGGTGGTGGTTCTTGCCACTTTCGAATTTTTCGGTTGATAAAAAAATGGCGCCCAACGTGGGACACCATTTTATAGCTACCGTGGTTTGAATTCTTCTTTTTTTTATAGAAATAATAAAACAAGCAAACCATAGAAATAACCTTGCCACAGTTACGGCTAACACAAGGAAAACTACGGGGCTTCCTAACCCTGAAGTGATCTCAATATCATATTTGAAACTATTCCGGTGAATAATGTCGCTAAAATCATAAAAATACCCTTGTCTGAGGATTTTTTTCCGTTTTTTTTTTTCGCCTATACCACCTCAAAAACGAAGGTGATCAGATATTTTTTAATCTAAACTTAGCTTCTTTAATACTTCTTAATTCCACTTTTTTACCCTCCACCATTGTATGGAGGGTATATTAAGTGTGTCATTTCGTTTGTAACGCCTCGAAGTATACATTTTAGACCTCACCAAGTATATATATTCTTGATCAGCATAAAATTCTATGCCGAATTAGCGAAGTCCCTCCGTCTGTGGAAATCACTCTAGCTTCCAAACGAAATGAAGTAGGTTGATAAAATTTTACTCAGATGTAAAGCACTTATGGTATTGAAAATGGATCATGTAGGTCCACGCCTTCGTATAGCCCCCATATAACGATAACCCTCGATATTCAGTATTTTGATGAATTTAGCGACATTATTCACCGGAATTATTTCAAATTTGGTATTTGAAGTTTGCAATGAATACTACAGCCTAAGACAGAAAGTTGTTTGTGCAGGTCCACGTCTTCGTATAGCCTCCATATGACGGTACCTCCCTATATTCGATATTTTGATGATTTTAGCGACATTATTCACCGGAATTGTTTCAAATTTGGTATTTGAAGTTCGTAATGGGTACTACAGCCTAAGACAGAAAATTGTCTTTGCAGGTCCCCGTCTTCGTATAGCCCCCATATAACGGTACCTCCTGATATTCGGTATTTTGATGATATTAGCGACATCATTAACCGGAATTGTTTCAAATTTAGTGTTTAAATGTCCATGTCTTCATATAGCCCCCCATATAACAGTACCTCCCGATGTTGGGTATTTTGATGATTTTAGAGACATTGTTCGCCGGAATTGTTTCAAATTTGGTATTTGATGTTCGTAAGGGATATTACAGCCCAAGACAGAAAATTGTCGGTGCAGGTCCACGTCATCATATAGCCCTTATGTAACAACGGTACCTCCCGATATTCGGCACTTTGATGATTTTAGCTACATTACTCACCGGAAAAATTTCAAATTATGTATTTAGAGTTCGTAATGGGAACTACAGCCTATGACAGAAAATTGTCTATGCAGGTCCACGTCTTCGTAGTGCCCCCATATGACGGTACCTCCCGATATTTGGTATTTTGATGATTTTAGCGACATTATTTATCGGAATCGTTTCAAAGTTTGTGTTTGAAGTTCGTAATGGATACTTCAGCCTAAGACAGAAAATTGTCTGTGCAGGTCCACGTCTTCGTATAGGCCTCATATGTCAGTACCTCCCTATATTCGGTATTTTTTTGATTTTAGCGACATTATTTATCGGAATCGTTTCAAATTTGGTGTTTGAAGTTCGTAATAGATAGTACAGCCTAAGACAGAAAAAATTTTGTGCAGATCCACGTCTTCGTATGGCCCCCATATCCCGATTTTTTTTGATGATTTTAGCTGCATTATTAACCGATTTTGTTTTTAAATTTCGTACTTGAATATTGTAATGGCTTATCACAAAAGTTGCCTATGCAGGTCCACGTCGTCGTATAGACCCTAATATAAAGGCTACATTAGGTATTTTTAACATTTTAACAGAATTTTTAAGGGATTTAATTTTTTTGAAAAAAAAATGCCAAATTCGTTCCAAATGGCGTAGGATATTCGAAGCTCGGCCCGGCAGAACTTATAGCTTTTTTACTTGTTTCTATACAAAAATATTAATCCAGCCTAGGTTCTGTGATTTTTTTTAATTGAAAAAATTGTTTTTTTTTTTTCTATAGAATAAAGCACCAACCTACGGTCTGTTAATTTTTTCTGCAGAAAAAACCACCAGCCTAGGATCTGCAAATTTTTTCCTATAGAAAAAAACATCAAATTTTTTTTTATTTTGCATTATTTTGCGAAAGACGAACGAGTGCTTTGCATTTGCAGATAAGAGCCTACCGAAACAAATTCAAATAAATAAATTAGCTGACATCATAAAGTTATTCACTTCTAATTATAATTTGATTCGTTGTTCGGCTTATCTTCCTTATCAGCCAACCAACCAAACAGCCAATTCTATGAATATTTAATGTCATCGTTTAGTTTCGTTTGATGGAATGACAAATATTTATTGAGAAATGGATAAGTGTGTGTCAGTAGGAATAGGAAAAAACAACTGGACCTGCCTTCCATATTATTATTAACCTCACAGCCATATCATTATGAGTGGAGGTGTGTGGCCAGTACACAATTCGGTGTGACATGCTGTCACACCATTATATCAATATTGCCATTTCCACTTTTCCTAACAGCTTGGCTTTTCCACCCCATAGTCTAATTTATCTAACAAAATTATTATAATGTCACCGATGATGATGATGATAATGATGTTGATAATGATTGAATTACACAGTTAATCAATCAATCAATATATATAAATAAATATGTCTATACAACATCAAGTATGTATGTGTCTCTGTAATTGTCTCCTATGTCTGTTGGTCTCCGTGCCAATCAGACATCCCGTCATATTTGAAATGTGTATTTGAAATTATTTATTTGTGTCACAGTTTGCAATTGTTTGCCAACTATGCGGACCTTGTGGAGGCAACAATTTTGAGGTGTGACCCAATACAAATTAAAAAAAATATATATTTCAAGTGCGTATCAATTTATTGACCTTGTCGCTATTTATTTCCATGAGAAAACAAAACTATTACAGATCCTTGGCTGGGGATTTTTTCTATAGAAAAAAAATTCACTGACTCTTGTCTGGTTGATTCTTTTTCCGACAGAAAAAAATCCCAGACCCTTGTTGTCAGATATTTTTCCGTTACAAAAACTACACAGAAAAAAATCACAGAGCCTTATTTGAGGAATTTTTCTCGGGGGATTTTCTCTCTTTAGAAAAAATTCACAGACCCTTGTCGGGTTGATTTCCATACCCTCCACCATAGTAAGGAGGGTATATTAATTTTGTCATTCCGTTTGTAACTCCTCGAAACACTCATGTCAGAACCCACAAAGTATATATATATATATATATTCATGATCAGCATAAAATACTATGTCGATTTAGCGATGTCCGTCCGTTTGTCCCTCCGTAGAAACCACTCTAGCTTCCGAACAAATTGAACTAGATTGGTATAATTTTACTCAAAGGCATACTATGACTACAGGACTTTTGGGCTACGTAGGACCACGTTTTGGTATAGCCCCCAAATAACGGTACCTCCCGATATTCGATATTTTGATGATTTTAGCAACATTATTCACCAGAGTAGTTTCAAATTACGTATTTAAAGTTCGTAATGGAAACTACAGTCTGTGACAGAAAATTGTCTGTGCAGGTCCACGTCTTCGTATAGCCCCCATATATCAGTACCTCCCTATATTCGGTATTTTGACGAGTTTAGGTACAATACAAATCGAAATTGTTTCAGATGTCGTATTTGATGTTCGTAATGGATGCTACAGCCTGTGACAGAAAATTGTTTATGCTGGTCCAGGTCTTCGCACAGCTCCGATATAACGGTACCTCCCTATATACGTATTTTGATGATTTTAGCTACATTATTCACCGTTTATTACAAGTTTTGAATTTGAATATTGTAATGGCTTATGACAAACAATGCCTATGTAGGTCCACGTCGTATAGACCCCAATAGAACGGCTATATTCGATATTTTTAAAATTTTAACAGAATTTTTTAAGGATTTTATTTTTTGAAAATTTTCAAATTCTTTCCAAATGGTGGAGGGTTTTCAAAGTTACTGCTTTTTAACTTGATTTTATCTCACTCTGTATATGATTTTTATACCCTACACCACATAGTGGTAAGGGTATTATGTCTTTGTGCATTTGTTTGTAACATGGAGAAGGAAACGAGATAGACCCATAGTTACTTTTGAGAACCTTCATAGAATCACTTTCTGAGTCGATTTATGCATGTCAGTCCGTCTGTCCGTCCGTCCGTCCGTCCGTCTGTCCATGTATTCTTGTGAACAAAATGCAGGTCGCATTTATTATCCGATTGAGATGAAATTTTCCAAACAATATGTTTTTGGTCCAAGGACGAACCCTATTGAAATTGGTGAGAATCGGATCAAATTTAGATATAGCTCCCATATATATCTTCATCCGATTTCGCGTTAAATGTGCACCAAATGTCCACTATCAGTCCAAATTATCTGAATTTTGGCACACCCAACCGAGTTCAGCCTAGAAGCAAGTATATCAAATTTGGAGAAAATCGGTTCAGATTTGGATAATGCTCCCATATATATCTTTCATCCGATTTGATCTTTAAGTCCCTCACATTCCTACTATGCACTCCACAACCGTGATATATAGATATAGCACAGGAATAGCTGTTTTAAATTTTATCGAAATCGGTTCAGATTTGGATATAGCTCCCATATATATCTTCATCCGATTTCGGGTTAATTGTGCACCAAATGGCCGATATAAGTCCAAATGGACTGAATTTTAGTACATCGGACCAAATTCAGCCTAGAAGCAAGTATGTCAAATTTAGTGAAAATCGGTTCAGATATAGCTATAGCTCCCATATATATCTTTCATCCGATTTGGTCTTTAAGTTTGGTACCAGATATCAGATAAAGCCAAAAAATAGTTGATTTTAATTTTATTAAAATCTGTTCCGATTTGGATATGCCTCCCATATATATCCTCATCCGATTTCGTGTATAAATAGGGTATCATATAGTCGGCCCCGCCCGACTTTTGACCTTTCCTTACTGGTTTATTATGAATTGGTAAAATATTAAAAATATTACAAATATCATATTGATTCATTTAGTTATGTCAAAGGTCGATCCGATCACTAAGTCGAGCTTTATATCTTGCGATACAATTGGTTTGTAAGGCAGACATAAAATAAATGTCCATATCTTCATTAAAGGATACAGCAAAGGCTTTGGATTCACGGATGATATTAAATACGAAATTATGACCAATGGCAAAGAAAAAACCCAATCAATAGAGAAATGTCTAAAAATAAAATTATTGACAGAAATGCCATACATTTTTCTGATATTAATGGCGAAAGGTGTGTCATTTTGTGGTACAATTTCTCTATTTCCACGTCAACTTGGCTTTCACTTGTTGCACGAAATGGGTGGAGCCATAGTGTTCGATTCACCACCTGCTTGCCTACCTTTTGTGGGTGAATCCCAGAAATGTTCATTATGTATTGTCTCTTTTTTTAATTTATTGCTTTTGGTAGCATTTATATGTCAATATTTGACATATATCTTTCTTTCTTTTTATTATTAATTTGTTAAACAAATGACAAATTCAATAAACAAAAAAAAATCTGCTGCTCAAATTTATTAACTTTTTTTTGTTGTTTTCTGCTCAGTCACTCATTTATTTGCTGTATTGGTTGTTACTGGAAATTGTGCTAATAAATTAAATCAACGCCCTTTTTTATTAATTTATAAATAGTATATATTTGAAAAATCAACAGCAACAACAACAATCGTACATACAGGTAATTGATTTAAAGAAATTATACGTAGTCGTCATATCAACAACAATTTGCATTTGATACGACAGCGATAAGATTCACCCAAGTGTCATATATCTTTGTTGTAGTTGTAGCCGTAGCAATTGTTTAAATAAAATAACACCCATGGGCAATTTATCATTTTCGAAAAAAAAGAAAAGAACGATTTTTAATTTTATTGTTCACGAGGTTCCTATTTTCGGCTTCATTAAATGTTTACATTTGGATTTTCCTTTCTATTGTTGGTGGCATTCTCCTATCAATTCTTTTTTTGGCCAGACCAATGGCCTGTGATATATGGGTATGTAATGATTCAATTTCGTTCAATTTCTATTCATAATTTATTAGCATTTCATTTTAGATTAGCGAGAATTTTTTTCGGATCAGAGCTGTTTAAAAAATCTCAGTTTTAAATTATTTCTGAAAGCTACTGAGATTTTCTGTTATCAGAGATTAAAATTTATAATCGAAGTAAGATTAATAGGGCTATATTCAATATTTATGAGCTTCACATGGTTTTGTGAAATTGGAGATTAGCCGGACTGAGTTAGAAACAAATATTTTGGGGGAAATAAACAGCTATCATCTGTAACCAGGCGAGCCAAAAGTAATTCAAAACAAAGTATAAATTTATTTTCAATATTTTTAAATGTCATTTGTTTTAAATATCAGACCAACTGGGTGGGATCAAAAAAACTGCAACTCCATAATTTTTAAATTTTTTTTTTAATTTTATTGAATGAAAGTAAAAAATGTCGGAAATAGTTTAGATTTGTTCGAATTGATCACCTTTGGCACGAATTATGGCCTTCAAACGGCCAATGAAACCGTCACACGCTTCCCGAATATTGTTCTGCCGTATTTTGGCCCATTCCCGGCGAAGCTCTTGCTTGAGGTGATCGATACTTTGGTATTTTTTAGTGCCAACCTTGCTTTTCAAAATACTCCAGACACAATAGTCCAACGGATTCGGAGGTATCCGGAGATTTTGGTGGCCATTGTGAGCTGGAAATGAAGCGAGGAACTTCATTTTGTAAACATTCTTGGGTGGCGCGTGCTGAGGGCTATGGTGCTGAGTCCTGTTTTGGTCTGTGGCCAAAATGTTTGCGTGTCCAAACACCCTCCAGAATATTTTCGCTATAATATTCGGTATTTATTCTAATGCCACGGTCGATTAATAGGAACGGAGTACAATCATCGGCTGTTATGGCGGCCAACACCATCACCATGGCCGTCGCTTGAGTGTCTGGTATGGTGGCCAACCAAAGGTGCACATTTTTAGCTGACCTCTTTGACAAGTAAACACGCTCATTTTTTGTTACAAACTGCTAGACAACGAATGTTTTCTCATCGGAGAAAAACAAATTCGGCAGTTCACCACTTTCGGCCAAGCGAAGCAACTCTTTAGCCCTTTTGATTCTATTTTCTTTCTGTTGCGGTGTAAGTTGCACTTTTTGGAATTTCAATGGTTTTACCCCGAGCTCGTTTTTCAATATTTGCCGAATGGAATATTGCGATATGTTCAGCTCACGAGCCATTTTTTCGGCCACTGCGACGCGGCCGATGTTGCTGATTTCTTCCGTCCACTTCCTTGACGTCGGGCTACGCTACCAGTATCACGGTAACAAGCGATGGTACGAGACACAAAAAAAAAATAATACACATTTAAATGCTGGAGTGATCTAACGATAACAACTTGTGGGTTTCCAGCCAAAAATAAATTAATCACACTATCACGCTTAAATTCCATCACGAATAACTTTTTTTCTGAAAAAAGTCTCAGCAACATGCTTTTGTATGCTTGTAAACAATATAATGAGCTGGAATAATTTTAACAGCTGTCGGACGAGAGGCTTAGAAATGACAGCAGTCTTAAGTTGGTTGCAGTTTGATTTATCTCACCCTGGATTTTAATGAAGATATGGACATTTATTTTATGTCTGTCTTGCAAACCAATTGGATCGCAAGATATAAAGCTGGATTTAGTGATCGGATCGGCCTTTGCCATAACTAAATGAATCAATATGAAATTTGTAATATTTTTATCATCACCAATTTACAACAAAGAATCATATATATGGCAGATACTGTATAAATCATGCTTCGCAAAGCAAAAGCCGATCTTAAGAAGATAAAGATATTTTGCAAATATTCCGGAATGGAAGCATCCATTGAGCTCAATATGACAAAAGTGTCTTCCCGATCCCGAATAGCAAAGTCCAAAATAGCAGCAGTCCATCAAAGTCGTATAGTCCATCCTGTCTCAGACACCACATATTTGAATTGACTTGTAAGCCTTTTTCTCTTGGGGAAAATTTGCCAAGAGAAAGCAAATCATTTAAAACACACGAGATACCTCCAAATTTCTTGACGCATACACCATGCAAATCCATGAAAAATTGCTAGTCCATGAAAAAATAACATATAAACCTAAGTACCTAGAACTTTTCTTCATTATCAAATAAAAATAGTTTATTACAATAGTATAAAGAAACTTGTTGACTCATACATTTTGCAAACCATAGGAAAAATACCGTCCACCCTTATGCATAGAACTAGAACGTCTTTCTTTATTATCAAATACAAATTGTTTACATTGCAACTTAATGTTGTTCACACATTTGTTGTTTATGCCTCATCGCCTTATAATGAAATGTTCTCATTCTCAAAGAATTGATGTGAACAACTTACAGCTGGTCATATTTCCAAGCCCCAACCCTGCCACTAGAATGGATGGTGAGGGCATTTTACAAATATACTGTTTCCATTTCTTTCCAACTATGACTTCATACTCTTGGACTTCCATGATTTTCTTACATGAAAAAGTTGTGGTTGCTTGTTGCTGCCAGTTTTAGAGTCGATAGGCAATTAACTTTCATGACATCCGATTCAGAGAGGCTAAAGCTTACGTCATCTTCACACAAAAATACAAACCTCCGCACAAAAGCATACTTATTTAGACTAGGCTGGCATTCATTAATCAAAAATAAAAAAAAAAAATTCTAATGCCATGGTTCGTTCTATTATTAAATAATTTAAACATTGTGGCTCAAAATTTGCCATGACTCGAAAATAGACAATAGAATTGAAATATAATAGAATATGATGGTGAATCTATTTATGGTACGCACAATGGAGAAAACCCCAAAGCCCATATGTTTTAAATAGACCTGGGATCAGTAAATACCTAGAAATTAGTTTCTCATTGTTATTTTTGTTTATATTTCGCATTCTAATTGGTTTGTTTAAAAATATTCGAATTTATTCACTTGAAATCAGTTGGCTGGCCGGTGGGTGGATGGAGGGGCCTGACTGCTTGCTTGATTGTAGGTGATTTAATTCGAAGCATTAAATTTTATTTACGAGGCTGCTTTTTTATATGGGCCATTGAATATATGATTTATAAACAAATTTATAAAAAAACTTGTGCGTTGGATTGTCATGATATCAGGAGATAAACATGTGTATATTAGGATGCCATAGTAAGAAAAATCCCCAGCTTATTAGAGTGGTTATACCATGGGAATTCCAATTGGGATTGAAACCCTCCACGGCCCATATTGTCAATATAAGTCGAATTTTTGGTTCCATCCAATATTTGTTATTTATTAATTTATTTTTGTGGAGATTAGAAACATTTGTTGTCTAATGTTGCTTTAACTTGTTTGTGGCTTTTTAGTAATTACTCACGTTTACATATTTAAAATTATACCAAATTATCTCAATGCCAATTTGTATTTAATAATTTGTTATCTCTGTAGAGAGACACACAGGTTTCTTATAAATAGTTTTATTAATATAAATCAGAAACTCTCATATACTCACTCTCAGACACTACAAAATTTGAATTACTTTCATTATCTTCAAACTTGTTGATTCATACATTTTGCAAAACCCCATGAATAAGTGCCGTCTATACCTGAATAAGCCGGAATAGAACAAAACCTTAGTTAAATTTGTCAAAAATTTCTTCCTGACCTGATTTGCGATATAAAAAAATCAATCTCAGACACAACAAATTTAAATTAACTTTCGTTCGGAAGCTAGAGTGATTTCCACAGAGGGACAGACGCACGGACATCGTTAAATCGTTATAGAGAGACACACAGTTTATTTATAAATAGTTTTATTAATATAAATCAGAAAATCTCATATATCCACTTTCAGACACCACAAAATTTGAATTAAATCTCTATTCTCTCGAGAAGTGATTGCCAAGAGTGGGAACAATATACAAAACACAAAAACCCAATTACACTATTTTTATTACCTTCAAACTTGTTGATTCATACATTTTGCAAAACCCCATAAATAAGTGCCGTCTACCCCTGAATACACCAGAATAGAACACAAATTTTGACAAACTAAATTTGTCAAAAAATTCTTCCTGACCAACCAAAATAATAGCAGTACATCAAGGACGTCCAGCCCATCGGAATAGAAAAAGGTATAAGTTAAAGTTGATACAATAAATACGATTCTCTGATTTGCGATATAAAAAATCCAATCAGATTTTTTAGAGAAAATCAAATCTTTTCAATCTCAAGGACAAATTTAAATAAGCTCGACTTTCGAATTAATAAACAAGTAAGCAAAGGCTACAGTCGAGCGGGGCCGACCGTTGAATACCCTACAACACTATAATAAACGATACAGTTAATATAGGCGAGATACTCGAACGAATTCCACAAGATATTGTGACAAATAATAAAAGAAAACCATCACGTTTCGTTCTCTAATTTTCGAATAATAATAGCAACTTAAACTAATTTGCTCATTTCCAATTTATTGGTAGATGTTGCACTTAAATGGTCTTCCTAGATCTGGAACCAATATTTCCCAAAGACCTATAATCTCTCAGAAGTGGTAAAAGATTAACATTTATTATTGGTTTTTGACTGAAACGCATCTATATGAGATACAGACATTTGACTATATTCTTCAACGGAATCAGCGTTAACGAAATAGTCAGAAGTGCTTCTTTCCTGAATTTGTGAATTCTCCAAAAAGTCACTGGAATGGACATTTTCGTATTTTGTCTACAAAAGCTGGCAAACTCTTTCACACATTGAATATTTTTGGATGGCCATCCAAAACTGCTTGGCTTTTGCAATGTCCGATAACCCCCATAATTACGACCTGCTGACAATTTTGCAGTTTTTTGGTCCATTTCAACCCCTAAATAAATGGCGATCATCTCCAAAAAGAATATGCTTTTATTCTGACCCTCATCTTATCTCCATGCAAAATTTCGTAAGGATCGGGCCATAAATGCGATCTGTATATGATGTCCTGATATCCTAACTACTTAGTTTTGTTAGCTGTAGAAATATTACCAAATGTTTAATTCAAAATGAACATATGCCAAAAATATGACAAAATTGAAAAAATATGAGAAAATTTTACAAAATCAATATTTTCATCTTTAGAGAGATATTTTTATGCGATTTTTTTAGACGTTTCTTCTTTCCTGCCAAGAGGCCATTCTGAATTAATGAGAACTGTCGAAATCAGTTCAGCCGTTCTCGACATATAAGAGATTTTTCAAGCATATCTTCTTTGATAAACATATATATCGCACATATTTTGATATATATCCGTTTTGTTGGATGTTAACATCAATGTAAAGATCAGAAGTGACCTTGTCACAGCCTTGTCATGGCTTTGTGATTTCGCCGGGATTTAAAATGTTCGCGGTTTAATGAAAATTTTTGAATTTTTTCAACACAAAAGATATGGTCTATTTTACCCGCTAAATATTATCCGATGACCACCCAAATTGGTAGGCTTCTTCCCCGCCCTAAAGTCTAGCTACATGCGAAATTCCGCGTCGATTGGTCTATAATTGCGACCTGTAGAGCAAGTGCAAAATCAGGAATTTTTTCAGTTTTTGGTCCATTTCAACCCCTAAATATTATGCGATCATCACCAAAAGAAATAGGGTTCTATTCTGACCCTAGCCCCACCTCCATTTTAAATTTCGTGAAGATCGGACCATAATTGCGACCTGTAGAATGATTACAAATTAACATGGACAGACGGACAGACGGACGGACGGACATACATAGCTAGATCGACTCAGCTTGGCGAGATAGGAAGATCCATATATACTTTCCTATGTGGGAAATCAATATTTCGTGGTGTTACATAATTTTTGGCCCAATCAAACTTATAATACCCCCAACACATAGTGTTGTAGGGTATAAAAAAACCGATTACCTTCAAACTTGTTGATTCATACATTTTGCAAAACCCCATAAATAAATGCCGTCTACCCCTTAATATGCCTTAATAGAACAAAACCTTAGTTAAATTCGTAAAAAAATTTCTTCCTGACCAAAAAAAAATAATAGCAGTACATCAATGTACATCATCAGTCCATCGGAATAGAAAAAGATTTAAGTTAAGTTGATAATATTTATACGATTCTCTGATTTGCGATATAAAAAAAAATCCAATCAGATTTTTTAGAGAAAATCTAATCCTTTTCCATCTCAGATACTACAAATTCAAATTAACTGGACTAACGAATTAATAAAAACACAAAAACCCGATAACCTTGATTATCTTCAAACTTGTTGATTCATACATTATGCAAAACCCCATGAACGAACCCTGAGTTCAATTTGAAAACAAAAATATCTTCCTGATCAATCCAAATAGTAGCAGTCCATCAGAGTTCAGATCTAGAGTTAAATTTGACAATATAATTGTACGATTTTTTGATTTGCGAAATAGAAGAATGCATAAGTAAAATATGAGAAAAGTATCTACCTGATCTGCAAAAAATTGCAGTACATCAAAGTCGTCCATCCTAACTTTTCACTCCCAGGCACTGAATTGACTCGTAGGACATTTTTCTCTCGGGGAAAATTAGCCAAGAAAGAGAGAGAGAGAGATTGCAAATCATCAAAAACACAAAAATCCAATTATGTTACACTAGATACCTTCAAAAACTGAAAATCTGCAACCACATTCAGGCTGCCTTCATTTCTTAACCAATCGTCCGACAGCTGTTAAAATTATTAAACTGACAGCTCATTATATTGTTCACAAGCGTACAAAAGCATTTTGGTGAGAATTTTCCAGAAAAAAAAATTATTCGTGATAGAATTCAAGCGTGATAGAGGGATTTCTTTATATTTGGCTGGAAAACCACAAGAGGCTATCGTTAGAGCGCTCCAGCATTTAAATTTGAATAAATGTTTTGTGTCTCGTACCATCGCTCGTTACCGATGGTACAAGATACTGGCGTAGCCCGACGTCAAAGGTAGTGGACGAAAGAAAACAGCAACATCAGCAGAAATGGTTCGAAAAGTAAAGAAGCAACTTGATCGAAAACCGCGTCGCAGTGGCCGAAAAATGGCTCGTGAGCTGAACATATCGCCATATTCCATTCGACAAATATTGAAAAATGAGCTCGGGGTAAAGCCATTGAATACATTGAACTTACACCGCAACAGAACGCAAATAGACTAAATAGAGCTAAAGAGTTGCTTCGCTTGGCCGAAAGTGTTGAACTGCCGAATTTGGTTTTCTCCGATGAAAAAACATTCGTTGCCCAGGATTTTGTAAACAAACAAAATGATCGTGTTTACTTGCCAAGGAGGTCAGCTGAAAATGTGCACCTTCGATGTGCCGTCAGAACTCAAGCGCCCGCCATGGTGATGGTGTGGGCCGCCATAACAGCTCTCCGCTCATATTAATCGACCATGGCATCAGAATAAATGCCGAATTTTGTCGCGAAAATATTGTGGAGGGTGTATTAGAGCCCTGGGCATGCAAACATTGTGGGCCGCAGACCTTGGACATTCCAACAGGACTCAGTTCTCAGCACGATCGCACTCAACACGCGGCACCCATGAATGGTTACAAAATGAGGTTCCTCTCTTTATTTCCAGCGCACAATGGCCACCAAAATATCAGGATACCAATCCGTTGGACTATTGTGTCTGGAGTATTTTGGAAAGCAAGGTTGGCACTAAAAAATGCCAAAGTGTCGATCACCTCAAGCAAGCGCTTCGCCGGGAATGGACACAAAACCGCAGAACAACATTCGGGCAGCGTTAGACGGTTTCATTTGCCGTTTGAAGGCCATAATTATTAACTTAACTTATTCTAAAATTTGAGGCTATTTCCGACATTTTTTGTTTTCATTAAAAAAAATTAAAATTATGGCGTTTGACTTTGTTGCAGTTTTTTTTTTATCCCACCCCGTGCCTCAAACTTGTTGACTCATACATTTTGCAAAACCCATAAACAAACGTATAAGCCTGTCCTTAGGGCTAAAACCAGAACTTTCCCATACAGCTGTTTATTGAAAATTATACAAAGTTATCTCAATGCCGATTTGTATTTAATAACTTGTTATTTTTTATCTCACCCTGTACCTGAAACTTGTTGATTCATACATTTTGCAAACCCATGAACAAACAAACGTCTAAGCCTGTCCTTAGGGCTAAAACCAGAACTTTCCTTCAGAGCTGCTTATTGAAAATTATACAAAATTATCTCAATGCCGATTTGTTTTTAATAAATTGTTATAAAGAGACACATACATACAGACATACTTATATTAATAGAGATGTATACATTGAAATGGCATTGCGTGATTATGGCTTTTGTTAATTTGCCGAAAATTGCTCCATTCAAAGAGCTTAAACGAATTTATCAATTAAATTAAATAGATGGCAGGTCAGGCATGAATGGCATTTTGGTATTGAAAATTTTCGTTTAATTTTCATTTATTCTCACATAGAGAGTTAGGAGAAGGAGAACCCCTCTAACCTAAAGTGAGAATTAAATATGAAAATTCTAAGAAATATTTGTTATTTTTTTTTAACAAAAAAAAAGACGGAAGAAGCCGGAACGCAAAATAAAAACAACAACAATTGCCCCGAAGCGTAAAAAAATCCACAATGACCAAATTTTCAATTAAAGCCCATAACAAATGTGGCCATTTGGGGAGGTTATACCAAAACAAGTTTTTTTTTTCTTTTTTATCTGTGAGTCTTGATTCCTTTTTTGGGTATTGAAACGGAAAAAAATGCCGAATGAAAGTTAAGAAATATAACAAGAAAACATACGCTAAGCTTTCGGAAGTCGCATAAGTCTTGTTCGCATAGGTGTGAATGATAGAAGACCGAAACCACAGCCCCGAAAAAAAATACAAAACAAAAAACCGGCAAATATGACATCATAGCCGCTGTCGTACTGCGTTTGAAAATTAAAAATCACACGCTCAAATTTTTTTTTTTTTTTTTTTTTTTTTTTGAATACAAAATTACGAACAATTGTATCAAGCTTAAATATTCAGGTAAGAAATGCGAAATAGGAAAAGCATGACCAAAAGCGAAGACCTTTTCGGCTGCCTTTACATTATTATTTTTTATATTTCTCCATAACGTTGATGTATGGGATTCCACATAATTATGGTATACGTAGCTACCCCTCCTCTGCCATCCAAAATGACAACAACATCGACAACTTCTTCAATTATTTTTTTGAACTTCTTTTGCGTGTTCGGCATTTATAAACAGTTGAACACCAGAAAAGAGACGACAGCGGAATGATAGCCCCGCCATTTATTCAATGGCACGATATATGTGTACAATTTACGCCATTTACGTACAAATTGAAATATTATTATTATTATTATTTTTTTTTTTTTTTGAATTTAAAACAAAATAACTTTCAGGCATGTCTGGCATAAAAAAAAAACAATTACTTCACACACACGCGCTCCGCGCATAGCATTAATCAATTAAATACAATTTACCTACGGCGCAGAGTTAATGAGAATTATTTGCTTGGGAATTATAACAAGCGGTGAATGAATTACAATTATTGCCATGATAACTAAGGCAAAAGAGTTAGGCTTTAAAAAAATTGCCATTAAATTGTTATTTCAAAGAAGATCTGCTGTTAAAAATAATTAAATTAATACCATTAACGATCTACCAGGAATCCTAACTCACTGTCAAATTTTAAGAGCGTCGCAATAGTTAACCGCATAAAAACCACCAAAGAATGAGCTCATCGTTCTCATCAATGTATGAGTAAATCTTTACTCTGAGCTAATTCTTTATATGACCTTTTAAGCCTACGGAACTTTGTTAATTAGATTATAAAACTTTATGATATTTGTGATATAAAAATAGATCATTTTACTAAAAAAAAATATTCTGCTTCGCTGGAATGAAATCATGCTTTCGGAAGCCATCAGCAAATATTGCAAAGAGTGCGATATGAAGTTAAGTCAATGAATGGAATTCTTCGGAGGGACTTTAGGAACCATCTGATTAATTTATGTCTAAAAATTACAATCATTTAAAAGTGAGAGAGTTTAGAGAGAGAGAGAGAAAAATAATAGCTTCACTTGATACAAGATCAGCAAATAGAACAGACGTTTATATAAATAAGTTTTGCTTTATTGAAAAATCTCTCACCGAATTAACCCCTTAAAATCTGAAAGCATGGTCATAACAAATGTAGTTTTTTTGTGGAAAACCTGAAAGTGCGTTTAATTTCCATTTACTTAAAATATTCGATACTTAAAGAAAATTCTCTCCCCAAAGTCGTAATTCCCTTCACCGTCACAAAAAACATGATTTTAAGCAGCGATCATCCATGAAAATAAAATTTTATATATAAAATATATAAAAGAAATTATATTTTTTCAAATACCAAAAATTCGGACTTAGTGTACAAAATACATCGTTTTATCTTGTCAGTGAGATGAAAAAAAACTGCAGCCAAACTGCTGTCATTTCTAAGCCACTCGTCCGACAGCTGTTAAAATTATTCCAGTGACAGATCATTATATTGTTTACAAGCATACACAAGCATTTTGGTGAGAATATTCCAGAAAAAAAAGTTTTTCGTGATGGAATTCAAGCGGGATAGTGTGATTTCTTTATATTTGGCTGGAAAATCGCAAGTGGCTATCGTTAGAGCACTTCAGCATTTAAATGTGAATAAATCTTTTGTGTATCGTACCATCCTCGTTACCGTGATACTGGTAGCGAAGCCTCGTGAGCTGAACATATCGCAATATTCCATTCGGCAAATATTAAAAAATGAGCTCGGGGTAAAGCCCTTGCCATTAAAATTCCAAAAAGTGCAAGAACTTACACCGCAACAGAATGAAAATTGACTCAAAAGAGCTAAAGAGTTGCTTCGCTTTGCCGAAAGTGGTGAACTGCCGAAATTGATTTTCTCCGCTCCGATGAGAAAACATTCGTTGTCCAGCAGTTTGTAAACAAACAAAATGATCGTGTTTACATGCCAAAGAGGTCAGCTGAAAATGTGCACCTTCGGTTAGCCACCAGAACTCAAGCGCCGCCCATGGTGATCGTGTGGGCCGCCAAAGAGTTCAGCCGAAAATGTGCACCTTCGGTTGGCCACCATAACTCAAGCGTCGGCCATGATGATAGCGTGGGCCACCATAACAGCACATGGTTGCTCTGCGCTCGTATTAATCGACCGTGGCATCAGAATAAATGCCGAATATTATCCCGAAAATATTCTGCAGGGTGTATTAAAGCCTTGGCCGCAGACCTTGGACATTCCAACCGGACTCAGCACAATCGCACTCAGCACGCGCCACCCAAGAATGGTTACAAAATGAGGTTCCTCGCTTCATTTCCAGCGTACAATGGCTACCAAAATCTCCGGATACCAAACCGTTGGACTATTGGGGCTGAAGTATTTTGGAAAGCAAGGTTAGCACTAAAAAATACCAAGGGCCAAAATACCGCAGAGCAACATTCGGACAGCCTGTGGCCGTTTGAAGACCATAATTTGTGCCAAAGGTGACCAATTCGAACAAATCTAAACTTATTCTAAAATTTAATGCTATTTCCGACATTTTTTGTTTTTATTCAATAAAATTAAAAAAAAAATGAAAAAGTTATGGCTTTTGACTTTGTTGCAGTTTTTTTTTATCTCATCCTGTATGTATGTTTCAACTCAATGCTATTTTATGTCTACTTTTACCTCTAAGGCCTTCAAGAGGTATTTATTTTGAATTAAAAACAAAATTAGATATTTCTTCAATTTCTTTGCACATCTTTCCAGATATCCTGGGGCTTTCCAGATATCCCAAAGGACCTGTCAAATGTCTACCAACCATAGAGGATCAGTAAAACGTACATAGAACTATGAAAATTCTATATCTTCCTCAACTAGGTTTCTATCTTTCGAAAATCTGTAAAAGCCATCATATATGGTCTCTGTAAAGGGGTCATCGAATATCTTCAAAAAAAACATTAGGAAAAAAACTTTTTCCAAGCATCCTCCTTTTTTGAATTCGTATTTGTACAAGTAAAAAAAGTATCGGTCGGTTTTGCCGACAGATGTATACCGTCAGCCAATGTTCGATTATTTTAAAATATCTTGACTTCTGTTGTGAAGACAATTGGATTCTTACATCACATTTTATGAGAGTTGTTATTATTCGAAATTTTGACCATTTGTGGGGGAGGTACCAGAAGGAATGGACCGATATTGTTCATTTTCGCACCAGACCTAGCATTGATGCAAATATTAGGATTTGCAAAGTTGGAGCAAAATCGAATTGTCCTTTCTCTTTCTGTGCAAAAAAAATATATATTTTGAACATTTCAACCTTTTGTGGGGGAGGTACCAGAAGGAGTGGGCCGATATATTCCATCTTATCACCAGACCTTGGGTTAATATAAATATTGGGATGTGTGAAATTTGAAGATAATCGGACTCTTACATCACATTTTATGAGAGTTGTTATTATTCAAAATGTTGACCATTTGTGGGGGAGCTACTTGATGGAGTGAACCGAATGTATCCATTTTTGCACCTGACCAAGAACCTTAGGCAAATATTAGGATTTGCAAAGTTGGAGCAAAATCGGATTGTCCTTTTTCTTTCTGTGCAAAAAATATATATTTTGAAAAATTCGACCTTTGTGGGGGAGGTACCAGAAGGAGTGGACCGATATTGCCCATCTCCGAAGTCGATCTAAGTTTGACAAAAATATTACGATGTACCAAGTTTGGGCCAAATCGGATACTACCTTCGAGAGTTATCGTGCGCACCAGCCAGCCAGAAAGTCGAACGGACGGACATCGCTAGATCGACTCCAAATGTTCTGAAACGGATTTGGTCCAAAGAGACCTAGGGTCTAAAACGGTTATTTCGACTAGGCACGTTTTGACCGTATCAAATGATATATACCCTCTGTAGCCACATGGCTGAGGGTATAAAAATCGGATATGAATATTTCTCTGGCCTGTTGCTTATATTCAAAATAACGCATTTGTTTACTTGCAACAAAATCGATTAATAAACAATGCCCCTTGATTCAAATACAAAACAACTCAAACCGGTTTGCGGTTGCAACAACACAACAAAACAACATATTTCAATAACATAATCCAATTCAATGTCAATACAAGACTCTCGAATCTCGTTTGGATGTATTCAAAATACACAACCAACCAACCAATCAAAGCAGTTAAGGGTTGTTATTTTCTTGGGGAAGAAATTTGGCCAGAACACACATTCACACACACACACACATCGGACAGATTTCTTAGAAAAAAAGGAGAAGATGAGGAATAAAAAGAAGTAGAAAAAAAATAAACATTACATCTGCTTTATGTTAAGAGAATAAGAAAAGGAGGAACACGTTCGAACAAACACACACACATAAATAAATAAATACTCCATCAGAGGTATGTACATTAACATTCTTCAAATACATAAATTGTAGACACACAAAAAAAATACAACAGAGAAAAAATATTGAAAATATGTATTGTTTATATTTTTTATTGTTGTTTTTTATATTTTTTTTTCATATTTTCTTCAATAATTCAATTTGCATTTCGTTACTTTTTTGCAAATTTGTTTTTTTTTTTTTTTTTTTTAAAAAAGTTTCCAGTTTGCTCACAAACGAAATTTGAACTCACCAATTCGATAATTTTCAAAATAGCACGATTGTTGAACTGCATTTTGTTTTATTTATTATTTTGTTTTCGTTTTTTAATTTTTTTCTCAAACTTTTGGAATAATCCGCAAGTATTTGTTGTTTATTTGATTGAAAATTGTTTTTTTCTTCGTTATTTATTTTTTCAAAATCACTTTTATCAACGCAGCGCTTTGCCTTGCTTTCTCGTCAGCGTTCAACAACTATCTGATTTGTGTGTCGGCCTTTTGGCAATTATGAAGTTTTTCAAGTTGGCTTGTTATGTTGTCAGACGTTCGTTATCAACATGTTGCCAGCCACAGCCACACTGAGACAACATGTTGTACACTGAGAAAATTATGAGAGTAGTATTAAGAGAGTAGTGAAATAACTGAGTGACTTACTGAGACTCAACGACCAAACGAAGCGCTGGCTGAAGCTAGAATCTTGAAATTTTGCACGAGGATCAGTAATTATGTGTGGGCGATAGTTTTTGGAAATTCGTACTAAAAGAGTACGAAAACTACTAGAATGTACTAAAAATTGCATACTTTGTATTGGGCAAAGGAAATTAGCTGGAAATGTGGAATTTGGAATGAGAATAGCCATGAAATGCAGGGTAGATGTCTTAAAGGGGTTTTCGGAAATTCGAAAAGTTCTAAAATGGTACTAAACTTCTAAAACGACACAATTTCGTATTATGTGAACGGATAGAGCTAAAAAATTGAAATTTGGTATGAGAATCAAGGAAATGTGAAATTTGAAAGGAGAATCGCAATGAAGTACAGGATATATGCTCCAAAGAGTTTTTCGGAAATTCGAACTATAAGGTCACGAAAAAGTTCTAAAATGGTACTAAACTTCTAAAATGGTAACATTTCGTATTATGTGAACGGATAAAGCTAAAAATTTGAAGTTTGGTATGAGAAACAAGGAAATATAAAATTTGGAACGAGAATCGTCATGAAATGCAGGATAGATGCTCCAAAGAGTTTTTCGGAATTTCGAACTTTAAGGTTACGAAAAACTCTAAAATGAAACCATTTCGCAATATGTGAACGGATAGAGCTAAAAATTTGAAATTTGGTATGAGAATCAAGCTTGGAAATCTGTACCAAGTGTGCGAACTGTACTAAATGGTACTAAATTTGGAAAAAAATTGGTTTAGGGCGAATGGATGAAACTGGAATTTTGTATTTGTGTCCCTTTGTGGTAGGTTTGTGGTAAAGAGGTGGTTCTGGAAATGTGTTCTACAAGAGCACGAAAAGTGCTAATAGTACTACATTTGGTACAATTTGGTAGTGGGTGAACAGATAATGCTTGAAATTTGGTAATTGTACGAAAAGTTCAAAATGGTACTAAATTTTTTAATGGGTGAAAGGATAGGGCTGGAATCCACAAATTTGATATTGAGGTCTCTGTTGGTATTTGGGATTGAGAATGGAGGTTGCTTTGAAAATGTGCACTATAATTGTGCGAAAAGTACTAAATGGTACAAAATTTGGAACATATAAGTTTAGGGTGAACGGATGAAGGTGATAGTCCCGAAATCTGATATTGGGGTCCCTTTTGTGATAGGTTTTAGATAAAGAGGTGGTTTTGGAAATATATTTTACAAGTGCACGAAAAGTACTAAGTATTACTATATTTGGTACAATTTGGTAGTGGGGGAACAGACAATTGAAATTTGATAATTGTACGAAAAGCACTAAATGGTACTAATTTTTTATTGGCTGAAAGGGCTGGAATCCACAAATTTGATATAGAGGTCTCTGTTGGTATTTGGGATTGAAGCTTGGAGGTGGATTTGGAAATGCGCTCTATAATTGTACGAAAAGTACTTAATTATACTAAATTTGGAACATATGGGTATAGGGTGTACGGATGAAGTTGGAATCCCGAAATTTGGTATTGGGGTCCTTTTTGTGGTAGATTTTAGATAAAGAGGTGGTTTTGGAAATATGTTCTACAAGGGCACGAAAAGTACTAAATAGTACTACATTTGGTACAATTTGGTAGTTGGTAAACAGATGCTTGAAAAATTTGAAATTTAATTATACTAAATTTGGAACATATGGGTATAGGGTGTACGGATGAAGTTGGAATCCCGAAATTTTGTATTTGGGTCCCTTTTGTGGTAGGTTTTAAATTAGGAGGTGGTTTTGGAAATATGTTCTACAAGTGCGCGAAAAATACTAAATTATACTAAATTTGGAAAATATTAATTTAGGGTGTACGAATGAATCTTGAATCCCGAAATTTTGTATTGCGGTCTCTGTTAGTGGCTGGTTTGTGATAAAGAGGTGGTTTTGGTATATTTGGTACAATTTGGTATTGGGTGAACAGATAGTGCTTGAAATCTGAAATGTTGGTGTAAGGGTAGCTCTTCATATGCCGTTTGAACATATAGAGATGGTTTCGGAAATGTGTACAATAATTGTACGAAACGTACTAAATTGGGTATTGGTTGAAGGGATAGAATTAGAAATTTGATGTTAATGTGTGACTGTGGTTGTACGAAAAGGACTAAATACTAAATTTGATATTGGGTGAAGGTATAGAGCCGAAATCCTGAAATTCGGTAAGGATGCCACCGTTGGTGTCTGTGGTTAAGATATGGAGGTGGTTCGGAAATGTGTACTAAAATTGTACGAAAAGTACAAAATTTGGTATTGGGTGAAAGAATAGAGACGAAATCCTGAAATTTAAAACAAATGTCACTGTTGGTGCCTGTGGTTTGGATATGGAGGAGGTTTCGGAAATGTGTTCTATAATTTTTCGAATAGTACTAAATGGTACTAAATTGAGTATTTGGTTAAGGGACACAACTGAAATTTGATGTTGATGTTCCATTTTGGCTGATATTAGCCATTTGGTGCACAATAAACCTGATATCGGATAAAGATATATATATGGGAGCTATATCCTAATCTGAACCTATCTCGATAGAATTTGGTATACGTATTTTCGAGCGGTATCTGATGCCCGGTACCAAAAAGCTATAGCTATATCTGAACCGATTTTTCCCAACCTTGATGTACTTGCTTCTGTTCGGTCGGATGTGCCAGGTTATTTGGACTAATATTGGCCATTTGGTGATATTGCCCGAAATCGGTTGAAGATATATATGGGAGCTATATCTAAATTTGAACCGATTCTCACCAATTTCAATTAGGTTCGTCCTTGGGCCAAACAAATTTTGTTTGGAAAATTTCATCTCAATCGGATAATAAATGCGACCTGATTTTTTTTTTCACAAGAATGCATGGACAGACTGACTGACCGACATGCATAAATCGACTCAGAAAGTGATTCTATGAAGATCCTCAAAAGTAACTATGGGTCTATCTCGCTTCCTTCTCCATGTAACAAACAAATGCACAAAGGCATAATACCCTTACCACTATGTGGTATAGGGTATAAAAACAGTGGAAAAAAGCACGAAACGTGCCTCATAGCTCAGATTTGCTCATTTTTTACTCGGGAGTGAAACTTGCTCGCGAGCGGAATTGTTCAAAGAGTGGGAGATTTTTTTACGGAGTCTACTCTTTATTTTTTTGTTTTGTGTGGGAGCGCTCCCGAGTCTCTTCTGTTTGATAAACTAGTGTGGGAGCAGAATCACTCAAAATAGATTAATTTTTTAATTGCCAAAGAGATAATAGCTAAAAAATCACCCTTTAGAAGACTCTCAAGAAAACTGGCTATAATATATTCTCCTATTTATAAGATTAATAATTTCTTCGTAATGTAAAGTCCCTTGATTTGATTTTAAGAAGACCTCAACCACTGCCGTTAACATTTCAGCGGTCAGCTGTACTTATTTTTCAAATTGCCAAGATTTACTAAGTCATTCATATGATGTCATAATTTCATTTTGTGTGTTTGCGCTTTATCGCAACAATGCTTTATTGGGTGGGTCATCCGCTCATTCATTTCTAACCAGCATACAGAATAACGTTTGAATGGATTTAAGCTTTCTCATGACGTCATCAATTTTGATCTCAACATTTGTTGAGCAACATTTTTAAATGCGTATTTAGAATAAAACAAATATGAATGGAATGAAAGGAAGCAGAACACAATCAGGTTAGGGGGATGTTTAGGATGCGATTGTTGTGTCAAGCAACAGCTGAATGTTTAGAGGAGAAAATGCCAATAGAAGGAGGGTGTAAAAACCCTACTCGAAATATATGCACAAATATCCATGGTCATAGGTGTGAAAGTCCTTAGAAAGGTATTTTTAATATCTCCGATTTATCTTTAAACAAGAATTACAAATACAAAATTCTAACGCAGATAGTCCTAAAAAATAGTCCATAAAGTCCAAAAATCCAATTTTTTTATTTTTTTTTTATTTCAGGTTTTAGCTTGGATAACCCTTTGCAAAATATGTTTTAATTTCACGTTTTTGTTGTATTTAACAAAATATTAAAAAAAAACTGCCAGAATAATAGCCTTTCAATTCCCCAATATATTTTTTCAAAAAAAAAAAAAAACACGAATTATACTCCTAAAAACCTGATTCTTAAAAATGTCTCTAAAAATCCACGGCTATATCTCTAGGAGTCCTTTAAAACTAGGAGTCCTTTAAAAATACTCCTAAAAATCCACGCCTATGTTTCTAGGAGTCCTTATCTAACAAAAAAATCCATGGTCGTTTTTTGAAGAAGGATAGGAATAGAGCATCCTCTCCTGGAGGAGAAAAATTCTAAAAAATAAGTTGAAAAATATTCTAAAAAATCCAGAATTTAGACTGTTAAAGTTATTTAATGAAGAAAATTAGTATCTAATAATCCATAAAAAAATACGAAAATAATCCAGGATTATGAAATCATTAGCCCTTTGAAAAATATTTCTAAAGAGCCATTCACGATGGCTCTAATAATCCTCTGAAAATTATTCTCAAAAAATAAATGATTAAAGTTCCATTAGAACTTTGAAAAATATTTATAAAAATCGACGATTTTTGCTCTGATAGTCCTTTCAAAAAAAATATTAAAAAATCAACGATTACACTATGCAACACAAAAAATAATAACGGAGCATATCCAGCCGATGATGAATAAAAGGCGAAACATTTAAAACACGTGTATCGTCGTTTTGAAAATTTATACCGCTCGTAGCCGTAGGGGGCAAGCAATGCCTCACCTCCTGAATTTATTTTTTTGTTTTTAATTGTCGGATTAAGATTCTATGGATTCCGTTGGTCTTAGGCATATAGTGCCCTCGGCAATATTGCAGATAAAAATACGAGGAGTCAACAAAGGGGTGTTATTGGTCCTCTTTTGAAAGTACGATTAAAACTCCCTTTAAAAACGACCGCGGCATGTCAAAATTTTCCACAAAATTAATTCTCATAAAATTCTACCAGGGTGAGATAAATGAATGAATGAAAGCAAAAAATGTCGGAAATATCATCAAATTTTAGAATAAGTTTAGATTTGTTCGAATTGGTCACCTTTGGCACGGATTATGGCTTTCAAACGGCCAATGAAACCGTCACACGCTACGCGAATGTTGCTCTGCGGTATTTTGGCCCATTCCCGGCGAAGCGCTTGCTTGAGGTGATCGACACTTTGGTATTTTTCAATACCAAACTTGCATTCCAAAACACTCTAAACACAATACAGGGTGAGATGAAAAAACTGCAACTAACTTCAGACTGCTGTCATTTCCAGGCCACTCGTCCGACAGCTGTTCAAATTATTCCAGTGACAGCTTATTATATTGTTTACAAGCGTACAAAAGCATTTTGGTGAGAATTTTTCAGAAAAAAAGTTATTCGTGGTGGAATTCATGCGTGATAGTGTGATTTCTTTACATTTGGCGGGCGAACCACAAGTGGCTATCGTTAGAGCACTCCAGCAATTAAATGTGAATAAATCTTTTGTGTCCCGACGTCAAGGAAGTGGAAGTGGACGAAGAAAACATCAACATCAGCAGAAATGGTTCGAAAAGTAAAAAAACCCGCGTCGTAGTGGCCGAAAAATGACTCGTGATCTGAACATATTGCAATATTCCATTCGGAAAATATTGAAAAATGAGCTCGGGGTAAATCCTTAAGAACTTACACCGCAACAGAAAGAAAATAGACTCAAAAGAGCTAAAGAGTTGCTTCGCTTGGCCAAAAGTGGTGAACTGCCGAATTTGTTTTTCTCCGATGAGAAAACATTCGTTGTCCAGGAGTTTGTTTGTTCACACAAAATGATCGTGTTTACTTGCCAAATAGGTCAGCTGAAAATGTGCACCTTCGGTTGGCCACCAGAACTCAAGCGCGGGCTATGGTGATGGTGTGGGCCGACATAACAGCCGATTGTCGCTATTCGCTCGTATTAGTCGACTGTGGCATCAGAATAAATGCCGAATATTATCGCCAAAATATTCTTGAGGGTGTATTAAAGCCTTGGGCACGCAAACATTTTGGCCGCAGACCTTGGGCATTCCAAGAGAACTCAGCAACATTGCACTTAGCACGCGCCACCCAAGAATGGTTACAAAGTGAGGTTTCTCGCTTCATTTCCAGCGTCCATTGGCCATAAAAATCTCCGGATACCAATCCGTTGGACTATGGTGTCTGGAGTATTTTGGAATGCAAGGTTGGCACTAAAAAATACCAAAGTGTCGATCACCTCAAGCAAGCGCTTCGCCGGGAATGGGCCAAAATACCACAGAGCAACATTCGGGTAGCGTGTAACGGTTTCAATGGCAGTTTGAAGGCCATAATTCGTGCCAAAGGTGACCAATTCGAACAAATCTAAACTTATTCTAAAATTTGATGCTATTGCCGACATTTTTTGTTTTCATTCAATAAAATTTAAAAAAATTAAAAAAAAATAAGAATTATGGCTTTTGATTTCGTTGCAGTTTTTTATCTCTCCTTAAAAATCTTCTAATTGAAGGCCTTTAAAAAATATTTTTAAAAAATCGACTTTGGGAAATCTCTATTTTTAAAAAAACCCATGGTTATTGCTCTATTGGGCTTTGAAAAAATATTCTTAAAATATCCACAATTATGGCTCCATTGTCCTTCAAAAATTTCACGACCACTTCTCGGATCCTCCTTTGAAACAATGATCTTAAATAATCCACTAGTATGATTTCAATATAGGTTCTATGGCTTAAAAGTTCTTTAAAATACATTCAAAGAAATTCAGGGGCATTCTTTTGATAGTTCTTACAAATTTCATCCTTAGAATTTTCCATACCTTTCATTTTTTCTTCTCATGATGACATTAGAAAAATCAACCTTTCCCATGGTATGGGAATTAAGTTGATTTCCTGCAAATTCCGCATTGCTATTTGAAGAAAAAAATAACAACAATCACTCTTAACTACGACGCAATAAACAAGCCATTAGAATTGATTTATTATCAAACCTACCCTTAATACAACAGTCTTCGCCCCCAACAACGCTGCTAAGGGTTGAATTCCAACAAACGACTATTTTCTTTTGAAATCAAACTTATTTATTATTTATTATTGTTTTTTTACTTACATTGCAAATTAGAAAATGAACAAAAAAACTAACATTCACTTTATGTATAAAAAAAGGGTTATTAAAAAAATATTATTTCAAATCTATTTCTTTGGCAGTTAAACTTCTTTGTCTTCCTCGTCTATTTGTCACGAAATGTAAATATGGCATCGAAACCAAAGAGTACTCCATTCACAATGGCCAGCGATGCCTTAATCAGCGCCAAATCTCGTGTCCTGGTACGAAATGAATATTCCCAGGCTTCGATGACGAAGACGCCCGAAGCTATGAACAGAGCACAACCCATAATGCTGAAGAAGATGTCAATGCGTCGATGAATGTGGGCTCTCATCATGGCGCCTAAAAGTAGGCAATGAAATTCAAAATTTAGTTATAGATATTTTATAAAGCAATTATATCAATTGTGACTTAAATCAACAAAACTAACAAAGCTTTTATTTGATTAGTTTTAGGTTTTGAGTATCGCAGTGATGAAATTGATGTTGAGTTGAAATATATCTAATATTTACATCGTGTGATATGTGAGAATATTTAGTACTTACCCACAAATACTCCAACTAAAACAATGATGTATCCACTAAATGATCCCGTTGCCAACAGGGAGGTTGCTATGTCACGATCATCAAAACTATAGTAGTGGAGCACCAAACAAGCTATCGCAAAGCCCTGGAAATATATAAAAAGTTATGTGATATGAATGAAATCCCAATAACCAAAATATCAAGATCGACCAGGAGAATTTTGGGTAGTATTCAAAGATTTCGCAAAATATATGCACATTTGAAACGGATATTATGGGGTAAATGAACCAAGAACAATAACTTTGGTTCGTTATATGCAATAATATAAAGTTTTGTTATTTTTGCTTTGTTTTATTAGAAAATCGTTCCCAGTTACCTAGCGAGTTTGTATTTTTATACGCGCTACAAAGGGTATATGTCATTATCCTCATAGAAATAACAGTTGGAAGGACGTAGAGACATGACTAGATCGGTTCCAAATTTCCTAAAAAGTCGCTTTGAACGAAATACGTTTTAAAAAAATTGTAACCGATATAGTCATGTAAACATTTTCAAAGGAATCCTATAAAATAGCCACTTGTGGTCTTCCAGCCAAATATAAAGAAATCACACTATCACGCTTAAATTCCATCACGAATAACTTTTTTTCTGGAAAATTCTCACCAAAATGCTTTTGTACGCTTGTAAACAATATGAGCTGTCACTAGAATAATTACCGTTATATAGGGGCTATACGAAGACGTGGACCTGTATACGAAATTTTTTGCCATAGCTTGTAGTATATATTACGAAATTCAAATACGAAATTTGAAAGAATTCCTGTAATTAATGTAGCTGAAATCGTTCAAATACCAAATATCGAGAGGTAGCGTCATATGGGGGCTATACGAAGACAGGAACCTGCATACAAAGTTTTTGTCATAGGCTGCAGTACCCATTACGAAATTTAAATATGAAAGTTGAAACGATTCCGCCGAATAATGTTGCGTAAATCATCAAATACCGAATATTGGGAGGTACCGTCATATGGGGACTATATGAAGACTTGGACGTGCATACACAAATTTGTGTCATAGGCTGTAGTACCCATTACGAACTTCAAATACCAAATTTTAAATGATTCCGGTAAATAATGTTGTAAAAATCATGAAAATACCGAATATCGTTAGGTACCGTTATATGGGTGCTATACGAAGACGTAGACCTGCATACGTAATTTTTTGCCATAGCTTGTAGTATCCACTAGGATCCTCCAGTACGAAATTTCAAACTATTCCAGCGAATAATGTTGCTGAAATCATCAAAAAAAACCGAATATGGGGATGTACCGTTATATGGCGGCTATACGAAAGCGTGGATCGACATGGCCCATTTACGAACTTGACCTGCCTACAGGTAAACTATGCATGTGTGCAAAAATTTAGCCTTATATCTCAATTTGTTCGAAAGATAGCGTGCTTAAATCAAACAGACGGACAAACAGATTGACATCGCTAGATCGTCTTAGAATTTTACGCAGATCCAAAATGAATATTATGAATATTTCGAGGAGTAACAAACGGTTACAATCCCTCCATAGAATGGTGGAGGGTATAAAAAGTGCAAGAACTTACACCGCAACAGAAAGAAAATAGACCCAATAGAGCTAAACAGTGGCTTCGCTTGGCCGAAAGTGGTGAACTGCAGAATTTGGGTTTCTCCGATGAGAAAACATTCGTTGGCCAGCAGTTTGTAAACAAACAAAATGATCGTGTTTACTTGCCAAAGAGGTCACCTGAAAATGTGCACCTTCGGTTGACTACGAGAATCACCGGCCATGGTGATGGTGTGCGTCGCCATAACAGCCGATGGTCGCTCTCCGCTCGTATTTATCGACCGTGGCATCAGAATAAATGTCAAATATTATCGCTAAAATATTCTGGAAGGTGTATTAAATATTTTGGCCGAAGACCTTGGACATTCCAACAGGGCTTAGCACGCGCCACCCAAGAATTACAAACTTTGGAAAGCAAGGTTGGCACTAAAAAATACCAAAGTGTCGAACACCTCAAGCAAACGCTTCGCCTGGAATGGGCCAAAATACCGCAGAGCAACATTCGGGCAGCGTGTGACGGTTTCATCGCCCGTTTGAAGGCCATAATTCGTGCCAAAGGTGACCAATTCGAACAAATCTAAACTTATTCTAAAATTTTTGCATTTTTGCTGTAAAATTCAAATAAAAATGTAAAAATTATGGCGTTTGATTTTGTTGCAATTTTTTATCTCACCCTGCATGTCCAAATTTAAATTGTATGTAGGATGGATATTTCGTATTACTTCCCATATAACGGTATCTTCAGATATTAAGTATTTTGATAATATAGGCCACAATTTCTATCGCACTTGTTTAAAATTCGGTACATGTATGTAATTGTCAGAATGTAGTTCATATAGGCCCAAGGCTTAAATAGAACTGTACCGCCTCATATTTGGTATTTTTATGATTCTAGCCACATTTTTCAATGGAATTGTTCAAATATGATATTTTGAACTCACCCCTGTAGCAGAAAATTTTCTATGTAGGTTCACGTTATGGCATTGCGGCCATCGAATTCTTATACCCTGCACCACATAGTGGTGGTGGATAAAATTTAGAGAAAATCGGTTCAGATATAGCTATAGCTCCCATATATATGTGTCATCGGGCTAGGGGTTTTAAGTCCCTCACATGCGTAATATGCACTCCACAAAAATTATTTTCGGAACGAGATAACTTATGGAGCTCAAAATTTCAAATTTTATCGAGATCTGATCAGATTAGCATATAGCTCACATATATATCTTTATCCGATATCAGGTGTATTGTGCATCAAATGGCTAATATCAGCTCAAATGGACTGTCTAGAAGCATGTACTTCAAATTTGATGAAAATCGGTTCAGATATAGCTATCGCGCCCATATATATGTTTCATCTGGTTTCCTGCTAAAGTCCCTCTCATGCGTAGTATGCAGTCCACAACAATCAGATACTGTTCGAAAATACCTCTGCCAAATATTATCGAGATTGGTTTAGATTTTTAGATATCTTCGATATACACCTTCATCCGATTTTACGGTTAGTGCCAGATATGTATTATCAGCACAAATAAAATTGCTTTGTTCATATTCAACCGAATTTTACCATTTGGTAAAACTCGGTACCATATAATGGTACCTTACTATTTTCGGTATTTTGGCGATTTAAGCGACATTATTCACCGAAAATGTTTCAAATTTGGTATTTGAAGTTAGTAATGGATACCACAGTCTATGACAAAAAATTGTCTGTGCATGTCCACGTCTTCGTATAGCCCTCATATAACGGTAACTCCCGATATTCGGTACTTTGATGATTTTAGCGACATTATTCAACGGAATTGATTCAAATTTCATATTGGGAGATCTTAATGGTTACTACAACCTATGGAAAAAATTTCGGTACCTCCCGATATTCGGTATTTTGATGATTTTAGCGACATTAATCTCCGGAATCGATTTAACTTTGGTATTTGGAGTTCGTAATGGATGCTACAGCCTGTGACAGGAGATTGTCTGTGCAGGTCCACGTCTTCGTATAGCCCTCATATAACGTTAACTCCCCATATTCGGTATTTTGATGATTTCAGCGATATTATTCACTGATTTTTTTCGCATATTGATTTTTCGCATTTGAATATTGTAATGGCTTATGACAAAAGTTGCCTATGCAGGTCCACGTCGTCGTATAGATCCTAATATAACGGCTACTTTCGGTATTTTTAAAATTTTAACAAAATTTTTAACGGATTTTATTTTTTTGAAAATTGCCAAATTCGTTCCAAATGGTGGAGGTTATTCAAAGTTTGGCCCGGCCGAACTTCAGCCTTTCACTAGTTTTTTTTTTTTAATATGGACATATTTTGAATTAAAATATTTTTACAGCACAGTTTTAAAATTTTTCTTATTCTTAAAAACTGAAAACTACCTGTAGTCGATGTTTTCATCGATGAGAAAAAAAAGAACTGCGTTATTAGAAAGCTAAACAAGGCATGACTATGAAGTTTTCGGTAATGAAGTAGAGTTTTGAGTTCTGTAATAGATTAAAAACATTCATTCCAAAAGACGAATTTAATGTTTTCAATTGATCTCCGTCTTTTGCCATTTCATCCCTCTGTACATCGTGCGGATCACAACAGAATATTTATTAAAAACATTATTACAGGATAGATACTAGCGATTCTATAACATCCTGGTTGAAATTCCTTTTCTTAAAAGAACAAAGCCTCTTTCCAAACCATGTTCTCAAGAATATGTTCCATATTTGAAATATGAGTTTTGAATTTGGCCACCAATTTTTATTACACCAGATAATAATATCCTTAACTCAAAATATCCTTTTCAGTGTTTTTTTTTTTTTTCTATTTCACAATTTACCAATTCTAAAAATTTCACCACACCGATACGACCGCCACGATCACCGTGTGACATTTTTCAATTATTGTTTAATCTCTTTAAGTCCAATCAGGAATTTTAATGCACTTTTATTTTTTTAACTATTTCAGAGTCACTCTATTTCCTTAATATCCATATCCTTTTCTGAGGGCAGTTTATTGTCAAATATTTTTTTCACATTGCTTCCTCAACCGGTCAAATGACTTTCACTGCAAGAACAGACAACTTCCGTTATGAACGTTTCGATCATGGTGATCGTTGAACCGTAACTGACAGCAGCCAATGAATTCCAGGGCGGAAAATGTCCAATTCATCATTTCTGTTTTGACTGCATTATGCAAATAAATATCTGCAACAATCATGTATGTATGGGTGTGTGTTTTTTTTTTCTGTCCACAAAACAATGACAGATGCATTGACCGACAAACGAAGAATGCAGCCACCCACCTACCCACCAATAATCGCTGGATTATTATGAAATTATGAATTTACCCAAAAAAAAGTGGAAAAACAATGCAAAAACAATTAATTAATTACATGCAGAGCCAAAAGGAAATGAGCGCTCATAGCTCTGTGGTACTCAGCCGTCAAGTAGTGTCTTCTTCGGCCATGCTGCGTTCAACTTGAAATTCAGATGAAACTTAATGCCTTTCGAAAAGGAAAGGGAATGATGTTTTCAACATGAAAACATGACCAGATTGAAACTTTTATCATAGCAACGAAACCAGAACATAATGAGTGCCACAAGCAGGGGGACAAACTCGATGTTTAGGGGCCTTCATAGGGCTGCGTTGTCAGTTACATGGAGTTATTAGAAAACCATTTTGAATTTTTTTTTAACATGGACTTTACGCACAAAATCCATATTTTTTCAAGGACTATCAAAACCAAAACCGTAGATTTTGAAGCATATATTTTGAAGACCATTGGAGAAATAATCATGGATTTTTGAATATTTTAATCAAGGACCGATTCTGATTCGATTTTTATTGAATTTGATAGAGAATTTTTATCTTTTATACCAAATAACATTGCTATAGAGTGCATGATATATTTTCGAGAAGGATATACAGGGTGAGATGAAAAAACGGAAACAAATTTCAGACTGCTGTCATTTCTAAGCCACTCGTCCGACAGCTATTAAAATTATTCCAGTGATCGCTAATTATATTGTTTATAAGGGTACAAAAGCATTTGGGTGAGAATTTTCCCGAAAAAAAGTTATTCGTGATGGAATTCAAGCATGATAGTGTGATTCCTTTATATTTGGCTGGAAAACCACAATTGGCTGGAGTGCTCTAACCAGCATTTAAATGTGAATAAATCTTTTGTGTCCCGTACCATCGCTCGTTACCGTGATACTGGTAGCCTAGCCCGACGTCAAAGAAAGGGGAAGTGGACGGAAGAAAACAGCAACATCAGCAGAAATTGTTCGAAAAATAAATAGGCGACTTGATCGAAACCCGCGTCGCAGTGGCCGAAAAATGGCTCGTGAGCTGAACACGTCGCAATATTCCATTCGGAAAATATTGAAAAATGAGCTCGGGATAAAGCCATTGAATTTCCAAAAAGTGCAAGAACTTACACCGCAACAGAACGGAAATAGACTCAAAAGGGCTATAGAGTTGCTTCGCTTTGACGAAAGTGGTGAACTGCCGAATTTGGTTTTCTCCGTTGTCCAGCAGTTTGTAAACAAACAAAATGATCGTGTTTACATGCCAAAGAGGTCAGCTTAAAATGTGCAACAGAACTCAAGCACCGGCCATGGTGATGGTGTGGACTACCATAACAGCCAATAGTCGCTTTCCCCTCGTATTAATCGACCGTGGCATCAGAATAAATGCCGAAAATTATGGCGAAAATGTTCTGGAGACCTTGGGCACGCAAACATTTTGGCCGCAGACCTTGGACATTTCAACGAGACTCAGGACTCAGCATCGCACTCAGCATGCGCCATCCAAGAATGGTTACAAAATGAGATACCTCGCTTCATTTCCAGCGCACAATGACCACCAAAATCTCCGGATATCAATTCGTTGGACTATTGTGTCTGGAGTATTTTGGAAAGCAAGGTTGGCACTACAAAATACCAAAGTGTCGATCACCTCAAGCAAGCGCTTCGCCTGGAATGGGCCAAAATACCGCAGAGCAACATTCGGGCAGCATGTGACGGTTTCATTGGCCATAATTCATGCCAAAGCCGACCAATTTGAACAAATCTAAACTTATTCTAAAATTTGAAGCTATTTCCGACATTTTCTGCTTTTATTCATTAAAATTTAAAAAAAATGTAAAAATTATGGCGTTTGACTTTGTTTCAGTTTTTTTTTATCTCACTCTGTATATTCTTGATCAACGTAAAATTCTAAGACGATTTAGCCCTGCGCGTCCGTCTGTTTTAATTACGCTAGAATCAAAACGAATAAAGATAGGAAGCTAAAATTTTGCACATATCAGTCTTTTGTCTGCAGACAGGTCAAGTTCGAAGATGGGCTATATCTATCCACGATATCCTATAGCCCCCATATAACGGTACCCCCCGACACTCGGTATTTTGATGATTGTAGCCAAATTTTTCAATGAAATTTTCTGAAAATCCACAAAAAAAAATTCCTTCTGAGTTCTTTTCCCCCTGGAAGAGTATTGTCTTTATAGGTCCACAACATAGTATATCTCCATATAACGGCACCCCCCCCCCATTATTCGGTATTTTAATGATTTTAGCCACATTTTCAATGGAATTGTCTAAAAATCCATAGCAGAAGTTCTTTCTAAGCACTTAACCCCCTGGAAGGAAAATGTCTATATAGGTCCACGATATCGTATGACCCATTTACAACTGTACCCACCGATATTCGATATTTTGACGATTTTAGGGACATTATTCACCGGACTTGTTTCAAAATTTCGTATTTAGAATTCGTAATAAGTACTTCTGTCTATGCCAGGTCCACGGTACGTCCCTATATTCGGTACTCTGTTGTTTTTAGCGACATAATTCACAGGAATTGTTTCAAATTTGGTATTTTAAGTTCGTAATGGATACTACAGCCTCATACAGAAAATTGTCTGTGCGGGTCCACGTCTTCTATATAACCCATATAACGGTTCCTCCCAATATTCGGTTTTTTAATGGTTTTAGCGTCATTTTTCACCGAAATTGTATCAAATTTGGTATTTGAAGTTCGTAATGGGATAGGTCCACGTCTTCGTATAGCCATCATATAACGGTACCTCCCAGTATTCAGTATTTTGATGGTTATTGTTTCTAATTACGTATTTAGAGTTCATAATGGGAACTACAGTCTGTGACAGAAAATTGTCTATGCTGGTCCAGGTCTTCGTATAGGCCTCATATATCAGATCCACCCAATATTTGGTATTGTGATGATTTTAGGTACAATATTCACCGAAATTGTTTGAAATTTCATATTTAAAGTTCCTAATAGGTATTACAGCTTGTGTCAGAAAATTTCCTATGCAGGTCCAGGTCTTCCTATAGCCCTGATATAACGGTACTTCCCTAAATTCGGTATTTTGAAGAATTTAGCTACATTAGTCCCCGGATTTTTTTTGTTTCATGTTTCGTATTTCAATGTTGCAACGGCTTATGACAAAAGTTGCCTATGCAGGTCCATGTCTTCGTATAGACGCCAATATAACGGCTACATTCGGTATTTTTAAGATATTAACAGAATTTTTATCGGATTTTGTTTTTGAGAATTGCAAAATTCGTTCCAAATATTGGAGGGTATTCAAAGTTTGGCCCGACCGAACTTACAGCTTTTATACTTGTTTTTTTTTTTTCAACTTTGGCATTTGAATATTGTAATGAATTATGAAAAAAGTTGCCCATGCAGGTCCACGTCGTCGTATAGACCCTAATATAACGGCTACATTCGGTATTTTTAAGATTTTAACAGAATTGTTAACGGATTTTATTTTATTTATTTATTTTTTTTTTTATTTTTTTTTTTGAGAATTTCCAAAACCGTTCCAAATGGTGGATGGTATTCAAAGTTCGGCCCGGCCGAACTTACAGCTTTTTTACTTGTTAAATATATTTTTACACACTTTTGAAGGACTGACAGAGCCATAATCGTGAATTTTTTATATATATTTTTGTAAGGACTATTCGAGCTATAATCGAGGATATTTGGCCGTAGTTTTTTTTAATTTAATTATTTTTTTAATATGTTTTTTTTAAGAATTATCAGAGCTAAAATCGCGGATAAAAATCCGCAGATTATCAAAGCTAAAATTTTGGATTTTTACAGAATATTTGTTTTACATTTATTTATTCCAAATAGTCGGAAAAATCTTTGAAAAAGGCCCTATATAGCAAATTCCTTCTTTCGGGCGCCACTCTGCAACTGAAATCCCAACCCACGCTAATGTAGAGCAACAACAACGACGACATCGACAACATAATTAAAATATGTAAAAATCCCATACCGAAATTCCATAAACCACTTGACGAACGATTAAGTGGTCAGAGGGAGGTATTTAAAAGAGTTAATGGCAACAATAAATGCAACGTCGATCCCACTTGCCGCCCTCAGCACCCAGTTCACTTTCCAAGAAGATAATTTCTTTCTTTTTCTGTTGAATGATAATCACTGCATTAAAATGCCAATTTATAATCAGATCAAATGTGGAGGAGATGACAATGATGGGAGCTAGTCGGACCTATTGACTTCTACATGGAAGTGTTTTGTGCGTACGTCATTACGTGCGTAGCATGGTGTGTGTGTGTGGTTCTTGTTAGGCCCCCAAAAAAAGGAGGTTTTGAGAATTATGTTCCACTTTTCTAAGTGGAACTAGAACGCACATACAACAAGTGCCCATCTAGAGATGCTCTTAGGGCGAAGAGCAATTTGCAAATGAAAATTCTATTCCTAATTTGTATGAGTCGAAATATTGGTATGTGTGTGTGGGTGCTCGAATTTTGAGGGTTCGCGTCGTAAACATAACCTAATTTTGCTCAAATTAATAATGAATGACAAACAAACAAACAAATATAATAACAATGATTTTTTTTGTGCAATTAAAGTGCGTTTGGAGAACTCATTATCCACTTGCGGGTTATACGTTTCGGAACAGTGGAAATCAAATGAATTCAAAAATGAAATTTTAATAATGGATTCCAAGGGATTTTATGGGTATTTAACGCTCTAAAACATACATATATATATGGAGACAATAATTCCAATTCAAAAAGTCCTTCAAATTTGCTCTGCTAGTCTCTGAAAAATATTTTTCAAAGTCCACGACTATAGACCTGTTGGTATTTAAAAATATTTCTAAAACAAATAACGATTATGGCCTTGGTATTCCTTGAAAAAATGTATTTGAAAATCCCCTAATTACAGCTCTGATAGTCCTTGCAAAAATAATTTTGAAAAATCTACGATTATGGCTCCGATAGCCCTAAATTTACCTTTCTATCAAATTTCCTGAAAATCTTCCAATGAAATAAATGAGCATAACTTGTTTCCAATAAAATAATCGATATGATCCAGTAACTGAATCATGAATTTTATTTCCTCTTTCGCATAAGCCGGCATGTGCTAGTTGCAGAATTTCAGTAACTTATCGAAAAGTTGCCACAACAACTCCACGGATGATATAGCCATTTTGATCGGAGATTTTTTTCTCAATGTAACTACACGTAAATCGATGTAACCGTGCGATGCTCCAGAAAAGTTAATATTTGTCAGACAACTTGTCCATCTTTTTTTTTTTTGAAATGGTTTTGTTTTTTTTTTCTACTAGGGACCTCTGTACCAACTCTGGCTATGATAATCTCTGACAAATATTCTGAACAAAACGTATTCACAGAATTCGCTATTATGATCTGATAGTCCGTGAAAATATTTATTTGTAACAAGTAAGTTCGGCCGGGCCGGAACTTTGAATACCCTCCACCATTTGGAACGAATTTGGCAATTCTCAAAAACAATAAAATCCGTTAAAAATTCTGTTAAAATCTTAAAAGTACCGAATGCAGCCGCTACATTGGGGTCTATACGAAGACAAGGACCTACATAGGTAACTTTTGTCATAAGCCATTACAATATTCAAATACGAAACTTTAACAAGTTAAAAAGCAGAAAGTTCGACCGGGGCGAACTTTGAATACCCTCCACCATTTGGAACGAATTAGGAAATTTTCAAAATATAAAATCCTTAAAAAAATTCTGTTAAAATTTTAAAAAATATCGAATATAGCCGTCTATTGGGGTCTATACGACGTGGACCTACATAGGCATTGTTTGTCATAAGCCATTACCATATTCGAAACTCGAAATAAACGGTAAATAATGTAGCTAAAATCATCAAAATATCGTATATAGGGAGGTTCCGTTATATCGGAGCTGTGCGAAGACCTGGACCAGCATAGACAATTTTCTGTCACAGGCTGTAACATCCATTACGAACTTCAAATACCAAATTCGAAACAATTCCGGTGAATAACGTCGCTAAAATCATCAAAATACCGAATATAGGGAGGTACTGATATTTGGGGCCTACACGAAGACCTGGACCTGCACAGACAATTTTCTGTCTTAGGCTGTAGTATCCATTTCGAACTTCAAATCCCAAATTTGAAACATTTCCGGTGAATAATGTTGCTAAAATCACCAAAATACCGAATATCGGGAGGTATTGTTATATGAGGGCTATATGAAGACGTAGATCTGCACAGACAATTTTCTGTCATAGGCTGTAGTACCTATTACGAGTTTCAAATACCAAATTTCATACATTTCCGGTGAATAATGTCGCTGAAATCATCAAAATGCCGAATATCGGAAAGTACCGTTATATGGGGGCTATACCAAAACGTAGACCTACATCACCCATTATCAATACCAAAAGTCCTGCAGACATAATGTACCTTTGAGTAAAATTTTTTCAACCTACTTCATTTCGTTTGGAAACTAGAGTGATTTCCACAGACGGACGGACATCTCTAAATCGACTTAGAATTTTATGCTGATCGAGACTATATATGGGGTCTGAAATGTATATTTCGAGGTGTTACAAACGGAATGACTAACTTAATATACCCTCCATACTATGGTGGAGGGTATAAAAATCCAAGAAAGTGACTCTGTTAGCTATTGTAAAAAATTTTCTGTAAATGTCACGATGATGGCTCGATATCCCCTTAGAAATATTCTTTAAAAGCTTAGAAGCCCATGAATAATTCTATTTTTAAAATCCACGATTGTGGCTCCAATAGTCCAAAATTTATATTTTTTATCAAATTTCTTTATAAATTCATATAAGTCCTCGAATGAAATAAATGAACATAACTTGTCTCCAATCGCATAATCGATCTGATCCAGCAAATTCCTGAGGAATTTTATTTAAGATTTCTCATATGTCGGTCTGTGTTTGTCGCAGAATTCTAGTGACTTATCCATAAGCTGCCACAACTCCTCCACGCTTGATCTTTTCATTTTCAAGTTGTAGTAATTTTGATCGGAGATTTTTTTCCACAACAGAACTACACCTGAAAACATGTATATTTCATATCTCCTCGAATGAAATAAATGAGCATAACTTGTCTCTAACCGCAGAATCGATATTTTCCAGACAATTCCTGAGAAATTGTATATCCTCGTTCACAAATGTCGGTACAACCTTATCGTAGAATTCCACTGACTTACCCATAGGCTGTCACAACATCTCCACGGCTGTTCTTTAGTAATTTAAACATTTATTTAAAACAATCCACGAATATGGGGCTCTGTTAGTGTTCGAAAATAATTTTTTAAAAATTAAGGGTCTGGTAGCCCATGAATACTAAATTTAAAAAATTGCACCCATAGTCCAAAATTTACCTCTTTACCCAACTTCTTTATGAATTCTTCTAAATCCTCGATTAAAAAAATGAGCATAACTTGTCTCCAATTTCATAATCGATCTGCTCGAACAAATTCCTGATGAGTTTTATTTCCTCTTTGTCGGTATGTGCTTCTCACAAAATTCCAGTGACTTATAAGCGGCCATAGGTACTCCCTGATAAATATTATTTAAAAAATCCGCATTAGTGCTCTTATAGTTCTTGAAAAAAAAGATTTTGTATGTTTTTGTTATGTGTTTAAATATTGTTCCTGATGATATCTTCCGTAGGAGGACGAAATATCGAAAATAATAAACAAATATTATTTGAAGACCTCGAGCTCAATTTAATAAACTTAAATTTTAAACTAGAAACCTGTAGTAAACCTAGAAACCTGTAGATCTCCTTTACAATACAGACCCTCCATAGCTCTTCCTCATGTTAACAATTCCATCCATCCTCTGTAAAGCTTACAGATCTCTGTTAATTTTTTTTTTACAATTAAACGCAACTTTTCCTCCTCCGACAGTTGTCTTTTTTTCCTATAACGTTATTAATCAATGTCAGCGAATTTCCGACATATTGAGAATCGAATATAATCTAAGCCAAACTTAGTTCTCTCAACAGTTGTAATTCGCCAATACGATCGTACGGACTCTTACGCAAACTAAGCAAAACAAAAATAATTCTGAAATCTTGATTATGGCACAAAATGCTACTACGGATCTACTCAGCCTAGACAATGAAGTCTTCACTGCATATCTGTACTGGTCTGGCATTTTGGTATTGAAAATCTTGGCAATGGCTATATTGACCGGGCTACAGCGTTTCCGCACGGGGGTGAGTAAGAATGTGTTGTTTAAATGTATCGAAAGTTTAAAATCAAAATATTTGATCACAATTTTTGGGTCAAACGATAGGCGATCAAAAATTTTCCAAAAAAAAATAAGATTTTGTCAAGTAATTCCCATTCAAATCTTCGGCGAATAATTTTAATCTAATGCAAATTAAATTACAGTTTTATTGAACATTTCTAACATTATTCCAATACCTGTTGTTTGTCAATTAACCGTCGCCTGTAATCATTTGTAAATGCCTGATAATGATATTCATGACGTTATTGAACCATTCATTACGTTTTCAGATTTATGGCATTTACTTTTTCGTATTCCGCTTTGTAGTGTGGCGTATTGGAAAAAATTATGTAAAAGGCATAGAATTAAAATGGAAATTGATTATGCAGTGAAAAAATGCTTATTCATGCCTTGGGTTACTTTTCGAATAGGAGGTCAAAATTGTTTTTTAAAAATCCAGAAAAAATATGTAGGATCACCCCTTGGGCTTTTTATATAATATATAGACGACTTTCTTCGCTTATCTAGCGTTGGACCAATGTTCTGCAGCCATGGGAAAGATTTTTATGAAATATAAATCGAATAGGTAAAAAAGCAGTAAGTTCGTCAAATTTGTCAATTCTCAAAAACAAAATAAAATCCGTTAACAATTCTGTTAAAATCTTAAAAATACCGAATGTAGCTGCTATATTAGACTGTATACGACGACATGGACCTGCATAGGTAACTTTTGTCACACACCATTACAATATTCAAATGCGAAACTTAAATAAAAACCAGTAAAGAAAGTCTTAAAGTCGGGCGGGCCGACTTTATGATACCCTACACCACTTTGCTAATTAAGTAGAGCTCCACATAACAATTAAAAGTTGTTATGGGAGAATTCAATCAAACACCCTATGATTATAATTATAATTTTAAGTTCGAAGAACCGAAGCATTTGTAACTTTTAAATTCGGAATTGTATTGCCCATTTGTGACACAATTAATTTGAAATCGGATAAAGATATATATGGGAGCTATATCCAAATCTGAACCGATCTCGATAAAATTTGGCAAAGATATTCCTGAGCTGTATTTGATATATTTCCCTGAATATCGTTGTTACGGAGTGCATATTACGGTTGTAGGTAACAAATATAACAAATCGGATGAATAATATATATGAAAGCTATAGATATATCTGAACCGATCTTCACCAAATTTGACATACTAGCTTCTAGACTCAATTCGTTCGTAAGTGCCAAATTCTATTCCATTTGGACATATATTAGACGTTTGGTGCACAATAAAAGGTAAATCGGACGAAGTTATATATGGGAGCTATATCCAAATCTGAACCGATCTCGATAACATTTAGCAAATGTATTTCTGAGCTGTATTTGATATATTTCCCCAAATATTGTTGTTGCAGAGTGCATATTACGGCGGCGGTGGACAAAAATAACAAATCGGATGAACAATATATATGGGAGCTATAGCTATATCTGAACCGATTTCGATCAAATTTGGCATACATATTTTCAGGCCTAATTTGGGTGTATGTGCAAAATTCCATACAATTCGGGCTGATATTACACGTTTGATGCACAATAAAAAGCAAATCGGATGAAGATATATATGGGAGCTATATCTAAATTTTGACCGATTACCTCCAATTTCAATAGGGTTCGTCCTTGGGTCAAACAAAAGATCTGTGCAAAATTTCAACTGGATCGGGCAATAAATGCGACCTGTACTTTGTTTACAAAAATACATGGACAGACGGACGGACGGACATGCATAAATCGACTCAGAATGTGATTCTATGCAGATCATCAAAAGGAACTATGGGTCTATCTCGTTTCCTTCTGCCTGTTACAAACAAATGCACAAAGACATAATACCCTGACCACCTTGTGGTGTAGGGTATAATGAGCCATGCAAGTCCACGTCTTTGTATAGCCCTCATATAAAGGTACCTCCCGATATTCGATATTTTGGTGATTTAAGCGACATTATTCACCGGAAATGTTTCAAATTTGGTATTTGAAGTTCGTAATGGATACTACAGCCTATGATAGAAAATTGTCTGTGCAGGTGCACGTCTTCGTATAGCCTCCATATAACGGTACACCCCGATCTTCGGTATTTTGATGATTTTAGCGACATTATTTACCGGAATTGTTTCTAATTTGGTATTTGAAGTTCGTAATGGATATTTCAACCTCAGACAGGAAATGGGTCATGCAGATACACGTCTTCGCATAGCCTCCATATAACGGTACCCCCCTATATTCGGTATTTTGATGATTTTAGGGACATTATTCACCAGAATTATTTCAAATTTGGTAGTTGAAGTTCAGAATGGATACTACATCCCAAGACAGAAAATGAGCCATTCAAGTCCACGTCTTCCTATAACCTCCATATAACAGTACCTCCCGATATTCGGCATTTTGGTGATTTGAGCGACATTATTCACCGGAATTGTTTCAAATTTGGTATTTAAAGTTCGTAACGGATGCTATAGCCTATGACGGAAAATTGTCTGTTCAGGTCCACGTCTTCGTATAGCCCCCATATAACGGTACCTCCCGATATTCGATATTTTGATGATTTTAGCGACATTATTCACCAGAATTGTTTCAAATTTGGTATTTAAAGTTCGTAACGGATGCTATAGCCTATGACAGAAAATTGTCTTTTCAGGTTCACGTCTTCGTATAGCCCTCATATAGCGGTACCTCCCGATATTCGGTATTTGGATGATTTTAGCGACATTATTTACCGGAATTGTTTCAAATTTGGTATTTGAAGTTTGTAATGAATACTACAGCCTAAGACAAAAAATTACGTATGTAGGCCCACGACTGCTACAGAAAATTGTCTATGCAGGTCTAGGTCTTCGTATATGCCCCATATATCAGTACCTCCCTATATTCGGTATTTTGACGAGTTTAGGTACAAAACTTATCGAAATTGTTTGAAATGTCGTATTTGAAGTTCGTAATGGATGCTACAGCCTATGACAGAAAATTATCAATGCCGGTCCAGGTCTTCGCATAGCTCCGATATAACGATACCTCCCTTTATACAATATTTTGATGATTTTAGCTACATTATTCACAGTTTATTTCAAGTTCCTAACTTGAATTTGGTAATGACTTATGGCAAACAATGCCTGTGTGGGTCCACGTCGTATAGACACCAATATAGCGGCTATATTCGGTATTTTTAGAAAGTTAACAACATTTTTTAAGGATGTTATTTCCAAATTCATTCCAAATGGTGGAGGGTATTCAAAGTTCGGCCCGGCCGAAATTACAGCTTTTTTACTTGTTTTTCGTTCGCTTTTCGATTTTCGTTTTCCTTGTGACATTACTAGTTCTTCGTTTCCATTGACTCAATGCATCTGCATTCTTCCTGCCTTCGGTTCTTTAAATTTTTTCGAATGACCATGATGGGTAAAAAACATGTGGTGTCCGTTGGAATTGTAATTTTCGAATTTCGAAAAAATGAAAGTTGTGCTGAATTGTGCTAAGTTTATGCTCAATTGTGCCGATTTTTTTTTTTTTTTTTTTTTTGAAATTCGAAAAAAATTCTGAGATATTCGAAAAAATCTGAGAGAATTTCAATTTTCGAATTTCTGAGTTGTACTCAGTTTGTGCCCATTTGTGCCGTTAAAATTTTTTCGATATCTCTTATCAATTTCGAAAAAACGACAATTTCGAAAGTATTCCAGAATTGCAGATTTCGAAAAATTTAAAGTTGTGCTGGGTTGTGCTTGATTTGGGCTAACTTGTGCCGTTTATTTTTTCTCAGTTTTCAAAATATGACAATTTCGAAAAAAAAAAAACAGGTATCAAAAATTTTTAACGGCACAAACCGAGTACAACTCAGCACAACTTTAATTTTTTCGAAATTTGAAAACTGCAATTCTCTCAGATTATTTCGAAAAAAAAAAATCTTTTTTCAAATATCTTTGAAATTTTTCGAATTTCGTAAAAAAAATCGGCACAAGCCTAGCACAATTCAGGACAACTTTCCTTTTTCCGAAATTCGAAAATTGCAATTCCAAGGGACACCACATGTTAGAAACCTGCCCTTTTTAGTTTCAAATCTCTCCGGCTATTAAGGCTGTTCATTAATAATTTCTTAATTTACACCGATCTCAAACTGTTTATTTTTGGCATTTAAAGTGGTTTTCCATTTTTATTAGTTTATAAAGTCGAAATTAAGATTTAATCTACATTGGCATATGGGTTGGAATTAAAAAGAGCATTTTTCTCGTCACTACAATAAAAGAGATATGAGAAATTACCAAAAAAATCAAGCTTCTTCCCAGCGGATTTTTTAGCACATACATCTTCCATCTGAGACCAATGACAATGTAGGTGCGACCCATCCAAAGCCTGTATACAATTTCTACTTACATTTACACAGAGATGGCCTAGGCCGTCAGACGAGTCCGAAATCTACCGACAATGTAAGCGAATGTTGGATGGGTCCGAAATCGACCGACAACGTAAGCGAATGTTGGATGGGTCCGAAATCTATCAACATTGTAAGCGAAGGTTGGATGGGTCCGATTCCATCAACATTTTAGATTGTGGAACTTAAATTTCAGCTGTCTTTTATTAAAATATTCGTATTATAAACGTGTTAAAATATTCTTATTATAATTAGAAATAATGCATAAAAACGAAATTCATAAAGCTTATTCAAAAGACGTGGGAAGAAATAAAGCTTAAACTAAAGGAAAAAAATATATTTTTCCAGTTTTTTATTGTAGGACATTGTTCGGAAGTGTCTGGCCTTAGGGAATTTGAAACAATTTCTAATCCTGTTCATTGGATCCTTCACATATGACAGCTTCTGAAATAAGGATAAAAAATATAGAACAATTTTTAATATTAAACAGTTATACTATAGAATAGACTAATGGACTACATTTTAAGGTAACATAATATCACTTTTCAATAAATATGTAAGAAAAAATTTAACTTACCGAAAATGGCCATGATTAAAATTTATATTCCTTAAACGCCTTTTTATTTTGGGTACCATCATAGCTGTAAGATAATATTATAGAAATGTCATTACTCTTGCAGAAGTTTTTAATCTGGCGAAATTATAATTTTTATGATACTAACCTGAAAGAATTTAAATTATTAATGGATTCTAACGGAGAGTTTTTAATATTCTTACATATTTTCCAAAATCTTCTACAATTTTGGAATGCATGGAATCTGCTCATTTTGTAGAATATCATTGTTTTCCAAACAGTCCGTCCTCAACTGTGGATTTCTTGTTAAATTGTCTGCTTCCACTTTCTTTAGTCGTCTTAAATTACTCCTACTGAATCCTGACATTTTATGTAACTTATTTAACACACAACACTTACTACATTCTTATTTTATTAATTTATTTTATTAACTTTTGTTCAAAATTCACAACTTGCACTTTCAAAAACACTTCACAGAATAAAATTTTGCTTCAAAAAAGAAAGAAGCATCAAAAATGAATAACGGTACAACAGCAGCTGCAACAATAAACAAAAAAGTTACAAAACAATACAAAGGCATCCGATTCAGATGCAAGTGCGATGGACAGTTTTTATTGTATTTTGTTTTGTTCTTTAATTCTAACATGGATTTTGTTCCACAATGTAATAGCAATGCGACTCATCCAAATCGGATGCTAGTTGTATGCTATTAACCACTGTTATTTCATTTTTTCCTATTGACAATATAGCATACATTTGGATGGGTATTAAATTGTAATGGCCAGCGGACTGCTGGGTTTCTATGGGCGATTGTAGGCCAAATAAGAAGAGAAGATAATAGAAACTAGAATTGAGAGAAAAAATATTCGATTATTTTATATTGGTTTGATTCTAATATTTCCTATTATAACTCTCAAAAAAAAAATAGAATTTACTGTTCAATGTTCCCAAAACGACCCCATCTATTGTCTATAATAAAAAATGCTGACTCAATTTTCCAAAATTTTCTCTTCGTCATGTTTTGCCAACTGTATAACAGTATTACACTTTGTTTTGCAAATTCTCTCTTTAATAGTTTTCTCCCAAACCTATTCATTTTGTCACATATATTTATTGGTCCAGTGGAAGATATGAACACAAGTTAGCTTTCAACACGTAATCGTTATGGATATAGGGGACAATCCATAACGAATTGGAAAATGACAGAACAGTTAGGATTTTGTTGGACCGATAAGGCTGGAATACTGAAATTGGAAAATACGATTTCTATTGTATTGTATGATACAGGTTGTTTTGGAAATGTGTACTAAATGGTACTAAAATGTGTACAAATTGTAATTATGATGAACCGACAGAGCTGGAATTCCGAAATTTGAAAATAATATTTCTATAGGATTGTACAGGGTGAGATAAAAAAACTGCCATAATTTTTACATTTTTTTTAACTTTACTGAAGGAAAGTAAAAAATGTCGGAGATAGCATCAAATTTTAGAATAAGTTTAGATTTGTTCGAATTGGTCACCTTTGCCATGAATTATGGACTTCAAACGGCCAATGAAACCGTCATACGCTGCCCGAATGTTGCTCTGCGGTATTTTGGCCCATTTCCCGGCGAAGCTTGAGGTGATCGACACTTTGGTATTTTTTAGTGCCAACCTTGCTTTCCAAAATGCTCCAGGCACAATAGTCCAACGAATTGATATCCGGAGATTTTGGTGGCCATTATGCGCTGGAAATAAAGCGAGGAACCTCATTTTGTAACCATTCTTATGAGGCGCGTGCTGAGTCCTGTTGGAACGTCCAAGGTCTGCGGCCAAAATGTTTGCGTGCTCAAGGCCTTAATACACTCTCCAGAATGTATTCGATATAATATTCGGCATTTACTCTGATGCCTCGGTTGATTAATATGAGCGGAGAGCGACCATCGGCTGTTATGGCGGCCCCCGCCATCACCATGGCCGGCGCTTGAGTTCTGGTGGCCAACTGAAGGTGCACATTTTCAGCTGACCTCTTTGGCAAGTAAACACGATAATTTTGTTTCTTTACAAACTGCTGGACAACGAATGTTTTCTCATCGGAGAAACCCAAATTCGGCAGTTCCCCACTTTCGGCCAAGCGAAGCAACTCTTTAGTGCTTTTGAGTCTATTTTCTTTCTGTTGCGGTGTAAGTCCTTGCACTTTTTTTTTAATTTCAATGGCTTTACCCCGAGCTCATTTTTTAATATTTGCCGAATGGAATATTGCGATATGTTCAGCTCACGAGCCATTTTTCGGCCACTGCGACGTGGGTTTCGATCAAGTCGCTTCTTTACTTTTTGAACCATTTCTGCTGATGTTGCTGTTTTCTTCCGTCCACTTCCCTGACGTCGGGCTACGCTACCAGTATCACGGTAACGAGCGATGGTACGAGACACAAAAGATTTATTCACATTTAAATGCTGGATATTTGGCTTTCCAGCCAAATATAAAGAGATCACACTACCACGCTTGAATTCCATCACGAATAACTTTTTTCTGGAAAATTCTCACCAAAATGCTTTCGTACGCTTGTAAACAATATAATGAGCTGTCACTGGAATAATTTCAACAGCTGTGGGACGAGTGGCTTAGAAATGACAGCAGTCTGAATTTGTTTACAATTTTTTCATCTCACCCTGTATTCGTAACAGAATTTTATTTATTTTACATAAAAATAATACTGTGGTCTTCTGTAAGAAAACAGTCCTATAGCAGAACGCCTTTTGGTCTCCTATACAAAAACTATTACTCGTCTAATTAGGAATAGCTCATATGCCTCTCATAATTGTTTGTTTGCCAAAACGATGTGAGAACCAAATTGGAAAACAACAATGGGTTGATGATGGGGAGATAGACCCCAACACAAAAAACATACACACACACACACACACACACTGGAAACATGGAAAGTGAGAGCAATTAAAAAGAGCCTAGTTTCTTCACATATTTCCCCCATACAAACTTGTCATGCAGTCAAGCCATTGAGTAATTGTGGTGGTAGTGGTGTTGGTGAGAATATGCCGGCAATTGAATTAAAATAAACAAAGATAACGACGAGAAACAGCGCGAACTAGTGAAACGCACAAAACATGCCATGACAAACAAAAATATGAAAAAAATATTGGAAACCTCAATTCAGTTAACTACAAAGTGCCCATTGAGTCGGTGGTCTCTCGCAGTTTCTTCTAAATTTAATTTAAAGTAAAAAATTAAACACAACAACAATAAAATGGCCGTATTGGATTTATTATCTTTCGATAATGCCGTCTTCAAAGCCTACGTCTTCTGGAGTGGTGTTTTGGTGCTGAAAATGTTGATGATGTCCCTGCTCACCGCCATGCAACGTTTCAAGACCAAGGTATGTATTTTTTGTGAGAGGAGCACTTAGCAAATTGTTATTGAAATTGGTTATCGGTTCGAAATAGTTCTGGTGTCTAGAAATTAAAAATAATAACAAATTCCCTCTGCAGGTGTGGCCCTTCTGGAATTATTTTCAAAAATGTTATCAATGGTCAACACCAAAGATAAAGACTTCTATAGGTTTTATATTGGATTTACTAGTATTTTCTAAAAGGTCAAAGGTCAAACATTTCTCTTCGGATTTAATAAAATCCATAACGTAACTCATACGTGTCTCTTTCAGATGGAAACAAAAACAAGTTCAAATAAATAGAAGTGATTGGAATTAATACTAGAATTTCAGGCTTAGAAAATGCGCTCTGGTGGGTCTAACTTTTGATATGAGGTGAAAGGCTATCATTGTACCTATCATAATTGGCTATAAAATTGCTGTGATTAAGACTTTAAACACTAAGCGCTGCGTGTGATAGAAACAAGTCAAGTTCAAGGTTCTCAAGCAAGCCATTTTCAAAAATTGTGATGTACCTACAGGGTGAGATAAAAAACTGCAACAAAGTCAGACGCCATAATTTTTACATTATTCAAAATTTTATTGAATGAAAGCAAAAAATGTCGGAAATAGCATCAAATGTTACAATAAGTTTAAATTTGCTCGAATTGGTCATCTTTGGCATGAATTATAGCCTTCAAACGGCCAATGAAACCGTCCGAATGTTGCTCTGCGGTATTTTGGTCCATTCCCGGCGAAGCGCTTGCTTGAGGTGATCGACACTTTGGAAGCGAGGAACCTCATTTTGTATCCATTCTTGGGTGGCGCGTGCTGAGTGCGTTAGTGCTGAGTTTTGTTGGAATGTCCAAGGTCTGCGGCCAAAATGTTTGTCTTTAATACACCCTTCAGAATATTTTCGGGATAATTTTCGGCATTTATTCTGATGCTACGGTCGATTAATACGAGTGGAGAGCGACCATTGGCTGTTTTGGTGTGGCGGCCCACACCATCACCATATCCGGCGCTTTAATTCTGGTGGCCAACCGAAGGTGCACATTTTCAGCTGACCTCTTTGGCAAGTATACACGATCATTTTTTTGTTTTGTTTGCAAACTGCTGGACCAGGAATGTTTTCGCATCGGAGAAAACCAAAAATCGGCAGTTCTCCACTTTTCTTTCTGTTGCGGTGTAAGTTCTTGCACTTTTTATACCTCCCACCATACTATGGAGGATATATGAACTTGGTCATTCCGTTTGTAACTTTTCGAAATACTCATGTCAGACCCAACAAAATATATATATTCTTGATCAGGGTAAAATTCTAAGTCGATTTAGCGATGTCCGTCAGTCTGTCCGCACGCAGTAGTAGGCAGGTTAAGTTCGTACATGAGCCATGTAGGTCCAGGTTTTCATATAGCCCCCATATAACGGTACCTCCCCATATTCGGTATTTTGATGATTTTAGCGACATTATTCGCCGGAATCGTTTCAAATTTCGTATTTAGAGTTCGTAATGGGAATTACAGTCTGTGACAGAAAATTGCCTATGCAGGTCCAGGTCTTCGTATAGGCAACATACCTCCCTATATTCGGTATTTTGACGAGTTTAGGTACAATACCCATCGAAATTGTTTGAGATGTCGTATTTGAAGTTCGTAATGGATGCTATAGCCTGTGACAGAAAATTGTCTATGCTGATCCAGGTCTTCGCACAGCTCCGATACGATATTTTGATGATTTTAGCTGCATTATTCACCGTTTATTTCAAGTTTCGAATTTGAATATGGTAATGGCTAATGACAAACAATGCCTTTGTAGGTCCACGTCGTATAGACCCCAATATAACGGCCATATTCGTTATTTTTAAAATTTAAACAGGATTTTTTAAGGATTTTATTTTTTGAAAATTCCCAAATTCGTTCCAAATGGTGGAGGGTATTCAAAGTTCGGCCCGGCCGAGCATACTGCTTTTTAACCCTTTTTTAATTTAGAAATGCATTTTTTCACTTAATCGGCAAAGGCACTTTGGACATTTTAGAGTTTTTCATTCCTATATTTTCCCTTTCTATAGTACTATGTATTAGAGCTATCACAATGGACTGGAAGCTCTCCGAGTAAAGGAACCTAACTTATTTCTCACTAGTATTTATGAAACTCCAATAGTTTTATCATTAAAATCCATCAAAACGAATCCATCGCCATTAAATAATTTTAATTTTTACAAGTCATTGTTGTTGAAAATTTCAAGATGGAAAGCCGTTAAAGATCTGCACACGCTTGGCCATTAAAAAAAGGTCAAAGTCTTTGTTGACAACCGATAATTAATACAACCATCGTCTGGCCAAACCATTTGCTTTCTCTATGTTATTCGTTTTTTTGCAAAAATGGGTGAAAGAGTTACTTTTTTTATTTTTGTTTACCAAATCAAAGCAGAAAAGTACGAAGAGATTAAGGAGAGAAAAAGAAGATTTGAATATTTTTTAAATAATGATTAGCTGCTTTTATAGTGAAAACCGGTAGGGAAAAGATTTAAGCCGGGGGTCGACTATATGTTACCCTACATCAGTTATGAAAGTACTTTGTTTACCGGGTTTTCAGTCATAATTTTTCGTTTTTATTTTAGTACTTTCCCCACTAGCCCTATTAGAGTGTCGCCGGATTGTTCTGTCCTTACTTTACATATATTAATTCCCTTATGATTAATCCTCCCAGGCAAAATTCAGATTGAAATATATATTTTCAGAAAGAAAAAAAAGTTTGATTTCTTCGCAAATATCAAAATAAATCGAGCAGAGAACTCTATTAAAACCAAGCTGTAATCATGACTGGCAATGTTTAAGCTCAAGTCCAAAATACAACGGCATTGTCATATAATGGTTGAAACTGGGTGGAGTAGTTATACTGGCCGATTAAAGTTCATATTTGCTAATCGATTTTTTTTCACATCGCACTATGCTAATGTGTGGAAGAGAACAAATTCACTTTACTCTCTGCTTCACAAGGGAGAGAGAAATAAGCATATTTTTGTTGACTCATTATGATTTGCAGGTGTGTTTATGTGCAAAGAGAACACGTGCCGCCTATTCTGAAAATGGCAACATAGGCATGACTTGCAATTCATATTTTTCATTATTAGCTTAAAAGCCAAGTAGACCAACTTACTTTTTTATGCGGGCTATCTTGGGAGAGTATTAATGTTATGGACGTCTCTGAATGGGTTGATGCTTGAAAGTAATTGAAAGAAGAAGAGGATAAATTGGATAAAATGAAAGAAAATTTAAAATAATACCAGAAAAAACTGTAAGAGCGGCCGGACCGAACTTTGAATACCCTCTACCATTCAGAACGAATTTGGCAATTCTCAAAACCAACAAAATTCGTTTAAAATTCTGTTAAAATCTTAAAAATACCGAATGTAGCTGTTTAATTAGGGTCTACATGTACGACGTGGACCTGCATAGATAACTTTTGTCAAAGCCATTACAATATTCAAATACAAAACATAAAAAAATCGGTGAATAATGTAGCTAAAATCATTAAAATGCCGAATAAAATGGTGAATAATGTTGCTAAAATTATCAAAATACCGAATAATGGGAGGACCGTTATATGGGGGCTGTACGAAGATAATTTTCTGTCTTCGGCTGTAGTATCCATTACGAACTTTAAATACTAAATTTGAAACAATTCCGGTGAAAATGTTGCTAAAATTGTCAATATACCGAATATCGGACTTGCATAGACAATTTTCTGTCACAGACTGTAGTATCCATTACGAACTTCAAATACCATATTTGAAACAATTCCGGTGAATTATGTCGCTAAAATGATCACAATACCAAATATCGGGAGGTACCGTTATATGGGGGCTATACGAAGACGTGGACCTGCACAGACAATTTTCTGTCGTAGGCTGTAGTACCCATTACGAACTTTAAATACCAAATTTGAAACAACTCTGAGGAATAATGTCGCTAAAATCATTAAAATACCAAATATCGGGAGGTACCGTTGTATGGGGGCTATACAAAGACGTGGACCTGCACAGACAATTTTCTGTCTTAGGCTGTAGTGTCCAATTCGAACTTCAAATACCCAATTTGAAACATTTCCGGTGAATAATGTACCTAAAATCATCAAAATACCTATAATAGGCAGGTACCATTATATTGGGGCTATATTAAAACGTGGACCTACATGGCCCATTTTTAATACCAAAAGTCCAGCAGACATAGTATACCTTTGAGTAAAATTTTATCAACCTACTTTATTTCGTTCGAAAGCTAGAGTGATTTCCACAGACGGGCGGACATCGCTAAATCGGCATTGAATATTATGCTGATCAAGGTGTTACAAACGGAATGACAAACTTAATATATCCTCCATACTAGGTATAAAAAATAAGATAAGAGGTTTGGGACTTTCCTGACACAAATAGGTAGGACGATATTTCGTTTTTAAATTGATCTTCAAGATAATTGGTCGTGTGGATTTGATTTCTAAATTTGGATTGATAACGCCATTGTGTGGGTGTAAATTATTTGTTTATTTGGATTATAATTTAAAATGTCCTCAATATTCAATGTGGCTAACATTTCGAAGAAAACTCCAGGGATTCAATAATTATTACCTCTCAATCGCTCGTATTTATATGTACTCATATGTAAATGCAAACTTCGGAAATCGCAGTCCCGGATGTTCTACAATACTCCAACGAAATAGACGTCCATCCATTAATGAGAATACACACATATACAAAGAAACGAATGTATGTAAACATCAAATGGGACAATAATTGCAAATGGGACAAGTGCAAGAGAATCATTAATAACGTCAAAAAGTGATCCATAAAACTAAGACCATGGTAGTTCTTTCAAATATAAGTAGATTTTTATATGTTTTCTTATACGACGTCATTCGGAGGCTATTATAATTCGTGTTTTTCAACAATTTTTACAAATTTAAATAATTATTCATTCAACATTTTCAATTCCAAAATTGGTTTGACAGTTTATTGTCCCAGCAAATGTGTCGATACGTCTACTTATATTCTTCTACCATTCTATGACTGATACATAAAGAAAGGAAATACAAAATAAGCATGGAATACAGCAGGAGATTGCGGAGAGCTCTATGTGGACTTTTACAAACAATAATAACAAATTGTTATAACACACAATAACAATTTGAAAATAATAAATATTTTCCTTTTTTTTTCCTTTTTTTTCTTAACAGACCTTTGCCAACCCCGAAGATTGCATGTCCAAGAAGGATAAGGTGACCTATGACAATCCCTACGTTGAACGTGTTCGCAGGTAAGCACTGATATTAAAGAGTCTAAATTCCGAAAAATATTTCAATTTTTTTTCTTTTTGAATACTTTCAGAGCCCACTTGAACGACTTGGAAAACATTTTGCCTTTCTTCGCTGCCGGTTTCTTCTACATCTTGACCAACCCCTCGGCTTTCATTGCCATCAATTTGTTCCGTGCCGTCGCTGCTGCCCGTATCCTCCACACAATTGTCTATGCCGTTGTTGTTATTCCCCAACCCGCTCGTGCCTTGTCCTTCTTCGTCGCCTTCTTGGCCACCGGCTACATGGCTTTGCAAGTCGTTTTGTATGCCTTGTAAATTGGGACGACTTTGGTAGCTAAGCGAAATACTTGTTTTCAAAGTATTTGAAAGTTGCGAAATGTGAAATATGTACATTTAATTGTAGAGTGTATATTTGTTTTTTTTTTTCTATTTTAATAAAAAAAATAATAATTAAGAAAATTTACTTTTGGAAGTGACAAGCTGGGCTGGATTCTTGTTCTATGAAAATATGAAATGAAAAATATTTCCTTTATAATATTTTTCATTTGACATTTCTTTTCTCTATAAAAATTTTAATTTTAGATTTTCATGGAACAAGAATTGAGGCCCTGGAAAGATATCCACGAAATTCATGGCCTACATAAGGTCAGCCAGTAAACCCATCTGACAACTCAATTTGCTGTCAAATATATAATTGGGATGTGGAATTTGAAGAGAATCAAATCACAATGGTGCAAAAAGTACTTATTTTATTATCAAATTGTTGTCAAAATTATTCTTCTTGGCCGACCTTATACAGACCTTGAATGTAATTTATAGAAAATTTCAGAAAGGTATTACTATTAGACCAAAACAAGAATAATATTTTCAAGGGAGGTAGGGGAAAATGAGCATAGGTTCTGAGTATTGCCATCTAACCTGCATTTCATAAGAATATGTCGAGGCTGGATTTTTAAATCAGAACAGATATTACTCCCTTTATCTTATTTCGAATTCAGGAATTTTCAAGGGAGGGAGTTGCCATAGGAGTAAATCCCTTTTTTATACCCTACAACACTATGTGTTGGGGGTATTATAAGTTTGATTGGGCCAAAAATTATGTAACACCACGAAATATTGGTTTCCCACATAGGAAAGTATATATGGATCATCCTAGCTCGCCGAGCTGAGTCGATCTAGCTATGTATGTCCGTCCGTCCGTCTGTCCATGTTAATTTGTAATCACTCTACAGGTCGCAATTATGGCCCGATCTTCACGAAATTTGGAATGGAGGTCGGGGTTGGGCCAGAATAGAACCCTATTTCTTTTTGAGATGATCGCCAAATGTTTAGGGGATGAAATGAACCAAATACTGAAAAAATGTCGGATTTTGCAGTAGCTATACAGGTCGCAATTATAGACCAATCGACGCGGAATTTCGCATGTAGCTAGAGTTTAGGACGGGGAAGAAGCCTACCAATTTGGGTGGTCATCGGATAATATTTAGCGGGTAAAATAGACCATATATTTTGTGTTGAAAAAATTCAAAATTTTTCATTAAACCGCGAATATTTTAAATCCCGGCGAAATCACAAAGCCATGACAAGGTTACTTCTGACCTTTACATTGATGTTAACATCCAACAAAACGGATATATAGCAAAATATGTGCGATATACATGTTTATCAAAGAATATATGCTTGAAAGATCTCTTATATGTCGAGAACGGCTGAACTGATTTCGACAGTTCTCATTAATTCAGAATGGCCTCTTGGCAGGAAAGAAAAAACGTCTAAAAAAATCGCATAAAAATATCTCTCTAAAGATGAAAATATTGATTTTGTAAAATTTTCTCATATTTTTTCAATTTTGTCATATTTTTGGCATATTTTCATTTTGAATTAAACATTTGGTAATATTTCTACAGCTATCAAAACTAAGTAGTTAGGATATCAGGATATCAGATACAGATCGCATTTATGGCCCGATCCTTACGAAATTTTGCATGGGGATAAGATGAGGGTCAGAATAGATGCCTACTCTTTTTGGAGATGATCGTTATATATTTAGGGGTTGAAATGGACCAAAAAACTGCAAAATTGTCAGCAGGTCGTAATTATTGCCCGAGCCTCACGCACATTTGGATGGGGGTTACCGGACATTGCAAAAGCCAAGCAGTTTTGGATGGCCATCCAAAGACCATTTACGTGCAACATCTTCCAATAAATAGGAAATGAGCAAATTAGTTTAAATTGCTATTATTCGAAAATTAGAGAACGAAACCTGATGGTTTTCTTTTATTATTTGTCACAATATCTTGTGGAATTCTTTCGAGTATCTCGCCTATATAAACAGTATCGTTTATTATAGTGTTGTAGGGTATTCAACGGTCGGCCCCGCTCGACTGTAGCCTTTGCTTACTTGTTTGGTAATAGGTTTTACGAAACTTTGGAAAAATCTGGTATTAATTCTACCTATTATGAGAGTTAACATTAACCCTTTTTGGGGCCACGTAGCAGTAATAGTGGACCAATATTTTTCTTATATATATTTCTTAGCCTATTTTTACTCTTCACGAGGTTTTGTCATTATTTAACGGATCTTCGAAGGAATTGACAGTCGAACTAATAAAATTTACTTTTTAAAACCACCGTCTCCGAGATAGATGAATATCACAACATCGTTTTGAGCGACATCTGTTGGGAGAGTGGGATTTTAATACATTGTTATATTAAGATTAGTTTAGTTTACACATGTTGTCAGAGTATATGTAAAGTAATTTTTTTGCATTTATAATTAGCATTTTAGAGCATACTTTTAGGTACCCACACAAATTTTACATAGGTTATACATATGTGCTGTCACTTTTATTACCCATGTGTATTTCCGTGCGTATGTCAATAATTTCAATTTTACATATGACTCATAAATCATGCGATCACACACTTGCATAGGTTTTTTACCCTCCACCATAGTATGTTGGGTATCATAAGTTTGTCATTCCGTCTGTAACACCTCGAAATATACATTTTAGACCCCACAAAGTAAATATTTTTGATCAGCATTAAATTCCATGTCGATTTAGCGATGTCCGTCCGTTCGTCTGGGGAAATCACTCTAGCTTCCGAACGAAATGATGTAAGTTGATAATATATTACTCAGAGGTATATTACGTCTGCAGGACTTTTGGTATTGAAAATGGGCCATGTAGGTCCACGTCATCGTATAGCCCCCATATAACGTTACCTCTCGGTATGCGGTATTTTGATGATTTTAGGGACATTATTTGCCGGGAACGTTTCAAATTTGGTATTCGAAATGGATACTACGGCCTATGACAGAAAATTGTCTGTGCTGCTTCACGACTTCGTATAGCCCTCATATAACGGTACTTCCGGATATTCGGTAATTTGATGTTTTTAGCGACATTATTCACCGGAATTGTTTCAAATTTGGTATTTTAAGTTCGTAATGGATATTACAGCCTATGACAGAAAATTGTCTGTGCAGGAACACCTCCCGACATTCGGTATTTTAATGATTTTAGCGACACTATTCACCAGAATTGTTTCTAATTTGCTATTTGAAGTTCGTAATGGATACTACAGCTTAAGACAGAAAATTGTCTGTGCAGGTCTACGTCTTCGTATAGTCCCAATATAACGGTACCACCCGATATTCGGTATTTTGATGATTTTAGCGACATTATTCACCGGAATTGTTTCAAATTTAAAGTTCGTCATGGATACTACAGCCAATGACAGAAAATTGCCTGTGCAGGTCCACGATGTGGTATAAACCCCATATAACGGTACCTCCCTGTATTCGGCATTTTTAGCTACATTATTCAAGGAATTTTTCCTTCAAGTTTTGCATTTGAATATTGTAATGGCTTATGGCAAAAATTGCCTATGCAGGTCCACGTTGTCGTGTAGACCCTAATATAACGGCTGCTTTCGGTATTTTTAAAATGCTAACAGAATTTTTAACGGATTTTATTTTTTTTTTTTTTTTTTTGAAAATTGCCAAATTTGTTCCAAATGGTGGAGGGTATTCAAAAAGGCCGAACTTACAGCTTTTTTACTTGTTTTTTCCGTATTTTCTATAAATATATATCGTATTTTCTATAAAATTATAATATTTTATGGATGACTTTATACCGTAAATTTAATTTTATGAATTTTCACACAACAAACAAACAACACTTTTGATCAAATAATATATTTTCGATGCCTTATATATTTCACACCTGTCCATGTATCAAACGATACGTGGACTTTCTACATATGGAAAATTTGACATTAACAAACCACTTTTTTCTGATAAAGCCCTCAATCAGGTTTTTTCTACCTTTTAAAAACGAATGCTGTGTAAAATAATAAATGAAACAAACAAAGAAAATATGTTTATATATAATCGTTAAAAGTGTACACAATTAAGAAAAAACTGTCTTTAACGTAAAAATTGATGAAAGCTCATGTCTTGTAAGGTTCCCCTAATGTGTTTGTATTTAATCACACTTCACTGGAAATGGTGTAATACCCGATGCGCCGGCACGTTGTTTTTCCAATGGAGGGCCAACCGACATGAACAAAAGAAAACAGAAAAAACCGGCACTGAGAGATGAATATGCCTGGGAGAGTGCTACAAGACAACATGTGTATGTACACATATGTATATGTAGTTGGAAGTGTGTGACTATCTCTTTGCAGTGGATGAGAATATTTACTTAGGCACCACAATTGATGAGGTTATAAATTCTTGGATAGGTTCGGTGGCTGTCAGTAGTCATAAAAACTCTGATTGAACTGGGGGCGCGTGGTATCCTCGGTGTTTGTCGTGAGCGTGTGTGTGTGTTTGTACAGATTGTTCCCAAACAATTGGCAGTGATTTTCATTTACATTTACTTAACATTTGCTCTAAAAACACACAATTGTGTTTTTGTTTTTTTATTTTAATAAGGTAAAACAACAATTACATATGGCAAATTGTGTATAATTGTAATGAAAGACCAGACATGTGGTAAAAACAATCAACAAATGGGGAAAAATTCCAGTTCGAAAGAACAACGTTGTTTTCTTCCAAAGCAAATTACAGTGGTAACAATGGGAGATACCTATGTAAAGTAACTTTTGTTGTTGTGGTTGTTTTTACTACCTTAATAATGGCAGGGTTGCCAATTTGTGCGGTATTAGTTAGCCGTTTTTATTTAAATAGCTAGGAAGTGGTGATAATAAATAAAACTAATAAAGAATAGATTAAAAAAATAAATATGAAAAATTACCGCCAACCGTGTAATGAGCATATCTGTCAAAGGGGCCAAACTGAGCGAGAGAGAAGGAGAGAGAGAGTAATTATTTATGTTCTGTTATGGTAATGCTTCCATGCATGGTAATCATTGTATGGTTGTTAATCGACATCCGTTATTATCTGTTAAAAGTTAAAATTCAATTCAATTGAAAGTTTAAATTATTTATGGGCAACTCTGTATAATAGCACACCGCTGTGTTATTCAAATTTCTTCTCACCGTTTTACCAATGGAAAAAATATGCCTAATTATTTGCACAACACTCTCCAACGGATGTTTTTTCTATTTGAACAGAACTATATGCGTGTGTGTGTCTGTTGACACACGCCCACATGTCACCCCCCAAAAATTATTATCTCTTCGGCCTTTGACAGCAGCTGCGTAAAGAGATAGTAAAAAGACGGAAAATGTTTATTAAAAAAATATACAACGTGTTTCATTCGCTTTTATCTATGTTCAATGGAATCAATTAACAGGTTTTTTGAATACTTTGATATGGTCTTACCAAAATTAATAGATATTTACTTTTTTGTGGGGAAGAGGAGTTTTACCATTACTTTGTTCCAGAACTTGCAAGAATCTAAAAGTTTTGCAAAGTTTTAAATTTTTTTCTTTTAAAATTTGAAAAGTTTTGCAAATACTTGCACGGGAACACATACTATAAATATAATAAAACGTGATATATATTCCTACCTATTTATAAAAATAATTACCCACTGATTACTTGATTATAAGTGTGCATATTTATCGTATTCCAATAAGGTATTTATTTTGTTTTCCAAACTGAAATTGTTGCAATTATAGAATAAGGAAGCAATTTGAGTTAGGATCTAACTCTCGGTTCAATGGAAACAGCGTTACATGTGGTAGTATAACGAGATTTCAAGATATATTTTATTAAAAACTTTTTCAAAAACATAATCAGGGAAACTGGGTTTTCTATTTGTATAAGAATTTTCGGAAAGTCTTCAAGAATATTTTAAGAGAGCTTCTTCCTATTAAAGGTCTCTAGAGTTAGAAAGACATGGTGCAAGTCGTAATTATGTCAGACCGAAACGAAATTATGTTAACCCTTAACTACAGACGTCAAATTATACGAACGTTAGTACAGACCACCGGTAATTTTTACCGGTTATATAAAACACAAAAATTTTCTGTAAAACAATTGAAAAATTTGTTTAATATACGTCTGTTATGTATTTTTTGTATATCAATATCTTGAAAAAGTTTTAAAACTATTTACTTTAATAAAACCGCACACGTTTGTATATATTCAATGGATTTGTAAATAAACATTTTGACCATGAAATGTTGTCAAATATATTGGTCAGTTCTAGAACTTCAAGAATGTAAAAGTTTTACTACGATAATAATAAAATCTTAAAAATACCGAATATAACCGTTGTATTGGGGTCTATACGAAGATGTGTTTATGCAGCAATTTTTGCCATACACCATTACAATATTCAAATGCGATACTTGAAAAAACTCCGGTGAATAATGTAGCTAAAATCATAAAAATACCAAATATAGGGAGATTCTGATATATGGGGCCTATACGAAGGCCTGGTGCATAGACAATTTTCTGTCATAGGCTGTAATGTCCATTACGAACATCAAATGCCAAATTTGAAACAATTCCGGTGAATAATGTCCAGAGGGTAAAGTGCTCAGAAAAAACTTCTGATCTGTGCAAATTTTTAGCTGATCAAGAATATATACACTCATGTCTAAAATGATTATTTTGATGAGTTACTAACGGAATGACGAACTTAATATACTCTCAATCCTATATATGGTGGAGGGTATAAGAAGTGATTGAAAAGGCTAAAAGTGAGAATACAAAAACCGATTTGTTTGACTGACTTAAGTCATTGGCTGGCTTCTTCGGAAAAGAGCAAAGGAGCTTAGGGCCAAAATTGAACTAAGTCAACTTAAACCCCTATCTTTCTTTACGAAGAGGCCTGCCGATGACTTAAACCAGTCAATAAAGCCTTTTATGTATTCTAACCTGAAGTTCTGCTGCGTAGGCGAGTTTTTACAAATTCGTACTAAATGGGTACGAGAAGTATTAAAATGTTCTAAAAATTGAATACTTTGTGTTGAACAAACGTAGTGAGCTAGAATTTGGAATGAGACTGACTCATTGATGATGTAGTGCAGAATAGATTTTCCAAAGGATTTCTGGACAATTGCTACAATTTGGTATTGGTTTAAAAGATATTGATCATGTGTAGCCTGGACATATGCAGGTGGTTTCGGAAATATGTACTATAATGGTACGAATAGTACTAAGTGGTACAAAAATGGGCATTGGAAATAGAGCTGGAATCCCGAAACTTGATACTAAGGTCTCTCTTGGTATTTGGGTTGAGATATGGAGGTGGTTTTGAAAATGTGTACAACAAATGCACGAAAAGTACTTAATAGTACTATATTTAGTACACATTGGTACTGGGTGAATATATAGTGCTTCAAATCTTAAATTTTGTATTGGGTGGCTGTTTATTTGTTTTCTGGATATATGGAGATGGTCTCGGAAATGCGCACTATAATTGTACGAAAAGTACTAAATGGTACTAAATTTGGCATTATGTGAAGAAATAAAGCTGAAATCCCGAAATTTCATATTTAGGTTTCTGGTGGCATCTGCAATTGAGATGTGGAGATGGTTTTGGTAAATTTTTGCAGTTCGAGACAAAGATATTGATTTATTGCCTTGCGTAAAGCAAGGATTGTTCAATTTCACGATCCAGTGGGCTTTCTTTTTTATTCTGTTTTTTTTTATTTTATTTTTTTTGACGCCAGCAATGCGGATTCGGTTTGTTGTGAAGCCAAGGGGCACTTGTTACACATTCTCCAATTCCAAACCGATAATATAAGCCTCAAGTCTACCTTTTTCTCAGGAGTCGATATTTATTCAACCTTTCGGAAACATGAGTATCACAATTCTAGAAAACATCTTTCAATAATACTTTGGGATCTACAGTAAGTGGCGGATCCTACACTGGATTTCCCGCACTTTAAAAAAGAAATAGACCAATCAGGCCGATGTTCTGAAACGCAAACAAAGAACACATGTTTTAAACCAGAATTGACGCAATAGCTTTAACATTTTTTTTTTTGAGGATGGCTAGGTTAAAGGCCAATTTTGGCATCATTCCATGTTATATAATTTTCATCAGCAGCCAGATTTTAAATAAACGATAATAAAATACCGAAATCATTTTGGCTCTTTCACGACGACCACGATTCTACGTCATTTAAAGGCTGATGCCTGCCTTCAAGTCTTGCATAGTGTCCCTCTTTGTTTGAGCTTTATCAAACATTATGGAGGCATTGTCCCTCATCACTCCATCACCATTACGTTGACAATTTTCTCTGGGCCCGCACATGGTCAAGCGTGGAAATATACGCAAAATCCCAGATTTCATTATCAGTTGCGATTAAATGCTTAACTTAAGCTGTTTTTGTTTGTTTGTTTTTGTTGCCTTAGCCAGCTTACGAAGTGAAGCTATCGCAGAACTTTCTATGGGGGCACAAAACAATAATAACAAAAAAACAATTAACCAAAACCGCAATTTATTAGATTAAAAGGTTCACCAGCAAAGGTGATTAGAGTAGAGCGATAGCGTCCCCAACATAGAAAATAATCATGCAGACAGTTCAGTTGCCAGTCACCATTAAATGCGGAAGTGTTCATCATTTTGTCGAACGCAACTAATTTCGAAATTTACTTCGCCTCTCTAGCCAATAACTCTGTTTCAAAAATAAATCAACAATATGCCTGCCACAAAACCCTATGAAAGACCAAAGGATTTCATTGATCCTGGAAAACCCTCAAAATGTCCCTGGAAATTGGGCACCAAGGAGAAGACTGCACACACTCAGCGAGGAATGTAAGTTTGGAAGTACCCCTTAAAAAAAAAAAATCGGAGTAATTAATGCTATTTTTTTTTTATTTTCAGTGCCCACCGTCAGAAGATTACCCCCAACATTTTGGAGGCCATTGGTTGTACTCCTTTGGTCAGACTAAACAATATTCCCAAATCAGAGGGTATTAAATGTGAAATGTGTAAGTGTGAATGGTAATCAAAAAAAAAAATCCTCAGATCCGAGACCGGGTTTAACTATAAAAAAAAATTACCCCCGAAGCAGGTGTCATTTTTTTCTATTGAAAAAAGACCCCGAAGAGGTCCTGATTTTTTTCTATCGAAAAAATTCCCCCAGTTTCTGGGGGGTCCTGATTTTTTTTCTATCGAAAAAAAAAATTCCCCCAGTTTCTGGGGGTCCTGAATTTTTTTCTATAGAAAAAAATGACCCCCAAAGCTGGGGTCCTGAATTTTTTTCTATAGAAAAAAATGACCCCCAAAGCTGGGGTCCTGAATTTTTTTCTATAGAAAAAAATGACCCCCAAAGCTGGGGTCCTGAATTTTTTTCTATAGAAAAAAATGACCCCCAAAGCTGGGGTCCTGAATTTTTTTCTATAGAAAAAAATGACCCCCATAGCTGGGGTCCTGATTTTTTTTCTGTAGAAAAAAATGACCCCCAAAGCTGGGGTACTGATTTTTTTTCTGTAGAAAAAAATGAACCCCAAAGCTGGGGTCCTGATTTTTTTTTCTGTAGAAAAAAATGACCCCCAAAGCTGGGGTCCTGATTTTTTTTCTGTAGAAAAAAATGACCCCCGAAACTGGGGTCCTGATTTTTTTTCTGTAGAAAAAAATGACCCCCGAAACTGGGGTCCTGATTTTTTTTCTGTAGAAAAAAATGACCCCCGAAACTGGGGTCCTGATTTTTTTTCTTGTAGAAAAAAATGACCCCCGAATCTGGGGTCCTGATTTTTTTTCTGTAGAAAAAAATGACCCCCGAATCTGGGGTCCTGATTTTTTTTTTCTGTAGAAAAAAATGACTCGCTGATCCACTGGGGTCCTGATTTTTTTCTATAGAAAAAAAACAGACCCCCCGAAACTGGGGTCCCGATTTTTTTCTATAGAAAAAAAACAGACCCCCCGAAACTGGGGTCCCGATTTTTTTCTATAGAAAAAAAACAGACCCCCCGAAACTGGGGTCCCGATTTTTTTTCTATAGAAAAAAAACAGACCCCCCGAAACTGGGGTCCCGATTTTTTTCTATAGAAAAAAAACAGACCCCCGAAACTGGGGTCCCGATTTTTTTCTATAGAAAAAAAACAGACCCCCGAAACTGGGGTCCCGATTTTTTTCTATAGAAAAAAAACAGACCCCCGAAACTGGGGTCCCGATTTTTTTCTATAGAAAAAAAACAGACCCCCGAAACTGGGGTCCCGATTTTTTTCTATAGAAAAAAAACAGACCCCCGAAACTGGGGTCCCGATTTTTTTCTATAGAAAAAAATGACCCCCGAAGCTGGACCCCAGCTTTGGGGGACAAAAACGACACCCAAAGCTGGGGTCCTGATTTTTTTCTATAGAAAAAAATGACTCCCTATGTTGGGGTCCTGATTTGTTTTCTATTAAAAAAATGACCCCCGATGTTGGGGTCATGATTTTTTTCTATTAAGAAAACCCCAAAACTGTGGTCATGATTTTTCTTCTGGTGAAAAAAATGACCCCCAAATCTGGGGTCCTGATTTTTTTTCTGGTGAAAAAAATGACCGCCGAATCTGGGGTCCTGACTCTCAGATCCCAAGGAGTCGAGATTTTTTCCAATAGAAAAAAATTCCCCCTATAGAAAAATAATTGCCCTAGATCCACTGAGGTCCTGAATTTTTCTTTAGGAACAAAACTCCCCCGAATAAACTGGGATCCTGATTTTTTTTTTCTATAGAAAAAAAATTTCCCTGATCCCAAAGCCCGCAGATTCCTTTTGAGGTAATGAAAATATGCTTTATCATTAATTCAATTTCTCCTTCCCTTTCAGATGCTAAATGTGAATTCCTTAATCCTGGTGGTTCGGTCAAGGATCGCATTGGCTATCGCATGGTACAGGATGCCGAAGACAAGGGTCTACTTAAACCTGGCTGCACCATTATTGAACCCACCTCCGGCAACACTGGCATTGGTTTAGCCATGGCCTGTGCCGTTAAGGGTTACAAATGTCTGATTGTTATGCCCGAGAAAATGTCCAATGAAAAGGTGTACGCTTTGAGGGCCTTGGGTGCTAAAATTATCCGTACCCCCACTGAGGCAGCCTATGATTCACCTGAAGGATTGATTTGTGTTGCCCAACGTTTGCAGAAGGAAATTCCCAATTCCATTGTTTTGGATCAGTATCGTAATCCGGGTAATCCACTGGCCCATTACGATGGTACTGGTGCCGAAATCCTTTGGCAATTGGATAACAAAGTTGATATGATTGTGTGCAGTGCTGGTACTGCGGGTACGATTACTGGAATTGCCCGTAAAATCAAAGAGGAACTGCCCTCATGCCAGATTGTTGGTGTTGATCCTTTCGGCTCGGTGTTGGCACGCCCTGAGGAGCTGAACAAATCCGATGTTCAATTCTATGAAGTTGAAGGCATTGGCTATGATTTCATACCCACCGTTATGGATCACTCTGTCATTGATGTTTGGACTAAGATTGGCGATAAAGATTGTTTCCCCATGAGTCGCCGCCTCAATGCCGAAGAAGGTATTTTGTGCGGTGGCTCTTCAGGCGGTGCCATGGCTGCTGCTTTGAAATTTGCCAAAACCCTAAAGGAAGGACAACGTTGCGTCGTCATTTTGCCCGATGGCATTCGCAACTACATGACCAAATTTGTCTCAGACAATTGGATGGAGGCTCGTGACTTCAAGGAGGTGGTCAATGAACATCAACATTGGTGGTGGAATGTACCCGTGAGCGAGTTGAAATTGAACACTCCATTGACAGTGAAATCAGATGTGAAATTCTGTGATGCCATTGAACTGATGAAGAAGAATAATTTAAATCAAATCACCATGTTGGATGAAGATGATGGGTAGGTCCCAGAAATCTAATATTTGAAATTGAAAATGTTTTAAATTCTCTTTTTAATGTTTTAGCTCCATTCTGGGCACCGTGGGCCAGGAAACCTTAATCAATCAAATTGTTAGCATGAACCGCAACACTGACGAATTGGCCCTGAAGGCCATTAACAAAAGAGTAATACGCATACCTTCCTCAGCAATTTTGGGCAAATTGGCTCGTGTCTTGGAAGTTGATCCCTGTGTTTTGATCGTGGACAAAGAGGGTAAGTAGGACTTGGTGGAGTTATCGTAAATTTGCAAGACTAATTTCATTTGTTTTCAGATGGCAAAGATGTTCTTAAAGGCCTGGCCACCAAAATAGACGTGATGAGTTTCATTGCTGCCGGTAAACCAGCTCAAAATGGTGTCAACGGAACTCACTAAAGTTTTTTTTTACAATATATATATACATTGTATGTATGTAGTTTTTATGAAAACAAAAGCAATCATATAAAATTATATTATGGCTTACAAAAAATATAATTAATTAAGTGTTTTTTTTCTTTCGTAGAGTCTGGGTTTGTATGACGATCAGATAACATTTTATTATGACTTTAAAGAATACAAAATTAAATTGGGTCTTTTCCTAGTTCGGGTCTGTATGATACAGATACATGGCGTTAGCATTTTCAACCCTGATTATTCTGCTTTTTAGTATAATTTTAATGCATTCATTCAGGGTGGAGGAAATACCAGAGACAGAGGGCATTATGAATCGATTCCAGCTTCATATGGTTAAAAGGCAAGACGCCCCAATAAAAATATCGAGGAAAACTGCCAAAGTATAGTTGGAGTATTTTACGAAATCTGACAGCATTCTATCGACTGATCCAAAATTTACGTTTAGCCTTCTTTAACTCACTAAAAATGTGGAAAGATTCACGATATTGAGTGTCATCCTTGCTAATCCATGCTACTCTTTTCTGCATCATTCCAATTTTAGTATACAGGGGAGATAAAAAAACTGCAACAAAGTCAAAAGCCATAATTTCTAAATTTTTTTTTAATTTTATTGAATGGAAACAAAAAATGTCGGAAATAACATCAAATTTTAGAATATTTTTAGATTTGTTCGAATTGGTCAACTTTGCACTAATTATGGCCTTCAAACGGCCAATGAAACCGTCACACGTTGCCCGAATGTTGCTCTGCGGTATTTTGGCTCATTCCCGGCTAAGCTCTTGCTTGAGGTGATCTACACTTTTGTATTTTTTAGTGCCAACCTTGCTTTCCAAAATACTCCAGACACAATAGTCAAACGGATTGGTATCCAGAGATTTTTTGTAGTATCCATTACGAACTTTAAATACCAACTTTGAAACAATTCCGGAGAATAATGTAGCTAAAATCATCGAAATACCGAATATCGGGAGGTGCCGTTATATGGGGGCTATACGAAAACGTGGACCTGCACAGACAATTTTCTGTCTCAGACTGTAGTATCCATTACGAACTTCAAATACCAAATTTGAAACCATTCCGGTTAATAATGTCACTAAAATCATCAAAATACCAAAAATCAGGAGGTGCCGTAATATGGGACTATACCAAAACGTGGGCCTGCACAGACAATTTTCTGTCTTAGGCTGTAGTATCCATTACGAACTTTAAATACCAACTTTGAAATAATTCCGGTGTATAATGTCGCTAAAATCATTAAAATACCGAATATCGGGAGGTGCCGTTATGTGGGGGCTATACGAAGACGTGGACCTGCACAGACAATTCTGTATTGGGCTGCAGTATCCATTACGAACTTAAAATAACAACTTTGAAATAATTCCGGTGAATAATGTCGCCAAAATCATTAAAATACCGAATATCGGGAGGTGCCGTTATATGGGGGCTATATCAAAACGTGGACCTACATGGCCCATTTTCAATTCCAAAAGTCCTACAGACATCATATACATTTGAGTAAAATTTTATCAACCTACTTCATTTCGTTCGGAGGCTAGAGTGATTTTACCTGACGGACGGACATCGATAACTCGACATAGGATTTTATGCTGATTAAGAATATATTTACGTTGTGGGATCTAAAATATATATTTCGAGGTGTTACAATCCTAATATACCCTCCATACTATGGTGGAGGGTATAAAAATATTCTTAAAAATCTACGCCTACTCGGAGTTATTCAGAAAAATTCATCGAAAAATTATAGGATATAAAATATATTTACAAAAACAAAGCCTATAACTCGGGGTCATTAAAACATATTATTAAAGATCTTATATAATAGATCATTATATAAAATTTTGTACAAGGACCAATTCGGGACTACAATGAGCTGTTACTTTAGGGCCACCTTTCCTAATATTAAGAAAAAAATCACACAAAAACATCCATTTCATTTATAAAATATATATTTTATTATAGAAAACCTGTCTGTGTGTGTTGTCATGGATGGTGAGTACGCATAGATACATGTTGTCTTAAATTAATTTATTCGAGAACGTTTTGTGTGCTATTGTATTTAGAGTTAAAGATTTAATACTTTTTCTTGAGAGTTTTGCCTTCTTATTTGTTAACTAATTTTTTTAGCTTTTGTGTATTCGATGCACTTGTTTAGTTTCAAAAGAGATTCATTCATTAGGGTTAGGGCATTTTCTAAACAAATACAGAAGAAACTTCATAAATACTGAGTGTTTTACAAAAAAAAAAAACATGAATTGATCAACAATATTTTTTTTTAAGATACAAATCAAAATCACTTTTAAGTATTTGTTAGAAATAAAGGGACATTTTGTATATAAACAAGACGGAAGCCGTGTGTGATCCATCCCTCTCTCTTTAAACACCACGATTACTTAAATCCTTAACTCTATAGATTCGCACCAGCCAATGTTCTGTGGTATAAGCCTCCTCCAAGACATCCAATTCGAAATCTTTATTACCAATTTCAGCAGCTCTGACACGATCATAACCCGGTGGCTTACCACCTTCGGTGTAGACTTGACCAAAACGATAATAGCACATTTTGTACATTAGACAGTTGAGCAATGTTGGGGAGCCTTCCTTGTCAACACGAAACTCTCCATTGGCAGCATAGTAATCTTTTTCCTTGATATGAGCACCACGATCTGTACTGCCACCAATACGCACCATCCATAGGAACTTATTAATATCGTCCGATGAGTAACCGGTCAAACCGCCAAATATAACCAAAACATAATCGACATCAAGTTCACGCATGATTTCATAAGCCTTTTCCTCAGAGGAAGCCATGGCTTGGCCCACACGTGAAATGTGAGTATTATTCCAGGTATTGTTGTCCACAAGTATGGTGCGATTGGCCATGGCTGTTATTTGATAACCATAATCCCACCAAGACATGATGCGGGCATTCTAAAAAGGAAACCAAAGAAGTCTACATTACTATGTGATTCTGTGTTGCCAAAATGTTTATAAATCTAATTTTGTATTCAGCTTAGTTGTAGTACTCATTATGTGTCATACTCTTCCTATCAAGAATTACAAGTGTTCATCATTTTAACAATTAATTTAAAATAAATAATTTTATGTAACTTACCTCTGGTGTATTCATTTGCAGCCAATAGTAGGCCTCACGAAAATCATCGAATATAATGCGACCACCATCATGAGAACGGGCACTCAGCACAATGCTGGGTGATGAATATGCCTCGGATGTTACCCAAGTACAATGGAATGTATAGACTATCAGCATCATTGTTACAATACCGACAAAAGTTATGGCAACTTCCTTTTTAATGCCACCACTTTGTTGTTCCATCTTTTTGTATTGTCTTTTACTTTCAACTGGTTTTTGTGCAGCGGATGCCACCTCTATTGACTGGATATATTTGGCCAATAAATGGGAAACTGCAATGCCCGATAGTACACACATAACAGGTGCCAAAACCAGCATTAGACGGACCATAACACCAGCAAAATAAATGCTAGTCACACCATAGAGTATTATAAAGATATTGGCATCGGTGAGTTTGACAAAGCAAAAGTATAGGCCGGCTGGGAAAAGGAATACCAAAATCTGAAAGTTTAAGTGGAAAGTCATTAGTTTATGGAATTATTCTACACAATTTCTATTGACTATTTTAAATGGAATGCATATTTGTGGGTGGTATTCGCTCAAGAAAAAAATGGATGTCAGCGATCAAAGTGTATGTAATCAATGGGTGACATTAAGGCGTACTCATACACGCTCAATGCTATCATCATGAAAGATATGGATTTAGTAATGAATTCAAATAAATTGTGAAACTAAAACATACCTGCAGATCAAAGTAAAATGAAGACCAAGATGTCGGTTGATGTTCCGATACCGAGGCAATAATGGGAATGTGATTTTTTGCATAAGACGGATCCAGCAAAGAATAGAAACGACCAGTCCAGGGAGAAACTTTACCAGTTACCGTCAAAAGTATGCCAACAATAAAGGCCACTGTCAGCACGGTAGAAACCAATGCCTTAAAAAGCGTTTCAAAATGATCGGCTGGCATGCGGGAACGTAGATAGTCAACAAAGGCATGGATTTGACATAGACCAAAAACTCCCAAGGCCTAAAAACATAGGAATTATATTAAAATCTCGAAAATTCCACAATAATACACGTTTCAACTTACCAACATATGCTCCGAACTCTGAATGGGCTGGAATCCCACAAATGATATTTGCATAGACAAAATCGTACCCAAACAATACAAAGTACTGTAGGCAATGTACACACGATGCGAGAAACGTCCCGTGCACATCAAGGCCAACACGTGCAAAGGTATCAAATTTATGAGGAAAACATAACCTCCCCAAGAGGAAACCATATAGAAATATGCCAATGCGGACATGGCAGACCAAAAGATGGCTCCAGTCTTAACCGCCTTTATCCATAGATAATAGGTTAGGAGCATGCAGAAAATTGCAATGCCTTCATTGTCATATGAACCAGCCACAGAACGTGAAATGTAACCAGGCACAATGGAAATCAATGCTCCAGCCACCAAGCCGGCACCAGTGCTCTGAAATACACAAATTCATACAATTAAAATTACTTCCACCAACGAAATAAAATAAATTAACTATCTTTGGAAAAAAATATCAGCTAGTAGTGGTACTCATTATGTGTCATACCCTTCCTATCAAGAATTAAATTAAAATTCATCACAAAATTCGCAAACATGAGGTCGCACAAAAAACATAACCTCAAACTTAACACACAGTTTACAATACTTACATGGATCTCCTTGGTCAGGGCATAGGTAACCAACGTGGTGAGTGAGGAGAAAAATGGCGCCAAAAATACACAAACATTGCGTATGTCCACGGTAAAATTCAATAACCATAATATCCTATATAAGGCTGCCGATGTTACCATCAAACCGGGATAAATGGTTCCACCAATAATACGCCCCAATGGATACCAGGCACGATCATCGAACCAATTATGGAATTTATAGAAGCCATTTTCGGCGAGGAAACGTGTCGTGCGATAATTGAAGTACGGATCAAATTCATGAATTACGCTTTCGAAGCGCAGCACAGAGAATAAACGCGTGGCGAATGCTGTCAAAGTTACAATTGAAATGGAAGAGATAGAAAAAGGAAATAAATGAAAATAACATTATAGGGAACACTAGATTCGATTATTTGGTAATCGTCAGTAAATCTCATGCAACTCTGCACATGTACACTGAACGAATTTGTAGTCATTTACTGTAAAAAATACTGTTTGGGGATTTTTCTCGGAAATTGGACACAACTGAATGAATATGAAAATAAGATATACTTATATTTTTCTTTCAAAGAGATATTTTATCATTATTTCGTTCACATTTTTAATTTTTTTCTAAATATGTTGACATTAAAATTATATTCATGCATTTTCCAATTTTCAAATTCAACAGAATATACAGGGTGAATTGAAAAAAATGCAACCAACTTCAGACTGCTGTCATTTCTAAGCCCCTCGTCCGACAGCTGTTAAAATTATTCCATTGACAGCACATTATATTTTTTACAATCCTACAAAAGCATTTTGGTGAGAATTTTCCAGAAAAAAAGTTATTCGTAATGGAATTCAAGCGTGATTTGCTTATATTTGGCTTGAACACCACAAGTGGCTATCGTTAGAGCACTCCAGCATTCAAATGTGAATAAATCTTTTGTGTCTCGTACCACCGCCCGTTATCGTGATACTGGTAGCGTAGACCGGTCGAAAACCGCGTCGCAGTGGCCGAAAATGGCTCGTGAGCTAAACATATCGCAATATTCCTTCGGCAAATATTGGATCCGTCTCTACTTAACCCATATGAACAACATATATTTAGAAAGCAACTATCAAACAAGTGCTCAAACGATTGGGTAATTTGGAACAACTCTAGTTTAGTAAAAACTCTTCGATTTTTTCGAAATTTTTTCCAGAGGTAGGTATTTTTATCCTGATCCCGGGAATCTATTTTTTTTCTTGGGGGACGGACCCGGGACCCCAGTTTTTGACCCAAAAGTCCGGGATCAAGACCGCCTGGACCCGGATCCACTTACCCGATATGGACAATATGGGTATCGATTGAAAGCTTATGGAAATACCTATCCAACAAGATTTTTTGGACCCGGATTTTTTATGAAACCCCCAAAAAGTCAAAAAAGGGCCCATTATGGGGGTCAACAAAATTGTTTCCAAATTAAAGCTGACACTCTTACCTTTCCAAAATGCTACAATTTGTGCTAATACCTTTTTCGATAACCGATATTGCCTATATCGGGTAATTGGATCCGGTCTCGTCGGGGTCTTGAACCCGGACTTTCGGGTCAAAAATCTGGGGTCCCAGGTCCGTCCCCCAAGAAAAAAATACTTTCCCGGGATCAGGGTAAAAATACCTACCTCTGGAAAAAATTTCGAAAAAATCGAAGAGTTTTTACTAAACTAGAGTTAAGCCGGTAATTTAAACCTATTCGGGAGAGAAAAAAATTATGGTTTGTTTAGAACCGGATCTTTTTTATTTAGAAAGAACAATATTTTGGAGCCCACAAAATATTTACAAAATTATAGCCGGCACTCGAAACTTTCCCAAGTGTCATATGGATCAATATAATACCTGAGTCCAGTGATGAGTCTTTGAAATCTTCAACCAGTTCAATAAAATTCTTGTTTGAATAAAAAGTCGGTGTTGAAGTTAATCCCAAAAATATAAAATTAGAAAAAAATTTCAATCCCCACCCAAGACTAGCAATATTCAAGCCACGAACGAAGGCTTACTACTTCAAAAAAGTACAAAATACTATGGTTCCCTATCCAAAGTGAACTTGATCATAAACCCCACGGAAAGTGTAAATGGAAGCTTTGTTTCGCGTATCCGGTTATGTTATATTTCATACGGCACATTTTCCATCGACCGACTGTAAGAAGTCATTAGTGGATGAGAAGTATGCATAATCTCAATTCCATTTTAAAACAAGTAAGCAAAGGCTACAGTCGAGCGGGGCCGACCGTTGAATACCCTACAACACTATAATAAACGATACAGTTTATACAGGCGAGATACTCGAAAGAATTCCACAAGATTGTGACAAATAATAAAAGAAAACCATCAGGTTTCGTTTTCTAATTTTCGAATAATAGCAACTTAAACTAATTGGCTCATTTCCAATTTATAGGTAGATGTTGCACGTAAATGGTCTTCCTAGATCTGGAACTAATATTTCCCAAAGACCTATAATCTCTCAGAAGTGGCAAAAGATTAACATTTATTGTTGGTTTTTGACTGAAACGCATCTATAGCATTTTCAGATTAAATGAAACCTTTGCAATTCAAATGAATCTTTTTGCAGCGGGAATGAAACCTTTTGCAGTGGAATTGAAACCTTTTGCAGTGGAAATGAAACCTTTTGCAGTGGAAATGAAACCTTTTGCAGCGGGAATGAAACCTTTTGCAACCGAAATGAAACCTTTTGCAACCGAAATGAAACTTTTTGCAAATCAAATGAAACTTTTCGATTTTTAGAAGGAAAAATAACAAATCTTTTTTTTTTTAGTAGGATTAAAATTAAATCAACTAATTATAACTAATATATAGTTAAAGAGGAATTTTTATTGATTATAAATATCTATGTTTTTATAACATTTTTTCTTAAAGCTTCCATAAAACACAAGTGTAGATGCAGAAAGATTGAAAAAAGTTCTTCAAGGTATTTTTTCAAAGGACCCGAATTAGGTATATTTTTATAATCTCCTCCATGGAAAGGAGGATATATTAAATTTTTCATTCGGTTTGGAACACCTCTAAATATTCGTCGTAGACCCCATAAAGTATATACAATTATGATCATAGTTGATTTAATGATTTCCACTTATCTGTCTATTGAAATCACGACTGCTCTATCTCCATAATCAATAAAGCTGCGAAGCGGAAATCCTTTATTAGGTAAGATTAATAGTATACTATAACTATAAAAAATTGTGGTAAAGCTTAATTTCACATTTCAGTCCTGGCCATACCTATAAAGGCCAAAATTTGTTTAAATTTCTCTTTTAGCGTTAGCCATTTGGAATTTAATAATATGGAAGCATTTTATATCAAATCAATAAAGAACCATTTGTTATTACAATAATTGAAAATTTAAGAAATAATATAAATAAATGTAGATATTTATAATCAATAAAAAATCCTCTTTGTCAATATATTAGTTATAAATTATTGATTTAATTTAAAAACTACTAAAAATAAAAAGGTTTTGTTATTTTTCCTTCTATAAATTTAAAAGTTTCATTTGATTTGCAAAAAGTTTCATTTCGGTTGCAAATGGTTTCATTTCGGCTGCAAAAGGTTTCATTTCCACTGCAAAAGGTTTCATTTCCACTGCAAAAGGTTTCAATTCCACTGCAAAAGGTTTCATTTCCGCTGCAAAAAGTTTCATTTGATTTGCAAAAGGTTTCATTTAATCTGAAAATGCTATATATGAGATACAGACATTTGACTATATTCTTCAACGAAATCAGCGTTAACGAAATAGTCAGAAGTGTGTCTTTCCTACATTTGTGAATTCTCCAAAAAGTCACTGGAATGGAACTTTTCGTATTTTGGCAAACTATTTCACACATTGAATATTTGGATGGCCATCCGAAACTGCTTGGCTTTTTGCAATGCCCGTAACCCCCTTTCAAATGTGCGTGAGGATCGGGCAATAATTACGACCTGCTGACAATTTTGTAGTTTTATTGGTCCATTTCAACCCATAAATATATGGCTTCTATTCTAACCCTCATCTGATCCCCATGCAAAATTTCATTAAGATCGGGCCATAAATGTGATCTGTATATGATATCCTTATATCCTAACTACTTAGTTTTGTTAGCTGTAGAAATATTACCAAATGTTTAATTCAAAATTAAAATATGCCAAAAATATGACAAAAATTGAAAAAATATGAGAAAATTTTACAAAATCAATATTTTCATCTTTAGAGAGATATTTTTATGCTATTTTTTAGACGTTTTTTCTTTCCTGTCAAGAGGCCATTCTGAATTAATGAGAACTGTCGAAATCAGTTCAGCCGTTCTCGACATATACGAGATCTTTCAAGCATATCTTCTTTGATACACATATATATCGCACATATTTTGCTATATATCCGATTTGTTGGATCTTAACATCAATGTAAAGATCAGAAGTAACCTTGTCATGTCTTTGTGATTTCGCCGGGATTTAAAATATTCGCGGTTTAATGAAAAAATTTGAATTTTTTTAACAAAAAAGATATGGTCTATTTTACCCGCTAAATGTTATCCGATGACCACCCAAATTGGTAGGCTTCTTCCCCGCCCTAAATTCTAGCTACATGCGATTGGTCTATAATTGTGACCTGTAGAGCAACTGCAAAATCAGCAAATTTTTCAGTTTTTGGTCCATTTCAACCCCTTAATATTATGCAATCCTCTCCAAAAGAAATAGGGTTCTATTCTGACCTTAACCCCACCTACATTTTAAATTTCGTGAAGATAGGCCCATAATTGCGACCTGTAGAGTGATTACAAATTAACATGGACAGACGGACGGACGGACATACATAGCTAGATCGACTCAGCTCGGCGAGATAGGAAGATCCATATATACTTTCCCATATGGGAAATCAATATTTCGTGGTGTTACATAATTTTTGGCCCAATCAAACTTATAATACCCCCAACACAAAGTGTTGTAGGGTATAAATACTTAATGACTCTTAAACTCGAACTGTTTTTCACGAAGTTTAAGGCAACTTTATGTTCTTTGTGCTGAGAGCCGGCTATGCATTCTCTCACCAACATTAAACATTTCTCCTTTCCCTCCAATCACTCCATTCGTAATTCAAGTGGCATTTGACATTTTAATTTAGTACTTACACAAAACCGCTGCTATTATTAAAATAGCCATTTTTACAAGATGTTCCTGTTTCTCCCATGTTAGAAATTTCGTCTTTGCCGCTGGATTTGCGGTTTCAACTGCCATTTTTGCAAAATTTAATGATCATACACCCACTACACGACAAAACAAAAACCGCAATAAATTATGGCAGTTATTAATTTACAATGAATGCCGTACTGCTTCTTAATTTTTTCTGCGACTCTCTTTTGTTTGTGTGTTTGCTACCAGAACCGGTGTCTGGGGTTTTATGACAAAAAGTTTTTGCGTCTTTTCTCTAATTCACAGCCACTATTTCATATATTCTATCTATTTCTTCATAATCTTTTGCAATTTTCCATAGTTTTATCACGATTTTGAGTTAAATTATACAGTTTTTCCCAGTGAATTTAAAGACACACAAGTTAATCCACACTCCCATCAAGAGAGCCGAGTCAGACTGAAGTTACTCTTAACGCCGTAATTAGAATGAAAAGGGCGACGAAGCCGAAACGCCGTTCATTTGGCTTTTGAAATCAGTAAATATTTCTTCAAAATAACGGCTAAAAATTAATCTTGTTGATTTTAGAAAAAAAAAAATAACATTAATAAAATGTAAAAAAATGTTAGATATGTAAGCATCTGCTGCTGCATTTTATGTTAATGGCTATTATTGATATCAACACATTAAAGTTAGTGAGAATGAGGATATACATACATTAGATTTCAATTCCTTTGATTAGGCTGATGAGGCTTCGTAAAACCCATACAGCAGACTTCAAATTGATATATTGAAAAAGTGATATATTATAGTATTGTATTAAATGTTGAATGGAAATAATTGATTTGCCAACTTTTTTGGATTTTTATTTCTATATATACAGGGTTGCCCATATTCGACGGACCCATCGATTGTTATGCGACTTGTGTGCGGTGTATATAAAAATGAGTAAAAACGAATAATCTCGACTACTCTAAAACAGAACTATCTGATAAAGCGAAGTTCGCAAAGGAAACCAATCTTTTTATCTATTCATTACTATGATAAACCGTTTTCTTTTTTAGCATCCAAAGAGTTGATTCAGAATGTTGAAGATAATATAGGATGATCCATTATTTCATCCATGGTAAAATTAGGAAGGTAATGCCATGTTTACGTTAGAACTGTTTGTAGGGTTAACCTACTTTGAGAGGATTTATTTGAAGTATAAGTAATACTATTGACAATTTAAATCCAAATCCAGTCGGTTAACCCATTTATATATAAACGTACTGTAAAATCATTTCAAATAAGCATACCCATCTCTGGATTTTCTGTAATTTACCTTGTCTAGTTTCACTGCATAGAAAACAGGTTCCCAACTCTGGGGGTGGATTCTTGTTCTATGAAAATATGAAATGAAAAATAGTTCCTTTATAAAATTTTTCATTTGACATTTCTTTCCTTTATAAAAGTTTTCATTTCACATTTTCATAGAACAAGAATTGAGGCCCTGATTTGCTTATGAACAATGGATTTATAAATATATATTTTGACAATAAAGTGTTGTCAAATGAATACTTTTTGAAAAAAAAGAAAAATTGTAAACATATGACTGCATGACTTTACCTTCTTAATTCTACCATGATTTCATCTGAGATTAAAGAAATCGGAACTAATGTATGTTCCCTAAATTCGGATTTTTGATTAGTCGTCGATAAAATATTTTAATGAAAAGGCTTTGGTGATTTCAAAAAGAGAATTAATGAAAAAACCGATAACATCAATAGATAAAAACATTAATCGTTATTTTTTCAAATGTTAGTCTCCCCCAATTTTTGATCTGTCCCAGAACTTTATGAAATAAAAGAATAGTTAAAAATTGCCGCCAAGAAAATAATATTTAAAAAATACATTTTAATTATTTATATTCTGTGCTTTGGTCCCACCGCCGCCGATAAAATATACAATGCGGCGACAACGCCGTCAAAAAATCGTTCCGCCTTGTTGTCTTATTGGAATGTACATCATTATTATTATTATGGATTACACTCATTCGTAAACAACAGAGTACCCGGAGTCTTTGCTTTCTGTTTATTTTTTATCGGGTATTCCTTTGTGGCCTTCATATTCGTTTCGTTGGAACGTTTTTCATTTTTGTTGCCAACGCTCGCAACTAACAACCAAACCAAGGTAGATCTACCTTGTGATGTACATTCCAATAAGACAACAAAGCGGAACAGTTTTTTTGACGGCGTTGCAGCCGCGCGTAATATTTTATCGGCGGCTGCGATAAATATAAATATATACATTTGTTTGTGTTATTTTTAATTAATTGTTAGTACTCAAAAACAACAACAAATTCAAAAAATTTCAAGTCAAAAATTGACTGGAAGTTTAGTTAATGAAGAAAAAAGAAGAAGATTTTCGCAACAGAGAAGCTGGGAATAACATTTGCTTTGTGTGTTGCATTTAAGATTTTTTTGCAAAGTTTGCAGTGGTGTTAGTGTGCATTGTGCATTGTATACCGAGGACCTAAACAGAGATTGATGCCCCTTGATCTGGATTGTAGAACAAAAAGGAACGAATAAAAGTAATGTCTTTTAATGCATCACCTTCTCCGTCGCTGGGATTAAATTCCCCATCCGGAGTTCCATTATCTACAGCAGGTCGCAGCAATTATAAAGATATATATGACCTATTGGAACGTTTGTGTAAAAGCTTTACAGGCGCCAAAAGCAATCACAGTAAGTTTTAATTAAAAAAATGTTAAAGTTATGTCAAATTAAAAAAAAAAAATATTTATGCAAAACATTGGTATTAGTGTTCTCAATAATTTTATAATTAAAAACTGCAAAAATTGGAAAATACATCTCATTGCAGTGTTTATGTTGAGGTTATCTTGTGAGTTACCGCCTAGCATCGTTCTAAATCAAGTGTCCTTGCCATTTCCTTAAAATTATTTTTATTTCTATTTTAAGGGGATATTTTACGCCATGTAACCCAGTACATATCAAATTGCCCCTCAGCTTTGGGTTCCACTATGCCTTATGATGAATCTTCATTGTTAACCAAAATAACTCAACATCTTAATGCAACGCAGGCATCTGGCACAGCTCACACTGCATCTATTTTAAGGGGATCGAGCGGTGGTTCGACAAACAATGCCGCCTTGTTCCTGAACTTAAATGAACAATTAAAATCCAGTGTAGGTATTAAATAAAATACTTAAAAAAATAAATAAAATAATTTAAATTTATTTACAGCAATTGGAAGCACGTCAGCGAAACGCTTTGCTGACATTCCTTTTATTTATGGCAGATTCGAAATACACCACGGAGAATGGTTCTTCCAGTAATCCTAGTGTGCCACCGAGCTTTTCTCGCACACGCTACAGCAACCCAAATGCTTTCTTACCACCAAATAATACCATACAAACACTAAGAGGTCACACATTTCACAAGGCACAAAATTCCACACCTTTTGTGGGGAATGGAGGGGTAATTATTTTCAATGGCGTATAACGTTGAAATTCACTTACAAATTCTCCATCTTTCAGGTATCCTCCGGCATTTATAATTCCTCTGAAATTAATCACAAAATATCAGTTTTAAGGCAATCGAATTATCAAACAGGCAATCATAGTGGTTCTGAAAACGATTCGACACCATCCTCGGTTAGTATGATACCCACAGCTGCGAGTACCCAATTTCCCCTTAGAGCCGGTAGCATTGGTCCAGACCCAAGCAAAATGTTGGAAACGCAAAGCAATATCAATGATGACATTGTACAAAATGTCATTTATGCCTTTACCGGAATTCCAGGAAAATATCTCAAGAAAGATGTTGTTTCAGGCAAATTCAAATTAGATGTCAAAGCTAAGAATCTTAATGTTGTGCAAGCGGGTATGATGTTACGTCTAGCTGAGCTAGGCTATTATCATGATCTGGTCAAGTCATATACAGACACCAAGAGTGGTTTGTGTGCCTTGGGATTAATGGGCCAGGGATTTATATCAGCTCTGAGAGCAGAATTGACAAAGTATTATGGCATGGTTGCCTTGTTACAGGAACAGCTGAATAAACAAAAACAAACGGAAAAGGGTGCACTGCATAGCATTACAAATCGGCAGGAACGATTGACTTTAATGAAAATTCTGGTGTGGTCTGTGGATCCGTTACAAAGGCTACAATTACTCGCAGCAATTGCAGAGGCATGCCAGGAGAAGAAAGGTGGTGCTTTGGCCTCTACGGTCCATGGTTTCTTGAGTAGTGGCAATCCAATGGTTAAGAACTTGGCCAAAGAACTACTGGTGGCAATATGTGGCCCTTTGTATCAAATGCTTACCAAGTGGTTATTGGAGGGTGAGATTTGTGATCCTCATGGTGAATTTTTTATTGAATGCCTTGTTGAGGTGGGTCCAGATCGCCTTTGGCACGATAAGTATCGTGTGCGTTCATCAATGTTGCCGAATTTTGTGACCACCGATATGGCTAATAAGATTTTGGTAACAGGGAAAAGCATCAATTTTCTGTGTGAAATATGTGAGGATAAACAACCGGTGAAGGGCAGAGATGAGCTAAGGCAGTGCATAGAAGAAAATGGTGGGAATATATAAATTATTATTTAAATTATTAAATATTCTAATTTATGGTTCTTTACTTTTAGCTGAGCACATTTTCTCCGCAGTGGCTGATACAAAATTGCACTCAACCATAGATTCAATTTATTTGAATACTTCAAAGCGTGTCCTTGACATTGTTATGGGTCCACATAAATTACTGGAACACTTACAGGCAATGCGCCGCTACTTGTTGCTGGGCCAGGGCGATTTTATCGGCATTTTAATGGAAAACTTAAAGTAATTATATAATTCGAGATAAATTGTTTTACCTTGTGTTTAAATTGTCCATTTGATTTTTCATATGGTAGATCTGAGCTGGATAAACCTGCCAAAGAATTGTATTCTTATGATTTGTCTTCCATCATGGATGCTGCCATACGTTCAACCAATGCCCAATATGATGATCCAGAAATCCTTAATCATTTAGATGTCAGATTAATGTCGCCCTGTGATGGTGATATTGGTTGGGACATACTCTCATTACAGTATACCGTAAGAGGTCCCCTGGCTACAATGCTCGAACCATCAATGCGCATTTATCAAGTGTTGTTTAAACCGCTCTGGCGTATGAAACATATGGAATTTGTATTATCATCAAAAATATGGAAAGATCAGAAATGCAATTCAAAGGTAAGAATAATTAAATATGTGATACCTGTATGTCGATAAGAAACTGAGAGCAAAAAAAAAAAAAAAACACTATTCCAAATGGGATTTCAAAATTTATATTTAACTAAAATCTTAAATTAACAAGCTACTAAATCAATATACAGAGATAGGACCTGAATTTGGGTTACCCCCACCATTTTTGTTTGACAACAACCTTGATGAATTTTCCGTACATTTGGGTATTATAAAATCATTTCTAAGTCAGTTGAATATTGCCAATAACTACGAAGTTGTCGAACGTGGAAATAATTTTATTCTTGGAAACGAGACTGAATTTTGTTATACTAAAATTATTTTTTCCACAAAGGCTTCGCATGATAGGATTCGTTAATATCCTAGGGCATAGTTATAAATGTATGGGGAAGACAAATGTACGAACTTTAACACCTTATTCAAAGATTAATAAGTATGTAGATATATGTGAACATCTAATCAGGAATGATCAGTCGTTGATAACAATATTAAATAGATAACATCAAAGTCGAATTCGATTCGATGATAATTTTCGATTTTTTTTTTCTGGGCAAAGACCTGATTGCAAATGAAAAGGCAAATTTTAATTTATGATTATTTTTAAAGGCAATCAATCTAAATATAATTTAAATATTTATAAAGTCGATATTAATTCTCAAAGCAGTGGCATGGTCTGACACTGTAACAGGAATACAGCAGTTCATAATTAAGAATTCACCAATAATTTTTAAGAAGTGAAACCCCATCCCCATGGCTGTTAGAAATTGGAGGTACGGAAGAAATCTATTCCCTTTATTTTACTTATTTGGTTAATAGCTTGGCTTAAGGTCATTAAAAAACTATGTTTTTATTTTTGAATTTTTCCTTTTTTATTCATCCAATATTTCGATTTCCTCCGGAAATCATCTTCAGGGATATTTTTAAAGTAAAAAGCTCGTCTATTGAGTTTAAATGTCACTATCATTTAAACTCAATAGACGAGCTTTTTACTTTAAAAATATCCCTGAAGATGATTTCCGGAGGAAATCGAAATATTGGATGAATAAAAAAGGAAAAATTCAAAAATAAAAACATAGTTTTTTAATGACCTTAAGCCAAGCTATTAACCAAATAAGTAAAATAAATATAACAGGTCAACAATATACAACAACAATATTCCCTTTATTTCTAATATCAAAGTCTTGTGGTCCAAATTATACAAAACTTATTTCAAGTAACATGAATAGTTTATAAATGAAAATGTTATATGACTTTTTATTGGCAATCTCTATACCCAATGGATAAGATTACTAATCTAATCCTTTACTTAGTGGTCATCAGTTATGCGAAATATCTTATCAGAACACTTTACCCAGGCATATCAAAGTACAATTTCGTTAGTTTCTTTTTTTTATAAAAGTAGATTTTTATTACACATTTAAAACATTCAACATTTTCTTGTTATTTGCAAATATACAACATACATTTTCCCATATATTATTATTTTTTTATTTTCTTTCATAGAAAACAACACTACAAAATCGATTACACTAAATTATTATTATTCTTATATTTATATAAAAAAGAAAGGAATTATTATAGCAGCAGGTGTTTGAATGATTGTCGCTTCAAAGGGAATTTACAACTTAGCCTTGGCAGCTTGCAACAAGGGAGCCAATTTCTGGGTCAACATAATGTTGCCGGCAATCTTGAGTTTGCCCTTCATGAAAGCGGCTTGAGGGTTCAATTTGCCCAAACCAATGTCAACCATATCTTCATCAGCAACGGTGATGGTGGTATCAACTTTGACACCTTGGGCTGGACCTTCATAGACCTTAGCGTTCTTTAAATCCAAAGCTGAAAAAAAGAAGAAAAATAAATTAATTACATTTCTCCATGTTAAGTAAATATTGTTAAGTCATGGTGTTTGTAAAACAAAATGTTAATAGTTATTAGCCGTCGATGATATTAGTGCCAAGTGTTTGCCTAGTGCTAATGTGTTGGTTCAAGAGCCAATAGAAAACGCCCTTTGTCCCCACAGAACAAAGTAGCAGTTTAAGGCAATTTCCATAATGAATTTTATTCACTTTTCATCGAATACTTACTCCATTCCTTGGCAACTTTGCCATCCTTGGTGATTTTGTAAACGAAAACACCATTGACAGCCTTAGCTTTGGCTTCATTGCCTTTGATTCCATCGATCATTTGTTGGAAGATAGCATCAGAACCGAGAGCCATTGTTGTTGTTTTTGTTTATTTGCAAACTTAAATGTAGAAGAAAAAAGAAATTCACATTAATTACAATATTGAATTCGGGTTTATTTTCACTTTTTGGTGGCCTTTAGCACTTCACGTTATTATAAATTCATTCTATATACACACAGAGATGTTGTCACCACCACCAGAAACCAAATGTAATGCTTACTCTTTGAATGGAAAATGTTAAATGCGTTTCGTGTTAATGTTTCTGCGGCGTTTATATGTTAACAGAATTCTACTCTCAGCTGGCGAGTAATGTTATCATTTTGACATTCGTTCACCAACTGTTGTGTTATCATTACTCACTTCGTTCTGTTATGTGGACATCTGTTATTTTTAACATTTCTCATGTTGAATGACTCGTTATTGGTGTGGTGTTATTAAATCGTTTAAATAAATAAACGATTATAATCAAATTATGTTAAACAAAAAGTGAATGTATTAATAACATTTTTATTCTATATTAACCTTTGCTTCTCCTGTTATAAATATCGACAACTGAAACAAAATTTATTCTACCAGCTGTCATGTAATGTAATCAACTTTGTTATCTTTGCCAGGGATTTTGTTCTGTTGTGTGGGGAAACTGTTATTTTTGACATTTGCCATGCTCATAGTCTGTTGGTGGTGTTGTTAAAATATTTCGATAATCGAATATAGATTATATGTAAATAACCATATGTTCCTCAGATAAGATTTGCTTAATTCTTGTGCACCAAATAATGTTACTAAATTTAATAGTATTTTTAACCTTTGGTTTAGGTTAAATGATAACCACCAGGCATGAATTGATATTTTGTAGTAAGGTTTTTGATTATTGTACATTAGATTGTGCCAAACAATAATTTGATCTTTTCCAGAATCTCTAAAAACTAAAAAATATTACTACTATAACCGATTTAACTTTATGATATCGAAAAAAAATGCAAAATTAATAGATTCTTGCTCTGAGAGCATTTTTTTCGATTAATTATTAAAAATTACCAGTGAATTGTTACAAATTTCTGAATGAAATAAAACTTCCTATTTGGGTTTTTTAATAAACTAGATACAAAAGTGTTATATGAATTTAAAACAATTTACAAGCTCTCAATAAAAGCACTGTCAAGGCAAGAAAAGTGGCTTAAATTGTCGAAATAAAATGGCTTACATCTTCGGGATGTGCCTCAAAAACGTGGACGAACTTGGCCTGTCTATAAAAAATTGTGCTTTATATTTCAATGCAACAACTTTAGTTTAGAAAAAAATCTCGGTTTTTTTTTGTGATTTTTAACAGAGTTAGATATTCGGTAAAAACTTGTCGATTTTTTCGAAATTTTTTGCAGAGGTAGGTATTTTTACACCGATTGAATGCATTTTTTATTTTTTTCTTGGGGGACGGACCCGGGATCCCAGATTTTTAACCCGAAAGACCGGGTTCAAAACCCCGACTAGACCCGGATCCAATTACCCGATAGACAATATAGGTATCGTTGAAAATGAAATTTTTTTATGAAATTTTTTATAAAACCCCCAAAAAATCAAAAAAGGGCCCATTATGGGGGTCAAGCAAAAAAATTGAAGAGTTTTTACTAAACTAGAGTTAAGCCGGTATTTGTACCCTGATTCCAGCTAATGAAAATATCTGTCCAACAAGTGGGCACAAATAAATAATAGATTTTTTTTAAAAATCCTCCAGTACTCTGGGGGATCACCTTTAAAAAAATGTACAATATGTGATTTTATCTCTCCTGGATCCAGAGATATGGGGTTTTGAACTCGAACAACCCGATTCTGTGCATTACATTGATAATTTGTTTTCATTGGCTTTCAACCCTTGGACCCAGACTTTCGAGTCAAAAATCCTTTCTTGTTTCAGACACTTTACAAAATATGAGATCTAAAAAAACCAGATTGTCGGTCACGACTCTTCCCATATTTTCGTAACGTGTATCAATATTCCTTTAATACATTTTCACTTCATTAAGCCAATCATATTTTAATTGTTTGCCATCCCTTCTCTGTTTCGCCCTCTCTAACAGCCCCTGCGACCAATGGCAGCCGAGTTGGATAAGGTCCTTTATCGTCTACATCTGTTCACATCCGAAATGATACATTTTATCCATCAAATGCAATATTATATACTCTTCGAAGTTATCGAGTGCTCCTGGGCTGAGCTTCAAGAAAAAGTGCAAAATGCCAAGGCCTTGGACGACATACTCAATGCTCATGATGAATTTTTGACCACCATCAAATGTGGAGCATTTTTAGATTCGAATTCTGGTGATCTATGTCACAATATGGAAACCGTGTACGAGGCCATTGTGCGTCTGGAAGTGTGGCAAGATAAATTCTATGAGCTATGCTTTCGTGAATTGAATTCGCGCAAAGAATTCGATAAAGATGTACTGGAGTCAGAGAAATTGGGTAAATTTGGTGTAACGGCTGAAAAGAAATTGGAGCGAGATCAAGAACATAAAATATTCGAACAAACTCTTAGCAGTTATCACAAATCATTGGAGAATATTGGTGGTGATTATGAGGCGGCAGTACGTTGCTTTTTGCTGGCCCTCAATTCGAATAATGATCATAATTTGCAATTGTTTGGCATACGTTTGGATTTCAACGAGTACTATAAGAAGCGAGATCAACGTCTGGGTGTACCCTTGACATTTGAACACATGCGTATGAGTAATATTTATTTTAATAACAGTAAAAGCCTATTGGGTAGTCGCATAAATTGACAGCACCACCAGGAACAGCAGGAGAACGAGAAGAAGAATTTCGATGATGATGATGATAATGCCCAGGATACGGCTGCCAACATTTTGCCTTCATCTATCGTTGATAATAATAACGATAGCAATTTCACCTTTCAACGATCCTCGTCAACGGAACATGGTGCACATTTATTAAATTCTTGTTGTCTTCACAATGGAAAGAAGAGGGGCGATAAAGACAACTTAACCGAGGAAACCCAATTACTTAAATTTCTTCTCGAAAGATATCGCCATTTATGTAGTAGTGACACTAGCTTTAAGACTCAGCCTTATGAACAAATTACCTGCTTGCAAAGAAAAGAGAATACAAAACAATATGCTTATGCCGCCAATAACAGAGATGATGATGGTGATACTGGTGCAGATACTTATAGTAACGATAACGATGGTAATATGAAACGTCCTTTGATTTTAAATGAAAATCGATTTTATGAGCCTAGAAAAGAAATGATTTTACAAACATGTTGTCGTATATTGTAAAACCAGAGCAAAGAAACAAAAAATGTAAGGAAGAAGACAAAAAAAAAAAAAGAATAAAATAACTAAAATGTTTGGAATCTCTTAAAATTAAATTAAAGAAGGATTAATTATTGGCTATAACATGTTAATTTAGCATTGTTTTCCCATTAGTTCCATTATTTATTTGAAAAAAAGAAAGGAATCAACAAGTATTTGCATTTTTGGTATTCGGGCCTTTGTTCCGAAATTGATTCGCAACCATTTCTTTAAAATCAAAAATATTTAATTATCATTTGCCTTGATACTTTTGTATTGTATTATTAATGTCTTGTTGGTAATTATTTTAACGAACAGGTTGTATTAAATTCAATTGTGTTTTTTCCTATATTCAAATAAAATGCAGAGTGAAGTTTAGTATTTCCATTCGAAAGACAAATTGGAATATTTATATTAGAATAAAAACTTCCCAATAGTACCAGGAATTTTCTGAATATCATTTAATAATCTTTCTCTCCCCCTCATTCTGGCCCATGGTATCGCACGTACAAGACCTAATTGTCTCAAATAAAAAATATAAAGTATTTTGAATTAGATTATACCTTTCCAAGGTTTAGTGCCAATTTTTTGAGAAGTATTTTTAGATTATATTGCTAACTTTCTGAAAATCAATTATTTTTCTCTTACCTTCTCCCCTTTCTCTCTATTTGGTTAAAGAATCTTTCAATTTGAAAACATTTCTCACCATCGGGGTGTATTTCAAATAAAAATCTTCTTTTAACAACATTTTCAAATGCTGTTAATTTTTTTATACTATTTTCTGAAAGAAAATTATTTTCTTTTTCCCACTTTCCCATTGTCCTTTTTAGGAAACCTTATTTTAATCAATTTTTTGAATTTTTTTAGATTGCTATCGTATAAATTGTCTATTTTGTGAAAATTAATTATCTTCTCTCTCCCTCTCTTGGGTTATAGAACCTTTCAATTTGAAAACAATTCTCCCCCTAACGTTTAGCAAGACCGGTCAGTGAGTCGCAATTTTATGTTCTCCCAATTTTGTTACTCTCTGAGTACATAGCTTTTCAATGGATCTAATTGAGATAATAACAGTTGCCTACTTTTGCCTGGTCTTGCTTTAATGTTTTTACATGAATATCTTTAAAGAACATTTTATACAATGTTTTAAACTATTTTCAAAAAAAGAAAAAACACTGTAATAATCTACATGCCTGATTTGCATTGTATTTTATTCTCTATATAATTATTTAAATCACTCAAATTACCCCTTGCCCACCTTTTAGTTTTAATAATTGTTTGAAAAAATAATAATAATTTTGAAATATATAAAATATCTTCTAAATATGCATACTTTTTGCGTTTATTCTACACTAGATTAGGAATAAATCTGAATTAATTTTACTTAATTTAGTTACGTCCTTTTTGTATAATGTAAAACAAAATTATATTTTCATATGGCACAATTGTTGTTTGTTATTAATAATTTTTTTGTAATTTAAACCCCAATTTAAAAAAAGTATTATTAATGAATATTACTAATAAGTATCATTGTTTGTTTCGAAACAATGTGCTCAATAACAATTTATTTTGAAATGGCAATAAAAATACAAAATTTATTTAAAACAATAGAAACATTTTTTTTGTTTGAAAAATTCAATTCGTCATGGAAGTCTTTTAGAAGAAGTACAATTAAAAAAGAGAATGGAAAAGGAAAAGTCTGTTGTTTGCACAGATTGGGCAGCACCATCGCACTCAGCACGCGCCATCCAAGAATGGTTACAAAATGAGGTTCCTCGCTTGGACTTTTGTGTCTGGAGTATTTAGGAAAGCCAAGTTGGCACTAAAAAATACCAAAGTGTCGATCACCTCAAGCAAGCGCTTCGCCGGGAATGGGCCAAAATACCGCAGAGCAACATTTGGGCAGCGTGTGACGTGGTTTCATTGGGCGTTTGAGGACCATAATTCGTGGTAAAGGTGATTAATTTGAACAAATCTAAACCTATTCTAAAATTTGTTGTTATTTCCGAAATTTTTTGCTTTCATTCAATAACATTAAAAAAATATGTAAAAAGAAGTAAGCAAAGGCTACAGTCGAGCGGGGCCGACCGTAGAATACCCTACAACAATATAATAAACGATACAGTTTATATAGGCGATATACTCGAAAGAATTCCACAATATATTGTGACAAATAATAAAAGAAAACCATCAGGTTTCGTTCTCTAATTTTCGAATAATAGCAACTTAAACTAATTTGCTCATTTTCAATTTATTGGTAGATGTTGCACGTAAATGGTCTTCCTAGATCTGGAACCAGTATTTCCCAAAGACCTATAATCTCTCAGAAGTGGCAAAAGATTAACATTTATTATTGGTTTTTGACTGAAACGCATCTATATGAGATACAGCTATTTGACTATATTCTTCAACGAAATCAGCGTTAACGAAATAGTCAGAAGTGCGTCTTTCCTGTATTTGTGAATTCTCCAAAAAGTCACTGGAATGGAAATTTTCGTATTTTGTCTACAAAAGTTGGCAAACTATTTCACACATTGAATATTTTTGGATGGCCATCCAAAACTGCTTGGCTTTTGCAATGTCCGGTAACCCCCATTCAAATGTGCGTGAGGATCGGGCGATAATTACGACCTGCTGACAATTTTGCAGTTTTTTGATCCATTTCAACCCCGATCATCTCCAAAAAGAGTAGGCTACAATTCTGACCCTCATCTTATCCCCATGCGAAATTTCGTAAGGATCGGGCCATAAATGCGATCTATATATGATATCCTGAAATACTAACTACTTAGTTTTGTTAGTTGTATAAATATTACCGAATGTTTAATTCAAAATGAAAATATGCCAAAAATATGACAAAATTGAAAAAATATGAGAAAATTTTACAAAATCAATATTTTCATCTTTAGAGAGATATTTTTATGCGATTTTTTTAGACGTTTTTTCTTTCCTGCCAAGAGGCCATTCTGAATTAATGAGAACTGTCGAAATCAGTTCAGCCGTTCTCGACATATAAGAGATTTTTCAAGCATATCTTCTTTGATAGACATATATATCGCACATATTTTGCTATATATCCGATTTGATGGATTTTAACATCAATGTAAAGATCAGAAGTAACCTTGTCATGGCTTTGTGATTTCGCCAGGATTTAAAATATTCGCGGTTTAATGAAAATTTTTGAATTTGTTCAACACAAAATATATGGTCTATTTTACCCGCTAAATATTATCCGATGACCACCCAAATTGGTAGGCTTCTTCCCCGCCCTAAACTCTAGCTACATGCGAAATTGCGACCTGTATAGCTTCTGCAAAATCCGAAATTTTTTCAGTATTTGGTCCATTTCAACCCCTAAATATTATGCGATCATCTCCAAAAGAAATAGGGTTCTATTCTGACCTTAACCCCACCTCCATTTTCAATTTCGTGAGGATCGGGCCATAATTGCGACCTGTAGCGTGATTACAAATTAACATGGACAGACGGACAGACGGACGGACGGACATACATAGCTAGATCGACTCAGCTCGGCGAGCTAGGAAGATCCATATATACTTTCCTATATGGGAATCCAATATTTCGAGGTGTTACATAAATTCTGGCCCAATCAAACTTATAATACCCCCAACACATAGTGTTGTAGGGTATAAATATGGCGTTTGACTTTGTTGCAGTTTTTTTTTATCTCACTCTTTATATGTGATTGTGGAGTTTATGAATCGGAGGAATATTTTGGTATATTTGGTATATTTGATCCATGAATTGTGGCATTCAGTCTAGTGCGGAATCAGTTGTTCTACATTCTTGACGGGACTTAGGTTAGGTTAAAGGACGAGCGGTTGCCGTTCTGTACATTGTGTTCATTCTAAATGAAAAAAGAAAAATTGGTGGAAAAAGTGAAGATATTATTGATAGGAAATAGAGTTATAAGGTAAAAACCTCAACCATTTGGAACGAATTTGGAAACTTTCAAAAAAAAAAATAAAATCCTTTAAAAATTCTGTTAAAATCTTAAAAATACCGAATACGGCGACGTGGACCTGCATAAGCGACATTTGTCATACACCATTACATTAACAATATTCAAATGCGAAACTTGAATAAAAAAATTCGGTAAACAATGTAGAATAATGTTAATCATCAAAATACCGAATATAGGAAGGTACCCTTATATGGGGGCTGTACGAAGACGTGGACCTGCACAGACAATTGTCTGTCATAGGCTGTAGTATCTATTACGAACTTCAAATACTAAATTTGAAACAATTCCGGTGAATAATGTCGCTAAAATCATCAAAATACCAAAAATAGGGAGGTGCCATTAAAGGGGGGCTATACCTAAACGTGGACCATTTTCAATACCAAAAGTCCTGCAGACATAATATACATCTGAGTAAAATTTTATCGACTACAACTTCATTTCGTTCCGAAGCTAGAGTGATATCAACAGACGAGCGGACATCGCTGAATTGACATAGAATTTTTGCTGATCAAGAATATATATACTTTGTGGGGTCTAAAATGTATATTTCGAGGTGTTACAAACGGAATGACAAACTTAATATAGCCTGCATACTATGGTGAAGGGTATAAAAATATGTAACCCTTACAAAAAATATATCTTCTTGATTTTGCGCCTCGAACTTCCATTCCAAAAAAAAAAAAAAAAAAGAAAACAGTGTGGAGCCAGTTTATATTTTAAATGTATAGTTTTTATTTTGTTCTTTTCTATGAATCTCAAAAATCTTTTGCAATAACGTAATATGTGTTATTATGGAATAATTAAATTTTATGAACTGTTTGTTAATAAATATTGGTCAAAATAACATATACGATTTGTATCAAAACAAAAGAAACCAAATGGCAGACATTACATATTGTATTGTTGGTCACTTGGGTTATGCTGTGGCATTGTCATAAATTAATGGATACAATCACTTAAATACAATCATCCAAAATTATAATCATTTTCAAAACTTTTTTTATCAGGAGTCTTATTATTTTAATTTATGCTTTTGTAAATGTTTCAAGATTGTAGGTTTCCATTATGCCATGCGAAGACAATTTGTGTTCCAAAAAATGTTTTGAAACACTTAATCGAAAGTATTAATGAGTGAAATTATCGAATAAGCAAATTATTTGCAGATGTAAATATTTGATCGTAATATGTCAACAAATTTGAATCTCAAGTCATATATATTTTTTTAATAATCAATTAAAACATTAGTTTCGGCTTAAAATAAACAATACAAATGTAGATAAGTTAGTAAATAAGTAGTTATTTTTTATAATTTAGTTAGAAATTATGGACGTTTTAAGACATTTGACACACTGTGCAATATGAACACACTATTTACTAATTGCTAGTAATGGAGAGTGAAATATGAAATTCACTCTGAGAGAACTACTTGGTATAAAAAGTACGGAGAGGAAAAACTTGTAGAAATGTCAAAATTGATCAAAGCCAATCAGAAGCTCACAGTCATGTTACTATTTTAAATTTATCAAAATTGTCTGATAAAACGTTTTTTTGAAAGCGTAATCAGTTTTCTTGTATTTTCTTAAATTTGCCCACAACTACTTTAACGGTAGGCAAAGCCTTCATCGAATTTCGAGGATAAAAGTTGAGATGCGACAAGATTGAGCTGAAAATAACCCGATGGTGTCATACGCTGATGATTGTTCCATTATTGTAACAGGCGTGAACATTGACGAAGTAAGTGCTTAGATATCCGACAACTTAGACACCATTATTAATTTTCTACGGGAGTGTAATCTCACATTATCTCCTACAAAGTCATCACTGTCGCTATTCACTTTCTGGACTAGACAAGTAAATCGGGAATTGGACATATTCATCGAAGACAGGCGCGTATCCACAATCATAAAACAAGTTAACTAGTATCAGTCGGTTTAGTCGACAGATGTATATCCTCAGCCAATATTCAATATTCGATTATAATAAATTTTGAGTTGTTGTGATTTTTCAACTCTCTATGGAGTGGGTTCCGGCGGAATGGGTTAATATTGTCCATTTCATAGTGGACCTAAATAAATATGATATAAATATTGCGACGTGCCAGCTTATGAGATAATTTTTGAAAAATGTTAAAAGTGTGCGCGATTTACCACATATAGTCGACCGAAGTATTCCATTTTCATACCTCATCTAATACAGATAAAGATTTTATGCGAAATCATAAATTCCATATTCATCTCAGATTTCTGACTAAGGGAAATATTTAGATATAACAAATTGTATAGAATCGCCGACTTGTTTCACAAATTATGACAGATATAAATATGGGAAATTGTGACGATTTGTGTTGTGGTACCAGAACGGGTTGGCAGATATCTGCTTCTTTACAACAGATTTTGCGTGGTGGTACCAGAACGGGTTGGCAGATATCTGCTTCTTTACAACAGATTTTCCGTTAGCAAAAATGCATGGATGTGTGAAATTCGAAGAGAGTTGAATGCTTATTTCGCTTTCTTTGACCGTTTTGTTGTTCAAAATCTTGAACCCTATGTGGGGAAGTATCAGTAAATGATCCGATCTCTACCATCTTTGTAATAGATTTTTCGTTGATGGAAATATTTATATGTATCAAGTCTGAATGGAATCGAATGTTAATTTCGCATTTTATGAATTTTAAGGATATTCAAAATTTTTACACTTTGAGGGGGAGGTACCAGAAGGAGTGGGCCGATATATCCCATCTTCACAGCAGATCTTATGTTAGTAGAAATAATGAGAACCTGATGCTTATTTTGGATTTAATAATCGTTTCGGTTATTCGAAACTTTGACCCTTTGTGGAGGAGGTAACAGAAGAAATGGTCCGATCTCTACCATCTTTATAACAGATGTTGTGTTGATAAAAATTTTGAGATTTGCCAAGTCTGAAAGGAATCGGATGCTAATTTCGCGTCTTATGAGCTTCATAGATATTCAAAATTGTTGGCCCTATGTGGGGGAGGTACCAAAAAGAGTGGACAGATATATTTCATCTTCACAGCAGATTTGGGCTAATAAAAATATTGTGATGTGTGTAATTTGAAGACAGTCGAACTCTTGCATCACATTTTATAAGAGTTATAATTATTCAAAATGTTGACCCTTGTGGGGGAGGTATTTGATGGAGTGGACCGATATTGTCCATTTTCGCAGGTGACCTAGAACTGATGCAAATATTAGGATTTGCAAAGTTGGAGCAAAATCGGATTATCCTTTCTCTCTCTGTGCAGTAAAATATATTTTTTGAAAATTTCGATCTTTCGTGCGGGAGGTACAAGTTTGACAAAAATATTGCGATGTACCAAGTTTGGATCAAATTACTCCCTTCGAGAGTTATAGTGCGCACCTGCCAGCCAGACAGACGGACGGACATCGCTAGATCGACTCCAAATGGCCTGAAACGGATTTGTTTCAAAGAGACCTAGGGTCTAAAAACCGTTATTTCGATGAGGCACGTTTTGGCCTTATCAAATGATATATACCCTCTCTCTAGCCATATGGCTGAGGGTATAAAAATACTTGGGGTAAGGTTTATGCAGGCTTTGCCAGGACGAGGTAGAAACTGAGACGGTGGAGCACTTTCTCTGCCGCTGTCCAACTCTTATAGGAGCGAGACAGAGGCTACTGGGTAAGCAAATTCTGCCAGACTTGTCCTCCCTCTTCGACATCGAGCCAGCAGTCATTCCTCAATTAGCCAGAAGACTAAAATGGCTGAGGACGACACGCTGATACACCATGAATGCAAACCTACTAACTTCTCTACTCTTTATTAAAATTCTCAATTCTTCACTATCCGCTATTCATTTCCTTTCTCTTCCCTCTATTCTATCCTCCTATCTTCTTAAATTAGGATGAACACAATGGACTCAATAGGTCTCCGAGTGGAGTGGTTGTTTATACAACCGCGCATCCTTTAACCTAACCTAGCCTAATGTTTATGCAATCATGGCGTCGGGTTCTGGCGTTGATGATATATGTGTATGGTGAACATCTATCTCGCGGAGCTTGCCGCCTACTTCCACGCGAGGAAACGCCATATGGTTTAGGTTATAAAATGTTCTCAAAATACCACTTGATGTTCTCGCGAAAGCATTAAGAAAAATCTGAAAGGGAAAGGGATTTGGTGATGGCTCTTTCCGAAACCATGGTATTCCCTGCCTTATGCCCTGGTAGGTAAACAATATCGTCTATCTCCACTAATAAACAAAAGTTGTTTTTATAAAAACAACAATAATAGGATTAGGCCTAGCTAGTTTGCAAAACAATACAACTATGATATCCCGAACAAGAATGCCAACAGTGTTCTATGAAGAACGATCTTCAATTTCATGTTGTACAGTGTGATTGATTTGTTACTGAATGCTAGTTGTTAGTATTTCTATTTCAATTAAATTAAAATAAATTTTAAGTATGTCAAATTGAGTTGATCATACCGTATGTATTGGTGTTGTGTAGAACGTGTGTGTGTTTGTGTCTTTGTGTTTATAGTATGTTGAGAAATATTATTGATTATTTAATATATATAAACTATACATTATATGATTATATATAAAATATTATGATTTTGTTTATTTTTTTTTTAATTAGATTAATTGGTTTATTTATTTATTTCTTTTTTTTGTTTTTCTTTTGCTTACTACAAACTAATTTCTGTATGTATGTATATTAGATTCTTGTAAATAATTGTTCATAGATTTCTTTTATCGTACACATAATGTTATTTATATTTGTTTCCTTTTTTTTTTGTTTTAAATTTGCTTGATGATCTTTTTACAAATAAGTATATTTTTTTATAACAAAAATTGCCAACAATTATTATTATTTTTCTTTTAGAAAAATTTAAAAAGAACGGATTCAAAATCAGAGCTGTAGTTTCATTTGTAATATAATATGTGTATTTGTTTTTTTATAAATATTTTGTTCAATACTAATAAAAATAATAAAAATTATGTTAAATAATTGCATTTGTTTAAACCAAAAGAAGAAAAGTAGTAATGGAATATGTGAAAACGCTCGAAATAACACGAGTTTAAAAAATCTCTTTACTGGGTGTTGAAATGCCCAGGGCTTCTTCATAGTCATTGGCAGCCACCACAGAGGATTTGTGGTGATGATGGCTAGACTTTTTCTTATCCTTATGATGGTGATGATGATGATCTTTCTCCTTTTTGTCCTTTTTCTTTTTCATGGAGGTAGTCTTTGAAGAAGATTCTAAAAGTTCATTGTCGTTATTTTGTTGAACGTTTTTCAATTCCTTGGCTGATGTAGACGACGTTGATTGTGATTTGTGGCTATGTGACTTATGATGTTTCTTACGTTTCTCCTGCGCGGTGTCCAATGTGGAGAGAATCGTCGAAGCTTCGGTATTGGAGGTGGGATGGACTAAGGTATTGGAAATGTTAATGGGTGCTTGTAACTCTTCCAAAAATGTACCCAAGAGATTGGCACTGTTCACATCATTGTTATTAGTAGCTGTTGTTGCTGTGGACTTCTTGGACTTTTTGTGTGACGATTTGTGTTTTTCTTTTTCATTCTCCTTATTCTTGTCCTTGTCTTTCTTCTTTTCTTTTTTATGGGTTGTCGACTGAGAAGTTGATCTTGATTTCTTCTCTTTTTCAAATAGTTCAGGTTCGGTGGAATCCTTTTTATTGCTGCGATATTTCGGCTCCTCCAAATCGGGACTGAAAAAAAAAATAAGAAAAAAATGTTGATTTCATACAAGTTACGTATTTTGAGAGTAATATTAAAAAATTTATAGCAATCTCCTAACCGGAAAAAACCTAAAATTAAAAAAAAATAATTGGGATGGTTGCTATTCGTGAAGCAGCTACGCATAGTTTGCCCTGAGGCCGCATAGCTGACCACAGACAGACCAATCGCGTTATAAAGTTCAACAGGGTCTCATTTTGTCGCCGAAAGCTTTGGCTTGCGCGGGGTAATTCGACGATGTGAGAGACGTTGATTTACCGGCAAATATTTTTTGATTCCTCGCGTGGAAGTAGGCGGCAAGCTCAATGAGATAGGTGTTCGACCTTACACATATATCATCAACACCACGACCCGACGACATGATCGGATAATCATCCGCATACGTTACAACATCTATGTCGTCTGGAGGGCGAGGAATTCTGGAAAGGTAGAGGTTAAACAGTTTCGGAGATATCACCTTATCTTGGGTGACTCCCTGTTTCACTCTTCGAGGTTTGGACTTCTTGTTCGGGAAATCCACGTACGACTGGCGTCTAAACATCTTTCAAACTTATTGCCGGAGGTTAGTTCTCTCTACGTCCTTAGTGTGGCGTGGTTGACTATATCAAACGCCTTTGATAGGTCAAGGCAACACTCTTCTATGACACGACTTTAACCCTCGACTGATATGTGTGGATATGACGTGCGATGCTATGTTGTGGACGGAATCCGTGCTGATGGTTGGCAACTGGATAGCTTTTTCTAATGCTGAGGAGGAGTAAAGCCTCAATGGGTCTGAATGACTCACTTTGGTGGCATCATTTGTCTGACTTTAGTAGTGGGACCACCTGTCCCATTTTCCAGACTTCGGGAACGATGTGGGCGGCTAGCAACACGTCTCGGCCAAATACCTTGGATGACTTAGCCTTCGGATGACATTTGCAATTTCACCCATCGTAAATTCTTGTGGCGCCTCCTCGGCGGAAAAAAATTTGACTGACAAACTGTCGGTTAAAATATTCTGTGCACCTCTTTGGATTATCCCAGAGTGTGACTCGAGAGTGTCTTAACCGTTACCCACACCTTCAGATAGTCAAACCACTTCTTCTTCTTCTTCTAATAATCGGTTGACGTCACTGATACTGGGATCAGTATGGTTGGAACGACGGAGATTGTCACGCTCATTTGCTAGTCCCGTTGTTGGGGAATTTGGTCTTATTTCGACCAACAGGTATATAGCGAGCGGCTACAGCTTTAATTATGTCTCGGAAAATTCTTTCGTGCTAACCGAAGATAAAAAAATTTCGGCAGTTCTCTGAAGCAAAGGTTGTTGATCACTCTAAATTCTGACCAGTGAGTTTACCGGGGTTAAGGAAAGTGGGGCGCTCAAATAAACGAACCCCGGAATAGAGTATTAGACTCAAGTTAAAGGTTAATGGACAGACTCACAGATTGTTCTTCAAAGGTGAGAAATTGACGGTGCCGGTTTTGAAGCTGAAATAAACATATATGCAGTCCCTGAAGATGAGAGACACAACAAAACTTTTAAGCATCAATTTTGTCAGTGTCCCATGCGTATGCTCAAATACTAATTCAATTTTTTTATATCTCTCTTCTTTAGTTCTACAAGAGCCCTAAAAGGACCTCAAAAAATATTTCACAAAATACCTATCTACTTTTTATTAAGACTTGTTTAACTACTTACATATCCAATTCAATGTCTAAAGCTCTATGAGGATCGTCGGAATCAAATTTTCCATCTTTATCATCACCATCGGATAGAGAAACTCCTTCGGGCATATCCAGAGTGGTATTGACAAAATGCATGGGTTTGGGATCTGTAAAAATCAAAAATAACGTCAACATATGCCAACAAATTTGCATCCAATGACTATTTTATTACTGACCATCTTCCGATTCAGACGTTGAATTGTATGTAGGTTTTGATTTTGATTTTTTGCTCTTTTTTGATTTTTTATGTTTTTTCTTTTCCTTGCTGCTGGCCTTCTCTTGTAGCAGATATTGATCTGAACGTTTGGTGGCTGTTAAACAAAAAACAATGACATTAAAAAACCTGAAAGATTCCTTATAAATGTATGTTCTTACTTCCAACTTTCAATGGAATGTCTAGCGATAGTTCCGCTATGGGTATATCATCAATATTATCATATTGATCGGCATTATGTTGTGAGTTATTGCTGCTCAATGAACGGGCATGCGAAGAATCCACATCCGGCGTGGATGGGGATGATTTCAAATAGTGAGGATTATTCGATTGTTCAATCATACGTTGCATGCGTTGACGTTCAATTTGTTCAGGTGTCAATTCATCGCTAGGTCTTCGTTTTCCACCCTCTTCCAATTGGGCCGAAGAACTAATAAAAAGTTCTTCTTTTTCATCATGCGACGATTCATCTGTATCATCTTCGGGTGGAGGATTAATCCATTCATCTAAATCAAGGCCATCGGGTAGAGGAACTTTACGTTGAGCTTTGGGAGCCACAGGTATAAGATCACCGGCAAATAGTAAAGCCATTTCTTGGACAATTTCAATTGCCAATGTGGGTATGGCTGAGATTCTCCGATGCGATTCGGTAGCTGTATCATCCGAACCAATAAAATCGACCTGATGATTGCAGGATGCATTGCCATCATCGCCATCATTAAATTGAGCTCTTAACATTTCGATGAGAATGCAAGCTGAATTGGCACGTTCTTGAACTTCAATATCATCGGAACTGTTAAAATCTTGCAATTTTTCCAAAACATGGTTACAAAGCTAAAGGGGAAAAATATTGAAAATCATAATTTTCAAAAACGTATTGCGAATCTCAAAAACCTTACCCTAACTAATCCTTCGGGATCTTCATTTTCTAGGCAAGTTGTGGCCAAACGTGTAAAGAGCTTAACAACATTTTGTACAAACACACTTTGTATGTGTCCCGGCACTTGACGTGGTCTTAATAGAATATTTAGAGTATGCTCGGCATCCTCCAATTCACTGTGAAGCAGAAATAATGAATGAATTTTTCCTTTAAAAAACATTTCGGGTTTTTCTTACTTGGAAAATTCGCCAACAATCCAGGCGGCTGCATATAAAACTTCATACATCGAATTACTTTGAGAGGAAATGGAAAATGTATCCAATAGATTGGTCATTTCTTTTACAGCAAATTGTCGAACAACAGGCACTCTAATAGCAACATCTAATAATTGTTCGGCAATCAAACGCCCTGAAATGAAGAAAGATTATATAAAATTAAAGCTAATGATGATCATAAAAGTACATCATAAGTATATGGATGAATCGCAAGCAAGCTCACTGCCTAATAATAAGAACATGTATACTGCTGCAGCCGCTCGCTATATACCAGCTGGTCGAATACCCGAAGTAAGACCAAATTTCCCAGCAGAGGCAGCGGGATTAGCGAATGAGCGTGATGAGCTCCGACGTACCAACCCTACTGATCCCAGAGTCAGTGAACTGACAGTGGGCGAGGCGAAGAGTACTACGTCGTATAAGAGCTCTTCCCGCCGAGGATGTACCTCCACAGTTTACGATGGGTGATGTTGCGAATGTCATCCGAAACGCTAAGTCATCTAAAGCGTTGGGCCCGGACGGAATATCAATGGTAATGTTGAAGCAACTGGATACGCCGGGAGTTGAGTATTTAACCAAAGTCCTTAACTTGTCGTTAGCCACCCACATAGTTCCCGAAGCCTGGAAAATGGGCAGGGTGGTCCCGCTACTGAAGCCTGGCAAGGATGCCAGCAAAGGCGAATCATACAGGCCAATTTCGCTTTTGTCGCCAGTAGCAAAGACTCTCGAGGCCTTACTCCTCCCCAGTATCAGAGGAAGCTATTCAGTTGCTAACCATCAACACGGTTTCCGTCCACTACATAGCACTACAACAGCATTGCACGCCATATCCACACATATCAGTCGAGGACTCAACCAGAACAGGCCGTGCCACAGAACAGTAGTGGTGGCTCTCAACCTATCAAAGGCCTTTGATACGGTCAACCATGCCACGCTGTTCGAGGACGTTGAGAACACCACCCTCCGGCCAAGTTTGAAACGTTGGATAGTCAACTATATGTGTGGACGCCAGTCGTACGTGGAATTCCGGAATAAGAAGTCCAAGCCTCGTAGAGTGAAACAGGGAGTTCCCCAAGGTGGGGTGATATCTCCGGAACTGTTTAACCTCTACCTTTCCGGAATTCCGCGCCCTCCAGACGGCATCGAGATCGTAACTTATGCGGATGGTTGTACGATCATGGCGTCGGGTCCTGTAGTTGATGACATATGTGTCAGGGTGAATAATTATCTCGCAGAGCTTGCCGCCTTCTTCCACGCGAGGAATATGAAAATATCCGCCACTAAATCGACGGCCACACTATTTACCACATGGACTGCGGAGATGAGAACACAGCTGAATGTGCAGGTCGAGGGGCATATAATTCCGACCACCAACTACCCCAAAATTCTTGGGGTCACATTCGATAGCATGTTCAAGTCTTCCGCGCAAGCCACAGCTATTTGCGATAAAATGAAAAGTAGGAACAAGGTCCTCAAGGCGCTAGCCGGCAGCACTTGGGGTGCGGATAAAGAAACCTTGTTGACCTCTTATAAAGCGATAGGTCGGTCTGTGGTTAGCTATGCGGCTCCAGTGTGGTCGGCGAATACAAGTGCAACGCAGTGGAAATGTATTCAGACCTGCCAGAATGCCGCCCTGAGAACTGCAACAGGGTGCCTCCTCATGACGCCTGTGGACCACTTACATGAGGAGACGAAGGTTCTTCCCTTACGTCAGCATAATCATATGCTTTCGTTGCAGTACCTGCTTGGGTGTTATCGCGGGAGTCACCCTAACCACCATATGGTGGATAGAACTCCCCCACCCAGGCGTGTCAGGAAGGACCTGCACGATCTAGAGAGAGAGGTCCAGCGATATAAGAGAGAGCCTCTAGATCATGAAGCCTATCAAGCAGGTCTGAATAGCATTCATACTGATGCAGTCGCAGAGGTAGTCAATAATTACAGTGTGAATGCCATACTCGGAGTCCACCCCCCATCCATTGCAGCTGAAGAACGTCGGCTGCCTAGGCAAACCAGGGTAGTTTTGGCTCAACTACGTTCAGGATGGTGCAGCCGTCTCAATTCGTATTGGGCACGAATTGATGAGGATGTGCGGAACGCCTGCCCAGCGTGTGATACAGGCCCGCACAACACGCTGCATTTGTTTAATTGTCCTGCCAAGCCTACCCAACTCCGTCCAGAGGATCTATGGCTACAGCCCATAAAGGTAGCAGAATTCCTAAACCTGGACATTGAGGAAGAACCAGATTAGTCAAAAAAAAAAAAAAAAACAACAGAACGTGTAAAACTGCTACAACAACAACAATAATAAGAATTGCAGGATATATAACAATATAACAGCAACTTCTTGAACGTAATTGCGTCAAGACTACTCTGGCTCTGGCTTTCTCATGAAAACGTTATAATTTTTAGTCTCCATTATGATAGTATCCCCATATTTTTAAAATAGTATTCTAGACAGTATTAAGACATTCTACTTACCATGTTTTGAACCCGCCTCCAATTGTATCAACTCGACCAGCACCGTTAAATACCATTCAAAATTGGTAACATACAGATATGAACTTTGTGAACAAATCTCAATGACTTTATACAAGAGTTCATCGCGATAATTGGAACCCTCAGCTCTCTCCATGTGACCCAGTAGACGTTTGACAATTTCCATAAGATTCTTTTTGGACACCATGCCATAGAGTAAATCCAAAGCTCTCAAACGTATCGATTCGTCCTTATCATCCAAACAGGCCAATATAAGATCTTTATGGGCTTGAACACTTTTTGGATGAGTTTTTAAGATCTTCGACATGGCCAAGAGGCCCAAATATTTTACTAAAACAAAAGAAGAAAAAGAAAGACGATTCTTAGAGAATGATCAAGTATGTGCAGGGTGAGATGAAAAAAAACTGCAACCAAATTCAGACTGCTGTCATTTCTAAGGCACTCGTCCGAAAGGTGTTAAAATTTTTCCAGTGACAGCTCATTACATTGTTTACAAGCGTACCAAAGCATTTTGGTGAGAATTTTCCAGAAAAAAAGTTACTCGTGATGGAATTCAAGCGTGATAGTGTGATTTTTTTATATTTGACTGGAAAACCACAAGTGGCTGTGATTAGAGCACTCCAGCATTTTAATGTAAATAAATCTTTTGTGTCTCGTATCATCGCTCGTAACCGTGATACTGGTAGCGTAGCCCGACGTCAAGAAAGAGGGCGGAAGAAAACAACGACATCAGCAGAAATGGTTCGAAAAGTAAAGAATCGACTTGATCGAAACTCGCGTCGCAGTGCCCGAAAAATGGCTTGTGAGCTGAACATATCGCAATATTCCATTCGGCAAATATTGAAAAATGAGCTCGGGGTAAAGCCATTGGAATTCCAAAAAGTGTAAGAACTTACACCGCAACTGAAAGAAAATAGACTCAAAAGAGCTAAAGAGTTGCTTCGCTTGGCCGAAAGTGGTGAACTGCCCAATTTAGTTTGGTGGTCTCCGATGAGAAAACATTCGTTGTCCAGCAGTTTGTAAAAAAAAATGATCGTGTTTACTTGGCAAAGAGGTCAGCTGAAAATATGGACCTTCGGTTGGCCACCAGAACTCAAGCCTCAAGCCGGCCATGGTGATGGTGTGGGCTGCCATAACAGCCGACGGTCGCTCTCCGCTCGTATTAATCGACCGTGGCATCAGAATAAATGCCGAATATTATCGTGAAAATATTCTGGAGGGTGTATTAAAGCCTTGGGCACGCAAACATTTTGGCTGCAGACCTTGGGCATTCCAACAGGACTCAGCACGCGCCACCCAAGAATGTTTATAAAATGAGATTCCTCGCTTCATTTCCTTTTCCGCACAATGGCCACCAAAATCTCCGGATACCAATCCGTGTCGGGAATATTTTGGAAAACAAGGTTGGCACTAGAAAATACCAAAGTGTTGATCACCTCAAGCAAGCGCTTCGCTGGGAATGGGCCAAAATACCGCAGAGCAACATTCAGGCAGCGTGTGATGGTTTTATTGGACATTTGAAGACTTTCGAATATTTTCGAAAGCAAGGTTAGCACTAAAATATGTCAAAGTGTCGATCACCTCAAGCAAGCGCTCCGCCGGGAAGAGGCCAAAATACCGCAGAACAAAATTCGGGCAGCGTGTGATGGTTTCATTGGCAGTTTGAAGGCCATAATTAGTGCCAAAGGCGGCCAATTCGAATAAATCTAAACTTATTCTAAAATTTGATGCTATTTCCGACATTTTTTTGCTGTCATTCAATAAAATTTAAAAAAGAAATGTAAAAATTATGGCGTTTGACTTTGTTGCAGTTTTTTTTTTATCTCACCCTGTATTTTTTACTTTTACAAATACTTACAATTTTGATCGGAGTCTTCAATAAGGATACGCAACTTTTGTACACAAAGTTGTATAGAGGCACTATGGTTTGGCATACCACTGCTAATGCTGATCAAAACGGCTATAACTGTGTTAATACATTCATACAATAAGCTCATAGCCGATGTGCTGTTGAATGGGAAGAAGAACAGACAGAAGAGATAATGTTAAAATTGGAGCAAATTGTGTAACAAAAACGAGAAATAAAACAATTTTTATTATTTTGACTTTTTTGGAATATTTAAAAAAAAACGAAAGAATTTACATTAAAAAAGCTACAAAGTGTAAAAGTGATATTTGCTTGAATGTACTTTTCTATAATAATAATAAAAAACAATAGATAAAAGAAACAAAACAAATATAATTTTATATTAATTGCACTTTAAATAATTAGAAAGAAGAAAAACAAGAGGTAAGTGAATATAATTGTTAAAAAAAGCCTTTTTGTTAATAATTTTTATTGTTTTTGGCATTCCATTGAAGAAGACGAAACATAAATAAAAAGGAAATCATACACAATGCGCACGCAACACACGTTCATTTTATTTTATTTTTTTGTTTCAAAGAATACATCGCCAAACAAAAGATGTTTAAAATTGCACTTGCTGTATGTTTTGGTTTTTTTCTTTTTCTTTTCATTTCTTTTTGTTACATTTTTTTGTTCATTGCTTTTTTTGTTTTGGTTTTGTTTTGTTTCGTTACGAGAGACACATAAACATAAACTTGCCTATGGATAAGATTTGTGAGTGGTTCTATTAATTTCTTTCCTAGCCGGGGTTCTAAAGGAGTTAAAGCGCCAAACTGCAAATGCAAAAAGAGATAAAAAAGAAGATAAAAATGATAAAACCAAGCTAAATTCAAAATCAAATACAGTTTTTTTTTATTTCAATAATAACAAAATTACACAATGAAGAACTTATTTGCTATTTGTTGTTTAATTGTTGTATTTTTTATTTTTGTAGACGATGTTGGGAGGTTGTGTTTTTGGAGATTTCACGAAAGAGCGTTTTTGAGTTAAAAGAGGAAAAGTCCCGCGGAAGTCTTTAAAGTAAATAATCTCTATATTGACAAACATACTTTTTGGCAAGAAACATTCTCATGTTTAACAAACTGTTTTAGGAAAGGTATATTGATTTGAAAAGGATTACATTAAAGTGTGTGACAGCAGGAGGATCATCACATACATACATGAACTAGCCAGTTGAATACCTGAGATAAAATATTTAAATTCGATGCTACACAGAATAATAATCTTAAATAATAATCTATAAATATTTTGAGGAAGATAATAAAACAGGATGTAACGAACAAGAGGATTGCAAAAAACATTTTTGAAGAAATATCCGCCTAATTAAAATACCTAAAAGATTTCTACCGAACTTTTTTGCTTTCCCACATAAAAGTAAACATTTATTTTCAAATTAATAACACCAATGGTAATCAACAGGGTGAGATGAAAAAACTGCAACCAACTTCAGACGCGCTGTCATTTCTAAGCCACTCGTCCGACAGCTGTTAAAATTATTCCAGTGACGGCTCATTATATTGTTTACAAGCGTACAAAAACATTTTGGTGAGAATTTTCCAGAATTCAATTTTCCAGAATGATGGAATTCAAGTGTGTAATGTGATTTCTTTTTATTTGGCCGGAAAACGCAAATGACCATCCAGCATTTAAATGTGAATAAATCTTTTGAGACTCGTACCATCGCTCGTTACCGTGATACTGGTAAGACAGCAACATCAGCAGAAATGGTTTGAAAAGTAATGAAGCGACTTGATCGAAACCCGCGTCGCAGTGACCGAAAAATGGCTCGTGAGCTGAACATATCTCAATAATCCATGCAGCGAATATTGAAAAATGAGCTTGGGGTAAAGCCATTGAAATTCCAAAAAGTGCAAGAATTTACACCGCAACAGAAAGAAAATAGACTCAAAAGAGCTAAAGATTTGTTTCGCTTGGCCGAAAGTGGTGAACTGCCGAATTTGGTTTTCTCCGATTAGAAAACATTCGTTGTCCAGCAGTTGGTAAAAAATCAGCTGAAAATGTGATCTCGGTTGGTCACCAGGCTCAAGCGCCGGTCATGGTGATGGTGTGGGCCGCCATAACAGCTCTCAGCCCGTATTAATCGACCGTGGCATCAGAATGAATGCCGAATATTATCGCGAAAATATTCTGGAGGGTGTATTAAAGCTTTGGACACGCAAACATTTTGGTCGCAGACCTATGACATTCCAACAGGACCATCGCACTCAGCACACGCCAGGAATGGTTACAAAATGAGGTTCCTCACTTCATTTCCAGAGCACAATGGCCACCATAATCTCCGGATACCAATCCGTTGGACTATTGTATCTGTAGTATTTTGGAAAGCAAGGTTGGCACTAAAAAATACCAAAGTGTCGATCAACTCAAGCAAGCGCTTCGACGGGAATGGGCAAAAATACAACAGAGCTACATTCGAGCAGAGTTTGATGGTTTCATTGGCCGTTTGAAGTCCATAATTCGTGCCAAAGGTGACCAATTCGAACAAATCTAAACTTATTCTAAAATTTGATGCAATTTCCGACATTTTTCGCTTTCATTCAATAAAATGTAAAAAGTATGGCGTTTGACTTTGTTGCGGTTTTTTAGCTAACCCTGCAAATCATATAGATCTAAACTTATATACGATATCCATAGCTATATCGGAACCGAATTTCTTGGACATGTTTTTAAGTAATACCCAAAATGTTCTTCCTCTTTAAAATGTGTTTAGCATTTTCGGAATTTTTTCCAATGTTGAAGATAACTATGTTTCACGACTCCGTCAGAAATCAATCAAATCGACCAGTGAAATGATCGCATCACATGGAAACATTTTCATTGGATTTCGCAAGGTATAAGTACCCGTATTCTTAATTATTTGAGATGTATAAATGAATAATTATTATCCCCAAAAATGTTTTTCTTAAATAAAATGAAATGTCAGAGACACAATTATTTCGGGATCGATAAGTTTTGGCGAATACCTTTCGAAACTTGAAAAGAGATTATGAAAAAAAAATATAATCAATCGATTCTAAATAAAATAATATTTGAAAGATTATCTTAAATGCAGCAGAATATTTCGGAAGGGCAGCTGAATGATGAAGGAAGTGAGAAGTTTGGGGATTGTGGAAGACTTAATAGATATATTGGGTAGCAGCAGTCGTGAACAACTGATCCGTGACAAGGAGAGAATTTTAATCGTAAATACACGGGTTATATAAGACAAGTCCAAGGACTCAGATAATCTAATTTCTTCAAGCAACAATGATCATGTCATGTATGTTACGCTAGATATAAATACCCATATTCTTTATTATCTGAGATGTATAAATAAATAGTTATTAACCCGAAAAATATTTTCTAAAATGAAATAAAAAAAAAGTCAGACACAAAATCGTTTTACGTCCGAAGAGTGAAAATATATGTAAACCCATTTGAAATATTAAAATAGTCTTCTTCATTGTAAAATACATGAATTGGAACAGTTAATGGACCATGTGATAATTAAAATGAGCAATTTTGTGTTTCTGAAACTATGATTGGAAGAGATCCTCTTGCTTTAAAAATAATCTTGACGCAATTAGTAATATTTTGTGAAATAAAAAGATTTAATCCGTTGTTAGAAAACCGGCATGGAATCGATCTTCCTCAGCCGAACTAAGTCGATCTAGCTATTTGTGTCCATTCGCCTTTTCATATTAATTTGTAATAACGCTACAGATTGGTCAGATCCTAACGTCATTTTGCATAGAGTTGGGGTTAGGTCAGTCAAAATAGAAGCTTATTGCTAAATGGGCCAAAAACAGAAAAAGACCCAATTTTCTGTTTTTGGTCCAGTTCCTCGACGTGGAATTGTGCCTGGATAACGAGTTTAAGAGAAGGTAGTAAATTATGATCGTCAGACAATATTTAGGGAGTGAAATGGACCACAACTTTGTGTAAAAATTTCAACCGCAAAAGTCACTTTTTATGAAAATTAGAGAAGGAGCCTTGATGTGTGGGATGCAGTAGCTAGGGTTTCAATTATTCCCGTCGAAAATGTTTCAGTTCTACAAAAATCTTAGCGAATAAATTATATTTCGATTTTTAATTTTTTGAGTATTATTTGAGTCATATTTGTATTTGGGGATAATTTAATCTACAACACCGGATTTTTAGACGTTTATTTTTGATAAATCATTTCTTTAAGAACATGTATGTTACCGGCGAAGTATGATACTGAGCCTCTGTCTAGAGTTCGCGATTTAAAAATTATCATTTTCGGTTTATCCATGTAATAATTTTCTAGTTTTTCTTCCATTCATGTAAAGTGCGTGAAAAAGTAAGAAATAAAATCCTAAAGTTATAGTAAATTTATTTTTCAAAAGTAAATTGTTTAATTCAAAACAGTTTCCTTTGAATTGATGTGCTTTAGGAAATATTTTGAAGACAGAGGACGAATGTGTACAAAAGTGGGGGTGTTTTAAACAATCCGTAAGTGGGTGGGGAGAAGAATGAACATGCCAACAACTCCTAAATGCGGCAGCAGAATAGAAATAGAAATCTTAGGTGACGTACAAACCAAAATGTTTTTAAAGAAGAAAACATCCTTTGCAACAAAGCCTTTTGGGTACTAAAAGTGGGGGGACTGACTGACTGACTGGCGGAGGACTTGACTTGTGAATAGAAAAATTTGGCTGGCTATTTCGATGATCTTTGACTTTAAATTGTACTTTCTTTCTTCGTGTTTGAGACGTTTCGTGTTGAAAATTAAAATAAAAAAAGGTCAAAATTCCAAATTAAATACAAATTCAAATTGACTACATTAATTGAAAAAACAAGCTATTTTTCAAAATTATTATAATTAAAACATAACGATAATAATAACAAATTATTGTGAAGGCCGGTGGTGGTGGTTGTGGTGGTGGTAGTAGTAGTAGTAGTGGTGGTGGAGAATATCAATTGAAATTAGGAAAATTATAAAAACAATTATAGCTTATCATACGGAACGGAAAATTATAACAAAGAAATACGAACGAAAACTCAAAAATGAAATTCCAATCTTTCCAAAAGACACATAATCCAAATAATATAAATATATTTCTTTTAAATAAATTATTGTTTAAGAAAGGATTAAAAAAGAGTTTATTAAACCTGGAAATAATTTCAATCAAGGGTTGAGTTAATTTACGTCCCAACGCTGGTTCAATAGTGGTAAGGCTGGCAAACTTTTGTTTTTGTTTTTTGGTTGTGGTATACGGAGTTAGAGGAAAATAACCGGGGGAAGGATAAAATATAAAAAACAAAAATTGTTTCATTTTAAAAGTATTTTCATATAAAAATTATTTAAATTCATGTTCGAAGAGACTGAGAGACAATAATATTTGACGAATAATTTAAAAAAAAACACTTAAAAAATATATGAAGTTGCCATATAAAACGACAACAACACAATTTTTACAATGTACATTGTTTGTATGTATGTATGGTAAATATCAATAAATTAAATAAAAACAAAGAAAACATTTAACTCACCAATTTTATAATTTTAATAAGCATCCAATTATTGGTTGATGTTGTCATTAGTTTAAAAAACACAGGAGCTAAAGGAAGATAATTTTTGGGGTTCTTACGTGCTAGTTCACAAACAACATTAACGGCAGCGGATTGTACGCCTGAAAGAGAAACATGAAAGAGAAAACGAATGTTATTATTTGCCTCTGGGTAGAATGGAGGAATATAGAAATGATTATAAAACCTGGATCAGGATCTTCCAGTTTCTCTTTAAGTTTAGGAAATGCAGGTTTTAAAGCTTCTGGATAACGTAGAAATACTTTATACATCATAAGGACGGCTTTCATGCGTAGATAAGGTTTGGTGGAGCTCATCTAAAAAGAGATTGAGAAAAAATTGAAAATTGATTTTTAATAAGAAAAAAATTTGAAAGATCGGAAGCACAGCCAAATGATAAAGGAAGTAAAAAAATCGGGATAATGGAACACCTAATACAGGATGAGATAAAAAACTGCAACAAAGTCGAACGCCATAATTTTTACCTTTTTTAAATTTTATTGAATGAAAGCAAAAAATGTCGAAAATAGCATCAAATTTTAGAATAAGTTTAGATTTGTTCGAATCGGTCATCTTTGGCACGAATTATGGCCTTTAAACGGCCTATGAAACCGTCACACTCTACCCGAATGTTGCTCTGCTGTATTTTGACCCATTTCCGGCGAAGCGCTTGCTTGGGGTGATCGACACTTTGGTATTTTTTAGTGCCCATCTTGTTCTCCAAAATACCCCAGACACAATGGTCCATAGGATTGGTATTCGGAGATTTTGGTGGTTGTTGTGCGCTGGAAATGAAGCGAGGAACCTCATTTTGTAATCATTCTTGGGTGGGTGGTATTTACCACCATTCGGAAGGAACTTGAAAATTTTCAACAAAAAAATTCCGTCGAAAAAAATAACTTTATATGGGGCTATACGTAGACGTGTTGCTGGATTAGTAATTTTCATAGGCTGTAGTAACATTTCCGAATTTCAAATACGAAATTTGAGCCTATTCCGGTGAATTATGTCGCTGATATAATCAAAATACCAAATAAAGGGAGGTCTCTTTTTATGGGGGGCTATACTAAGACGTGGACATGCACAGACAATTTTCCGTCCTAGGTTGTAGTACCCACTACTTACTTCAACTACGAAATTTGTCGCAATAATGTCGGTGAATAATGTCGCGAAAATCCTGGAAATACCGAATATCTCGGGGTAGCGTTATATGGGTGTTATACTAAAAAGTAGACCTACATATATAGGCAATTCTCTTCCAGGGAATAAAAAACTGAGAGGGAACTCCTTGTGTGGAATTTTCAGAATATTCAATTGAAAAATGTTATCAAAACACCCAATATCGGAGGGTGCCAGTGTATGGGGGCTATACCATATCGTGGACCTATATAGAAAATTCTCTATCGAGGGATAAAAGTACTCAAAGAGAAATCCTTGTGTGGAATTTCAGACAATTACATTGAAAATGTGGTTAAAATCATCCAAATACCGAATGTGGGGAGATACAGCTATATATATGGGAGATATACGATATCGTTGACCTATATAGACAATTTGTTTTCAGGAGGTTAAGTACTCAGAAGGAACTTCTTGTGTGAATTTTACGCCAATTCCATTGAAAAATGTGGCTAAAATTATCAAAATATCCACTATCGGAGGGTACCATTGTATGGGGGCTATACGATATCGTGGGGCTATATAGACATTTATTTTTCAGGGGGTAAAATAGTCACGAAGAACTCCTTGTGTAGAATTTCAGAATATTCCATTGACAAATTTGGCTAAAATCATCTAAATACCGATTATCGGGGGTACCGTTATATGGGGGCTATACGATATTGTGGACCGATATAGCCCATCTTCGAACTTGAGCTGCCTGGAGGCAAGACAGATCGGTGTCAAATTTTAGCTTCATGGCTTTATTTGTTCCAACTCTACGGGTGATTACAACAGACGGACAGGGCTAAATCGTCTTAGAATTTTATGCTGATCAAAAATATTTATAAAATAACTCACAAGCGGAATGACGACTGTATAAAAACATAATGTTATGCTAAAACATATTTCCAATTGAAGAGGGAACCATAAGATAAATACATTATCATGAAAATACTTACCAGTGTCATAATATCATTGGCTAAGTCTCGTGATAAATCTGGCGATATAAAACAGCTAAGACCACTTAATGCCACACCGGCATCATATTGATTTTGTGAATTTAAATCTTTGCGTATCATGTTTGTGGTTAACATCAGTAGCTGAAAAAGGAACGAAACAACAACAACAAAATAAAAAATTAAAGTAAACGTTTTAATAAATTGTTTGCTATCTTACAAGAAAATAGACTAGGCGCAAAAAGATTTATTGCTAAGCCATTTATTTAATATTGTGTCGTCGTGTACAAACACAATCACTGAACAACGATACATACCTCACTATCAGGATGAAAGCATTGACTGGCAGCCAAATAACCGATACGTTTACAAGTGAAGCGTGAAGAACTCATTACTTCGATGATATTAAAACCAGCCCATGATATATCATAGCCTAGCATTTGTATCTGGAAAAAATTTGAAAAGAAGAAAAATTCGTCACAGAGGCTTTCATACACATAGACAAAAATAAAACATTAAATAAATAGGTTGTATTGTAAATAATTGAAATTTGGGTGTTGTGGAAAATGAATTTTAAACAGTATGCCTTTTGGTTTGAGAATAAATGCTTCTATATTAATAGACCGTCGTCATTGACAAATGTTGAGAGTGTAATTAAGTGTTCTTTTCAATCTGCGTAAACGGTTTGTACTTAAAATGTACTCGTACAATACATACAATACAGTTAGTTGGGAGAATGGAATGTTTCATTAAAGAACATGTAAAAAATGCAGACTAATTTTGGGCAGGTTGGAATTTTTCTCAAACTTCCATTGGGAAAATGAAACGAACAAGTAAAAAAGTATCAGTCGGTTTTGCCGACTCTCAGGAAATGTTTAAAATATTTTTACTTTTATTTTAATTATTCAAACTGTTGGCCCTCTATGAAGTAGGCTCCGAAGGAGTGGGGAAATACAGGGTGAGATAAAAAAATGCAACAAAGTCGAAAGCCATAATTTCTACATTTTCTTTTTAAATATTATTGAATGAGAGCAAAAAGTGTCGGAAATAGCATCAAAATTTAGAATAAGTTTGGATTTGTTCGAATCGGTCATCTTGGTCACGAATTATGGCCTTCAAACGGCCAATGAAACCGTCAAACACTGCCTGAATGTAGCTCTGCAGTATTTTGGTCCATTCCTGGCGAAGCGCTTGCTTGACGTGATCGACACTTGGTATTTTTTAGTGCCAACCTTGCTTTCCAAAATACTTCAGACACAATAGTCCAACGGATTTGTATCCGCAGATTTTGGTGGCCATTTGTGCGCTGGAAATGAAGCGAGTAACCTAATTTTGTAACCATTCTTGGGTGGTGCGTGCTGAGTGCCATGGTGCTGAGTCCTGTTGGAATGTCCATGGTCCTCGGCCAAAATGTTTGCGTGCCCAAGGCTTTAATACACCCTCCAGAATATTTTCACGATAATAATTGGCATTTATTCTGATGCCACGGTCGATAAATACGAGCCGAGAGCGACCATCGGCTGTTGTGGCGGCCCACACAATCGGCATGGCCGGCTTGAGGCTTGAGTTCTGGTGGCCAACCGAAGGTGCACACTTTCAGTGACCTCTTTGTCAACTAACACGATCATTTTGTTTGTTTACAAACTGCTGGACAACGAATGTTTTCTCATCGGATAAACCCAAATTCGGCAGTTCACCGCTTTCGGCCAAGCGAAGCAACTCTTTAGCTTTTTTGAGTCTATTTTCTTTCTGTTGCGGTGTAAGTTCTTGCACTTTTTGGAATTTCAATGGCTTTACCCAGAGCTCATTTTTCAATATTTCCGAATGGAATATTGGGATATGTTCAGCTCACGAGTCATTTTTCGCCCCTGCGACGCGGGTTTCGATCGAGTCGCTTCTTTACTTTTCGAACCATTTCTGCTGATGTTGCGGCTTTCTTCCGTTCACTTCCTCGATGACAGGCTACGCTACCAGTATTACGATAAAGAACGATGGTACGAAACACAAAAGATTTATTCACATTTAAATGCTGGAGTGCTCTAACGATAGCCAATTGTGGTTGCAGTTTTTCATCTCACCCTGTATTGTTTATTTCTTATCTTATTTAAATAAATATGTTATAAATATTGCGACGTGCCAAGTTTGGACTAGATCGACTATTTCCTGCACTTTATATAAGATATGTGATAAACTTTAGAGAATGTAATGGACCGAACTTATTCTTTTTCCCACTTTATATAATACAGATAAAATATTGGTATGGGGAAAAACTACAAAAAATCGAACATTTTCGTCCAATTTTATTCGAAATTATAAATTCCATATTCATCTCAGGTTTCTGATGAGAGAAATATATAGTTGTAAAGGATGGCCGACTTGTTTCGCAAGTTTGGCAGATATAAATATTGGAAATTGTGACCCATTGTGGGTAAGGTACCAAAAGGTATATATCATCTTCACAACAGATTTTGTGTTAGCAAAAATATTTGGATGTGTGAAATTTGAAGAGAGTTGGATGCTTATTTTACTTCCTGTGAGTGTTTTGTTTTCAAAAAAATCTTAACCCTATGTGGAGGAGGTACCAGAAGAAATGGACCGATCTGTACCATCTTTATAACCGATCTTGTGTTGATGGAAATGTTGGGATGTACCAAGTCTGAAAGGAATCGAATGTTAATTTCGTGTTTTATGAGCTTCATGGATATTCAAAATGTTGAACCTTTGTGGGGGAGGTACCAGAAGGAGTGGACCGATGTATCCCATATTCACACCAGACCATGAGTTAATAAAAATATTGTTATGTGTGTAATTTGAATAGAACCTGTAGCTTTTTTCGGATTTTATGATCGTTTTTGTTAGTCAAAATGTTGACCCTTTGTGGGGAGGTACCAGAAGAAATGGTGCGATCCCTACCACATTTATAACAGATCTTGTGTTAATGGAAATATTGAGATGTACCAAGTCGGGATTGAATCGGATGTTAATTTCGTGTTTTATGTGCTTCATGAATATTCAAAATTTTGACTCTTTGTGGGGGTGGTACCAGAAGGAGTGGACCGATATATTCCATCTTAGCAACAGATATTGGGGGGAGGCACTTAATGAAATGGACCGATATTATCCACATTTGATAATTTCCTGGTTAGGTTAGACAGACCATCCTGCTAACTCTACCTTGAGGACATATGTATATTTAAAAAGCACTCAAAAGTCGAAGAATTTGGAAATTATAAAATCAAATCTTCAACTTTTGAATATTTGAGTAAAAAGTACTCCTCATAAGCTTTCCACCAGTCACACACTTGACCCGGCAGAATTGTCCTGGCCTGGGGTATGAGGTTATCTTGACTCATAGAATTCAGGAAAAAGTCGACGAATTTGGTGATTCTGAAATCAAATATTAGACTTTTAAATATCATACAACAGTCACTCACTTGACAAGGCAGAATTGTCCTGGACAGCACAGTGGGGGTCGAACTTGTCATGACTCATAGAATTCATGAAAAAGTCGCCGAATATTTGAGTAGAAAGTACTCCTCATAAGCTATCCACTTGGCCTGACAGACTCTCCCTGAGATGATATAAGGGTCCGTTGTGTCTTCGCTAATTAAATTCGAATTTATCGAAATTGATCTACATATATATCGGATCTAAGGCTATATGTGAACCGATTTGGCCCAAACGTATCTAACTTTATATATGGGAGCGAAGACATATATGGGAGATTTTTTCCAAATCTAAACCGATCTCCAGAAAAGTTTTGGAAAGATACGAATTGGCTATATCTGATATCTTATACCGAATATCGCTGTTATGCGGATGGAACACATGTATGGGGGCAATAGCTATTTCTGATTTTGATTTTCACCAAATTTGCACCCTTGCTCCAATTCTAAATCTAAATTCGGTTGTACGTTTTAATACTCATTTCCAAATGATTTCAAATAATCGATTTTGTCTGATTTTCTAACCATAAGAGGGTTGGAGGTAGGGAAACTGAAAAAAGGAAAAATTCGATAATCTGAAACCATTTGGGAATATAAGGCGTTGGGGCGTCTTTTTCCAAGTACTTAAGATCTCTAAAGCTCAGGGTTGGAAAGAAAACTGCATTTAACGCCAGTGTAAAATTTGTGAGCGTTGTTAGAGGCTTTGTATTGTCGATTCACTTAATCCATATTTATATAATGACGTTTAGTTCTGGACTTCTGTACAATTTTTCGCATATTTCGTTCCTCTTTCCGGAAAACCTTACGGGCTCAGAATACGTTGTTCTCCAAAAAAATAAACCCTCTTCTTTAAATTGAAACAAATAATAGTTTTAAATATTTTCCTTTTGTCTTAACCGCATTGCCACTTCAAAAAAAAAAAAAAAAAAAACAGCAACTATTCTTTTCAATTTAACCGCCACTTCAAAACATAGTCACAGCAGAAGAAGCAGCAGCAGCATAATTATTTCAGAGCACTTTCTCAGCAATACCTATTAAATTCTAATTGCTATGCCGCTTTATGACGATGCCTAGAGTCCTTTTTATTTCCATAGTACTTATAGTGTATGCGCTGAATGAGTGTTGCTGTTTTTTGTAATTATTTTGAAGAGCACCCACTCTCTTTCTCTTACACAAACACACACTAACACACCGAATGCTGTCCTTAATATACGGCATTGGTGGTGGCATGGGTAGAAATTTTGTGGTCTTTTCCTTCTCTTGTCATCAAATGCCTGAATGAATGTAGATTGTGAACATAGGTGGTATATGGGGTGCAAAGGCTATGTCACGGTATTAATTGGGTTTGTTGTTACGATATGATGTTGATTAATGAACCAATCAATTCCATTAACTTACATAAGTTAATTTGGCCACTGCATTGCATTTAACATTGATATTATCCTGTCGCAGTTCTTGTTTGATTTCTTCAATGCACTGGGAGATGTATTTGGCCTGTAAAAAAAGAGAGAGAGATAAAAAAGTAAGTGTTATTAAGGAAAAATATTTTTAGATGTAAATTAAATTGTTTAGTTATATACAACGTGAGGCTAGGTTGACATCCTTTAAGGTAATAACAGATCCATCATGACCTATGTGATGTTTGTTTTGCATATGTTTTACATCAAATGAGTCAAAACACTATCCCGACGAAAGGGACATCTGGCAAGAGAGAAATTTAAAATTCCGGGGTATAAAACTATCTCACGGGCGGGGCCGACTTTATGATACCCTACACCCCTTTGCACATTTATTAGCTTCATATAATAAATAAAAATAATGAATATAACAAATCGGATGAAAAATATATATGGGAGATATAGCTATATCTGAACCGATTTTCATCAAATTTAACATGCTTGTTTTTAGGCTCAATTTGGTCGTAAGTGCCAAATTCCATCCCATTTGGGCTAATATAACACGATTGGTACACAATAAAAAGCAAATCGGACGAAGATATACAGCTCCCATATCCCACCCCATCCAAATCTGAACCGATCTCGATGAAATTTGGGAAAGGCATTTCTGTGCTTTATTTGATATATTATCCCAAATATCGTTGTTACAGAGTGCTTATTACGGCTGCGGAGGATAAAAATATCAAATCGGATGAACAATATATATGGTAACTATAGCTATATCTGAACCGATTTCGATCAAATTTGGCATACTTAATTACAGGATTATTTTAATCGTATATACAAAATTCCACTCTATTTGGGCTGATATTACACGTTTGGTGCACAATAAAAAGCAAATCGGGCGAAGATATATATGGGAGTTATATCTAAATTTTGAGTGATTATTTTCCATAGGGTTCGACCTTGGGTCAAACAAATAACTTGTGCAAAATTTCATCTGTATCGGGCAATAAATGGTACCTGTTTACAAAAATAGATGGACAGACGGACATGCATAAATCGACTCAGAATGTGATTCTATGTAGATCATCAACAGGAACTCTTTTACCTGTTACAAGCAAATGCACAAATACATAATACTCTGACCACCTTGTGGTGTAGGGTAGAAATATTCGTGGTAGCAAAGGCTGAATAAGTAAGAATAGTATCGAAAATGGTAAGATCTATGATTTGTCAAGAGTCTTTAAATCTACAAAATCCTTTGACCGTTAAGATAGGTTCTTGAAATAATTTTAGTTGCTCTGTAGCGATAGCAAGATATAAGCAAACATTCTGAACCTTCAGGAAGTTTTTTAGTGGATAAAAACGCTTTACATGGTCCGCTATATATAAAGGAAAAACTAGTGAATATGTTCTTAATTATACCCTCAGCCATTTCGCTACAGAGGGTATATATCATTTGATACGGCCTAGTCGAAATAACGGTTTTAGACCAAAGGTCTCTTTGGACCAAATCCGTTTCAGGACATTTGGAGTCGATCTAGTGATGTCCGTCCGATTGTCTGTCTGGTGCGCACGATAACTCTTCAGGGGAATATCCGATTTGATCCAAACTTGGTAAATCGTAATATTATTGTCAAACTTAGATAGAGTTCGGAGATGGGCAATATCGGTCCACTTCTTTTGGTACCTCCCTCACAAAATGTCAACATTTTCAAAGAAAATAATTTTCTGCATTTCATGTCATATCCTAATATTTGCATCAGTGTTAGGTCAGGTGCGAAAATGGACAATATCGGTCAACATTTTGAATAACTTTAACTCTTATAAAATGTGATGTATGAATCCGATTGTCTTCAAATGACACAAATCACAATATTTGTATTAACCCAAGATTTGGAGTGAAGATGAAATATATCCGTCCATCACTTCTGGTACCTCCCCCACAAAGGATCCAAATTTGGAATATTCATGAAGGTCAAAAAACGCGAAATTAACATCCGATTCCATTCAGACTTGGTAAATCTCAATATTTCCATCAACGCAAGAGCTATTATAAAGATGGTAGAGATCGGACCATTCCTTCTGGTACCACCCCCGCAAAGGGTCAAAGTTTTGAATAACCAAAACTGTTATAAAATCCGAAATAAGCATCCGGTTATCTTCATAGTTTACACGTCCTATTATTTCTATTAACACAAGATCTGCTGTGAAGATTGGATATATCGGTCCACTCCTTCTGATACCTCCCCCACAAAGTGTCAAAATTTTGAATATCCTAAAAGCTCATAAAACGCGAAATTAACATCCTATTCCATTCAGACTTGGTGCATCGCAATATTTTCATCAACACAAGATCTATTATAAAGATGGTAGAGATCGTACCATTTCTTCTGGTACCTCTCGCCCACATAGGGTTAAAGATTTTGAACAACAAAACGCTCAAAGAAAGCGAAATAAGCATCCAACTCTCTTCAAATTTCACACTCACAAACATTTTTGCTAATACAAGATCTGTTGTGAAGATGATATATGTCTGCGAACCCCTTCTAATACCTCACTCACAAAGGGTCGCAATTTTCAATACTTTTATCTGTCGTAACTTGTGAAACATGTCAGCGATTCTTTACAACTAAATATTTCTCTCAACCAGATACCTGGGATGAATATGAAATTTATGATTCCCCATACAATTGGATATAAATTTTCGATTTTCTTGTAATTTTGAAGATGAAGTATGAAAATAGATGAAAGTATGAAAATGGAATACTTTGGTGGACTATATTTGGTACCTCAGGCACACAAATCTTATATAAAGTGAACAATGTAACTAATAAAGTCCATACCTGGTACGTCGCAATATTTATACCATATTTATTTAGGACCAATGCGAAGTGGACAATATTGACACATTCCTATGGAACCTACTCCAAAAAGGGTCAACAATTTGCATAATCATAACACAAGTCAAAATATATTTAAATAATCGAACATTGGCTGAGGGTATACATCTGTTGGCTAAACCGATTGATTCTTTTTAACTAACTTCAATATAAATTTTCGTACTGATATTTAAAAAGGCGATTTTTAGCTATTCTCTCTTTGACAACACTGGTTTAAACAACTCACGCACATTTCGTGTTTTGTTTCACTGTAAAACGTTTTCAGTTTATTCAATAATTTAGCCAAAAGAACAAGTTATTCGAATTATTCAATTTTATTATCAAAATTTGTCTTATGTTTTGAGCTTCTTCCATTTTATGTGTTCGGCGACAAATTTCATATTTTCTTTTCATATCGAGCAATTATGTGCATTAAAAACACCTTCACCTTTTTATAAAAAAAAAACTTTCTGTTTCTCCTACTTCTTTACTCTGGGTTATATCTCTAATTTGTATCTTATTGTCTTTCCGTCATGATATTTTAAAAATAGAACAATAGATAATGTGTGATTTGACCACTGTCCTGGTTAAAGCATCTCTGGCGATGGTTCTTCTAACTAGAGAACCACATTATAACTAAAGAAATAAATAAGTTATAGGATTAATGTTAATCCCTAGCTTTTTTCTTACTTCATTTAATTTCCTCTACCTTTTGGTTGCTCCATCTTAAATAGTTTCATCACATCATTGATTAATTAATTTCATTGGGCACAACCTCCATTTTGTTGTTGGTCTGTACTACGTACATAGTAAGGCTAAAGTTCTATTTTGTATTGTCTTCGCCATTACATTAATTTCTTTCTTTATTTTAATAAAAAAAAGATTACATCTTACATTAGGATAAGCAGATAAAGCTGAAATGGTTTGCAGATGACCTCTGATTATCACATACTTAATGAAATTCGAATTCCAGATTAAAATTGATGCAGAACTAATTTTCGGTAACGCAGTTGTTCTTAAATTACAACTTCTTCAACTTTCTTCAATCCCCGAGCGCATTTACCAAGTGCTACCTGTGTTACCGACCCACAAAAGCATATCTTTGCTGATGATGATGACGGTATTGACTAGAATTGTGCTGGATGATGAGCAATAATAGACAAAACTGCACATTACGATATGATAGAAAGCATAACCAAAAAAAATTGATGGCTTTAGGACGGAGGTTAAATGTTATACCAAGTGAAAAACATTGATAAGAAGAACGTTAGTATATTTCTTGTTTGTTCGGTAGCTTGCTTTCATACACACAAAAAAATTACACTCAATATATTTATGTATAGTCAAATCAGTAGGTGTTGTATGAATCTGTGTGTGTGTACAATTTGCTCAGGATGGAATCAAAAGCAAACAACAATGTTCAATACCTACATTTGCATCACAGCGATGTTAGCGAAAAGAAAATATGAATTTAATTCTATTTATATATAAAATAAATAAATATCATATATCCTTTGAATTCAAAATTTCGATTTAACAATGAGAGTAAATTTTTATTTTTCGTAAGATATGTGTGGAGACCTTGGAATCTTTTGGGTCGTGCTAATGGTTTTATATGAATCTAGTTGAAATCGGTGCGCTTTGCTACCCTTTTTGGTTAGTAGGATTCTAGGTAGCAATATATATGAACCTATATACTTCCCCGTAATAATCGTATCCTCAATTTAATTACTGTGTAGTTTTTTTTAATGTTTGCCTTGTACCATAGCAAAGTCGTGGTGGGTATATGTTCCTAAATTAAATAATATCCGATTCTGAAACTTTTTCAATATAAATTGATAAATACATTTTTAGAACAAATTCAATCACACATTCCAAATGTCATTGATATTTCACGAACAAAACGTGTTTGAGGCATCAAGTACATGAAATCGGGCGAAAATATATATGAGAGCTATATCCAAATCTGAACCGATTTCAATATAATTTGGCAAATAAATTTTTAGACCAAATTTCATCACAAATTCCACATCATATTGCAATTTGGCGTACACAGCGTGTTTGATGCATCAAAAACATAAAATCGGCGGAAAATATATATGGCAGCTATATCCAAATCTGAACCGATTTCAATATAATTTGACATATTTTTTTTCGTTTCAAATTCCATTACACATTCCAAATTCCATTAAAATTAGAAATGCATAGCGTGTTTGTTGGGTCAAATACATGAAATCGGCCGAAAATGTAGATGGGAGCTATATTCAAATCTGAACCGATTTCAATATAATTTGGCAAATAAATTTTGTATACCAAATTCCATCACACATTCCACATGATATTGAAATTTGGCGTACACAGTGTGTTTGATGCATCAAATACATAAAATCGGCCGAAAATATATATGGCAGCTATATCCAAATCTGAACCAATATCAATATAATTTGACATATGTTTGTTCGTTTCAAATTCCATTACACATTCCAAATTCCATTAAAATTAGAAATACATAGCGTGTTTGTTGGGTCAAATACATGAAATCGGCCGAAAATGTAGATGGGAGCTATATTCAAATCTGAACCGATTTCAATATAATTTGGCAAATAAATTTTTTAGACGAATTCCATCACACGATTTCAATATAATTTGGCAAATTTATTTTTGTTTCAAATTTCGTTACGCATTCCAGTTTCAAGTGTAATTTCTAAATTTTATATGGTCTATGGTACTTTCAGGCGATGTTGTTGTTTTCAGAAAAATCTGTTCAGCGTTCGAGTCGATAAATTACAAACAAACAAACATTTTCCTCTTTTATGGATATAGAAATTTCCTCATTTATAGATTTTGAATTGATTTCTACAAACATTAAAGTAGAAGGCATTTGTACCAGGATTCCAGAATAAATTCGGTTGCTTCCAAGATAACTTCACTTGGATGTACAAAACCCACTCTATTTGGGCTGATATAACACATTTGTTTCACAACAGACGTTAAATCGGGTAGGTGATATATCCAAATCGGAATAGATCAATTTGAGCTATATTTGATATCTTACCGGTCGAAGATAAATGTGGAAGCTATATTTAAATTTGGATCAATCATCATCAATTTCAATGGCTCTCATCCGAAGAACTTAATCAATCTTGCTTATAAAAACAGACAGTGGGAAATGTATAAATCAATGCAGAATGTGATTCTATGCTGATCATCAAAAGGGACTATCTATACATCTCGTTTCCTTTTGCCTGTTATAAACAAACGCACAAAGACATAATACCCTGTACCACAATGTGGAGTAGGGTATAAAAAGCATCTGCTGCAGCTGTTGGCAATCTGTCAAATGGCCTTCTTCCGTGGTGATAATGTAGCTAAAATCATCAAAATATCGAATATCATGGGGGCTATACGAAGACCTGCACAGACAATTTTCTGTCATAGGCTGCAGTATCCATTACGAACTTCGAATACTAAATTTGAAACAATTCCGGTGAATAATGTGCCAAAATCATCAAAATACCGGATATCGGGAGGTACCGTTATATGGGGGCTATACGAAGACGTGAAGACCTGCACAGACAATTTTCTGTCATAGGCTGCAGTATCCATTACGAATTTCAAATACCACATTTGAAACAATTCCGGTGAATAATGTCGCTAAAATCATCAAAATACCGAATATCGGGAGGTACCGTTATATGGGGGCTATACGAAGACGTGGACCTGCACAGACAATTTTCTGTTATAGGCTGCAGTATCCATTACGAAATTCAAATACCAAATTTGAAAAAATTCAGGTCAATAATGCCGCTGAAATCACCAAAATACCGAAAATAGGGACATATCATTATATGGGGCTATGCCAAAACGTGGACCTATATGGCCCATTTTCCGTACCATAAGTCCTGCAGACATAATATACATTTGAGTAAAATTCTATCAAACTACTTCATTTCGTTCGGAGCTAGAGTGATTTCACAAACGGACAGACTGACGGACATCGCTAAATCGACGTAGACATCATTTGAAATGGAAGTGCCTATCAAAATTTCAAAACACGATTTCTACGACTTTATATTTTTTTTTTTTTTTTTGAAAACTTGTATTTTTTGATACAACGTGTTTCCCAAATATATCTGGGTAACATCAAATTGTTCCACCGAACTTTTCTATTATTCTATTATGTACCTTTATTTATCCTGGTTTATGAAAACGAAGCTCCGTATCAAAAAAATGTAACCGTGCCTGACCCAAAGTCAAAATAATATTTCGGAAATCAGGTTAAAAATTATATACCTCTCTAAAAGAATTTAAAAAAAAAATTACCAAACTACAGAAGATTTTGAAAACTTTTATTGTTTTTATTAATCCCACATGTATCAAGGATGATTCATTTCTTCGATATTTAGATGCCGCTCAGGATGAGGATAATACAATCGAATGTAGAACATTGTTTTCGGTACAAAGTGGCAATTCACATGGAAAGCGAGGTCATTGAACTTTACATACCTACTTAGAATTACGTTATTTTAAGAAATCCTATAACACTATGAAACAAAAAACAAAATAGAAAGTTTTCACCAAAACAGCTGTTCAGCGATATTCTACATGTGTATGTGGGTGGGAAACACAGATGGGATATACCAACATATAGGTATTACTCTCAACAATATGTTCCTCCTACACCGAACAAAGCCCTCAGAAAATGTAAAAATGTTAACGAGGGTAAGCTTGCGATAAGAAAACAACAACAAAATACGCCAATGGATGACAAATTAGCATTTTCATGATAATTCTTATCGTTTACAAAACCTCCCGGAATTTTGAATTAGAACAACAACAAAAAAATATATTAATATTTTGGTGTCATTTACATACCTCATTATCCTTGTTATTACGTATGCCACGAACCAGATCAGTGAGATTTTTATCAAACATACGTTCGAAATTGCCTTTAACTTTTTTCAAAGCCATTGTGACGATGAATGCAGTCAAAAAAAATAATCGGTGATGAAAACAGCAACAACAATCTGCAAAATCACGACCGACCGACCGATCAAATCGTAAACACAATTTATTTGGAAAATTAAAAAAAAAGACAACAAAACTTGGGCTTAACTCTAGTTTAATAAAAACTCTTCAATTTTTTCGAAAATTTTTTCAGTGGTAGGTATTTTAACCATGATCCCGGGAAACTATTTTTTTCTTGGGGGACGGACCTGGGACCCCAGATTTTTGACCCGAAAGTCCGGGTTTGAGACCCCGACTAGACCCGGATCCACTTACCCGATATAGACAATGTGGGTATCGTTGGAAAGCTTATGGAAATACCTATCCAACAAGTGGTCACATGATGGGGTAAGATGTTACGGTTCGGAAGTTATAGTCAAATTATCGATTTTTTGGACCCGGATTTTTTATAAAACCCCCAAAAAGTCAAAAAAGGGTCCATTATGGGGGACAACAAAATTGATGCCAAATTATAGCTGACACTTCCACCTTTCCAAAAAGGTTCAATTTGTGCTAATACCTTTACTGAGTCCAGAGATATGGGTCTTTCCATCCGCATAACCCGATTCTAACCAGTTCATTAAAACTATGTTTTCAATAAAAAAAGGTATATTTTGCGTAAGAATGAAATTCAGAAATCTTTGGTTCGCGTTAGCCGGTGTGGGACATACCCAGAGGAGAAAATCTCAAGCCCCGGCCGAAGGCCGGCTATTTACAAAAAGTGTCAAATTTAGAAAACTTTGGTTCGCGTTAGCCGGTGTGGGACATACCCAGAGCAGAAAATCTCAAGCCCCGGCCGAAGGCCGGCTATATACAAAAAGTGTCAAATTTAGAAAACTTTGGTTCGCGTTAGCCGGTTTAGGACATACCCAGAGGAGAAAATCTCAAGACCCGGCCGAAGGCCGGCTACTTTCAAAAGGTATCCAATTTAGAAAACTTTGGTTCGCGTTAGCCGGTGTAGGACATACCCAGAGGAGAAAATCTCAAGCCCCGGCCGAAGGCCGGCTACTTACAAAAGGTATCCAATTTAGAAAACTTTGGTTCGCGTTAGCCGGTGTAGGACATACCTAGAGGAGAAAATCTCAAGCCCCGGCCGAAGGCCGCCTACTTACAAAAGGTATCCAATTTAGAAAACTTTGGTTCGCGTTAGCCGGTGTGGGACATACCCAGAGGAGAAAATCTCAAGCCCCGGCCGAAGGCCGGCTATATACAAAAAGTGTGAAATTTAGAAAACTTTGGTTCGCGTTAGCCGGTGTGGGACATACCCAGAGGAGAAAATCTCAAGCCCCGGCCGAAGGCCGGCTATATACAAAAAGTGTCAAATTTAGAAAACTTTGGTTCGCGTTAGCCGGTTTAGGACATACCCAGAGGAGAAAATCTCAAGCCCCGGCCGAAGGCCGGCTACTTACAAAAGGTATCCAATTTAGAAAGCTTTGGTTCGCGTTAGCCGGTGTCGGACATACCCATAGGTGAAAACCTCAAGCCCCGGCCGAAGGCCTGTTATTTACAAAAAGTGCCAAATTTAGAAAACTTTTGTTATTCCGACGACTGCTACGCGAAATAAACACTTTTTTTATTAAAAACATCATTTTAATGAACTGGTTAGAATCGGGTTATGCGGATGGAAAGACCCATATCTCTGGAACCGAAAAAGGTGTTTGCACAAATTGTAGCATTTTGGAAAGGTAAGAGTGCTATAATTTGGAAACAATTTTGTTGACCCCCATAATGGGCCCTTTTTTGACTTTTTGGGGGTTTCATAAAAAATCCGGGTCCAAAAAATCGATAATTTGACTATAACTTCCGAACCATGACAACTTACCCCTTCATGTGACCACTTGTTGGATAGGTATTTCCATAAGCTTTCAATCGATACCCATATTGTCTATATCGGGTGAGTGGATCCGGGTCCAGGCGGGGTCTTGATCCCGGACTTTCGGGTCAAAAATCTGGGGCCCCGGGTCCGTCCCCCAAGAAAAAAATAGTTTCCCGGGATCAGGGTAAAAATACCTACCTCTGGAAAAAATTTCGAAAAAATCTAAGAGTTTTTACTAAACTAGAGTTGTTCCAAAACTTGTTTCTTTTTATTTTCCGCTGCTGGGTGTATGTATTATTTTTTACGGTAATTTTTTTCTGTTTTTTCTTCTTCTAGTGTGTGGTACAAGAACAACAACTAAAACGCCATCAACCAGCAACGGCCACTACTAGACAACAAATGGTATGGCAGAGCGAGCCACCAACAACCAAGAAGTGCAAAGAAAACACACAGCTTTGATGATGTCGACAGATTTTCGCGATTTTTTTATGAATTGATTTTTTTCTTCTTCTGCACTTGACTGAATGCACTACCAACACCTTCACTTTTTCATATGGTATTTGTATGCATTAAAAACCAATAGATATTAATTCATTTAATGATATTTTCTATTAACAACAGTATTTGCAATTCTCTTAAATGTATTCAGTTAATATTTTTAACATTTTTTCCGATTAAAATACGCGAAAAAAATGTATAGAAGTTGCTTTTTTCCTTTCTGAAAGTTTTTTGTACAGGGTTCGAAAAGTCGACTTTCGACTTATCGATTAATCGACATGCAGATAACAGAGACGACCGTTTAACTTGATCGCCATTAGTTGTTACAACAGTACATTAAGTGCATGGGCCACATAACAAGTTTTTCTTAATATTAAAATAAAATATGAAGTTATTTGGGTAATATACTTTATGTGGAATAACAGTACGTTTATATATATGAGGGTTAACCCACTGGATTTGGATTTAAATTGTCATATCCATTACTTTTACTTCAAATAAATCCTCTCAAAGTAGGTTAACCCTACGAAAAGTTCTAACGTAATATACTTTATGTGAAATAAAACTATATTAAAATTCAGTGCCGGGCTAAAAATTTCAATGTAATTGTTGACTTACCGAAGAGTAAAACTTTTTACATTTGCTGATAAATTTGCATATTTTACTCGAAGAACACAGAGCATAGCTATTTATTGCAGTACCGTTCTAGTCATCGACACAGCTGCTAGTACAATGAACTGTCAAACCAATTTTGGAATTGAAAATTTTGATGGAAAAAATACTGAAATTTGTATAAACCGTTGAAAAATACATGTCATAACAACCTCCGATTGGCGTCGGATTAGAAAATATATAAAAATCTATTTATTTTTGAAAGAACGCTTTAAAATGTTGACATATCAATGTTCCCAAGCCTTGATACATCTACCTGTATTTAGTTCAGATAAATTTCACTTTTAACGCTTATATTAGAAAAAAATGACGTAAAACGTAGACATAGTGAGGTAGAATTATCAGGAACCTTGTGCAGTCACATGTTTACTTTTCGTTCAAAAATATACCTTTGACATCATCCCATAGTCATAAATCCACTGTCAAAAGTCAAATTATAAAACTTTAGAAAAAAAAAAAACATAAAATTCAGAAAAATTCATAAAATCTTTATTTGTATTGAGGTTTGAAGAGTATTTCATGCAAATGTTGACCGCGACTACACCTCAAATGGCATTAACTGAAGATGTTTTACAGTGAAACAAAACGTGCGTGAACATGTCACAGAAAAGAATTCAGATCGAAAGTGGAATTAGTTTCGTTTCTTTTTTCGGAGTAAAACCACTTTAGCCCCCATATAAAGTTACCTTCCGATATTCGGTATTTTGATAATTTTAGCGACATTATTCACCGGAATTGTTTCAAATATGGTATTTGAAGTTCGTAATGAATACTACAGCCTATGTTGGAAAATTTTCTGTGCATGTCCAAGTTTCGGTATAGCCCCATTTAATGGTACCTCCCGATATTTGGTATTTTGATGATTTTAGCGACATTATTCACCGGAATTGTTTCAAATTTGGTAATTGAAATTCGTAATGAATACTACAGCCTAAGACAGAAAATGTCTATGCAGGTCCATGTTTTGATGTAGCCCCCATATTTACAAGTTTCTCATTTGAATATTGTAATGGCTTATGACAAAAGTTCAAAAGTCCACGTCGTCATATAGACATTAATATAACGGCTACATTCGTTAATTTTAAGAATTTAACAGAATTTTTAGGGGATTTTTTATTTGAAAATTGCCAAATTCGTTCTAAATGGTGGAGGTTATTCGTTCGGTTCGGCCGTGCTGAACTTACAGCTTTTTTACTTGTCATTCCTCTAATATTGCCATATTTACACTTGTCATTCCCCTAATGTTGCCATATTTACACTAAATAATAAGATTTTCGTAATTCACCAAATCGGAATCTGAAGATGCATACATAAAAACGATCGATATTTAGTAACGGAATTGCAAACATTCCGTTCGGAATTTGTGACATTCCGGATAATTTCAATTAGAATATTAATCAAATTTGATCGATTAATGACAAGACGAGTTGAAATAGTTTGTAACACTCATCTTCTCTTCAGACTTCTCCCCACATCCATCTAGGGTTTCTTTTATTAAAATCATTGCAGAACCCACACACATGACAAGGTAAGCACATACTAGGGCTTAAATAAATCAAACAGTCTTACATTAAATTTAAAAGTGAAATATTCATATGCGTATATTTTTAAAAAAATGTTTCTTCATTAGGATTAGAGATAATCATAATCATTGGTATTTTTCTTTTTTTTTATTTTGACCTTTAAATACATATATAATAATAAAACATAATTCTTTCACTGTCGTTGACTAAATAAAATGATAAAACTAAACAAAATAAAACTAATTAAAGAATTTAAAATATTATTTTGATATACTTATTGTATAACTAATGTAATTTTAACAAGAACTAGTTGAAATTATAAAATAATGTTGACTTTTTCGATTTTGTTGTAGTTTGTGTTTAATAATTGTATCGAATTTTACTCTTTAGAATGGCCAATTAATATGATTGCAAAGATCATAGTATTTAACAAAGAAATCAAAGTCATTGGTAACAAATGAAACTGGTTAGATATTCAGAACAAAAATCAAAAACATATTAATTACTACCAAAGAAAAAAATATATAGTACATAAAACTTATCTTAATTAAGGGGGTTACATATAGAAAGTTGTTGTTAGTAGTTTACTTTTTTGTTGTTTCTCTTTTTTACGCTCTTAATTAAAAATTTAAATTTTTCCAAAATGAAAAACAATTAACAAATCAACAACAAGAGGATTTTTCAGCCTCGGCTACAACCAAATTGAAATCATGACTATTTGGTCGGGCAAAACCGGTTTTGATGCCATCCCAACCATCTTCTACCTTATATTCGCCGGAACGTATGCGGGCATAGACTTCTTGGGTAACCATACGAAATGCTTCTTCGACATTCAAACCTGTTCGGGCCGATGTCTCGACGAAATGCAAACCGTGTTGTTTGGCAAATGCTTGTGCCTCCTCGAACGACACTTCACGTTGGCCGCCAGCATTCACCAGATCCAATTTACAGCCAACCAATGCAAATACGGGACGATGTGGTTCGATATGTCGTTGGGCCTCCATCATCCATAATGGTATATGTTCAAAACTGGCATGATTTGATATATCGTAGACAAGCAAAACGCCAACTGAATTACGATAATAGGATTTGGTTATAGAGCGAAAACGTTCCTGACCAGCCGTATCCCAAAGTTGCAGTTTGATCTGGGTACCATCTTTCATTTCGATGAGACGGGCAAAAAAGTCCACACCAACTGTTGGATCGGAAAGCTATTTGCGGAAGTAGAGAACAAAAAAAGCTATTACAATACATTTCCAGATCGAAAGTTGTTATGGAAACTATTTGTCTTGAGTGTTTAAATAGATCTATTTGTTTATTAAACAAAAATAGCGACAACGCTGGTTTCACATCTAACTCTACAAGTGTAATCTTTGTTTCAGTGCCCATGCAGCATCCCTCGCCTCCATGCATGGATATCAATATTACATAATGTGATTCTATAGAATCCGATCAGCCATACATTAAACGAGGAAACGCACAATGGACTCTCAAATCAGAATAACATTTGTTGCTTTGCAATTGACTACAACAACAATGACCTACCCACCCCCTTCCATTCGACTTACCTCTGCAAATTTTCCATCTGTGAAAAATTTCAACAGCGAACTTTTGCCCACAGTAGAATCTCCAATTAATATCAAACGAAATTGATAATCGAAAATAGGCTCCACCATGCTTGCTTATTACTGAACAAATCTGGGAAGAGTGTTGTTGACCAAATCAATAGACACAAAGGTGGTGCTGAGCCCCCCAAAAAGTAAGTGCACAGAATTAGCTTCGTACGTTTTGTATTTTAATTTGCGTAGTTTTTTTCTCGTCTAACGACAGACAACAAAAGAAATGCAAACACTTTTTACAATAACATTTTTTGTTAGAGTTTGCAAAGTTTTCCAGTCGAACGAATGCAGGATTGTAGGTGGATTTTGATGTATTTTTGTTTTCAATTGCAATATAAATCGTCCTTTTCTCGTGTAATATTTTTCAATTATGTTTACTTTTTCGTTGAAAATGGTATAGTTAGTTGTTTTTGTTAAACATTACTGATAAAAAATAAAAGGGGTTAGGAATCTATAAATCGTTTTCTTGCTAATCGAGAGTAATCGATTCGGTGTAGAGCAGGTGGCACACTGACGTGCAAGTATGTAAGTTTTTATGTTCTAGGCAATTTATATTTGGTTGTTTCCCGATTTCTTATTCGTAAAAACTAATGTCGAGAATTACAAAGGGAGTATAAGAATAGGGAAACTAGTAAAAGTGTCAAAATTTAATGGCAGTTCCTCAGAATTAGCAAATCATAAGTCGGTAAAAAAATAAATTAATCAAAAAAGTTGTTTCTTTGTTGTATGAAAATATATTAATTTAAAATTGCCGTAAAAATGTATCCATGAAGTATTATATGCTCTGTTCAAGTACCTGCAAGAATCTACTAGTTTTGAAATTTTCTCCGATATTATGAAGGGAAAGTCGGTTATCGTACATTACATTACACTCTTGCATTGCTGAAACACTCCAATAGTCACAATGTAATCAATGAGAATTAAAAAAACTGGTTTGTTTCAGTACCTGCAAAAATCTACTAGTTTTGCAATTTTCTCTGATATCATAAAGAAAAAATCGGTTATCGTAGTAAAAACTTTTAAATTTTTGCAGTTGGCAAAAAATTCAGACATTTTTACAGGTCGTATTATCCTAATTACAGCGATATAATTTTTTCAGGAGGAATTCAATACTTCCCCAGATAAAGAGGTTCCAAAGTTGCATTTTTACTTTGCTATTTGTAAAGCGATAATCGAATAAAAACTTCAAAATATCACTACAGGTTGGTTTTTGTAACTTAATTAGTACAACAAACATTTTCGGAAGTGGGTCCACACTTCCTGATATATAGGGTGCCAACATTTTATAGCAACTCTCATTTTTTTAGATTTAATCCTTTTTTTAAATAGCCGGTATTCGCCGGGCTTGAGCTTTTCTCCTCTGAGGTATGTCCAACACCGGCTTCGCGAACCAAAGGCTTTTGAAATAGCCGGCCTCTGGGCTATGTCCAACACCGACTTGGCGAACCCAAGTTAATTTTAAGTGGCCAGGGCTTGTGATTTTCTCAAACCAAAGGCCTCTGGCCGAGGCTTGGAATTTTCTCCTCTGAGATATGTCCAACGCCGACTTTGCGAACCAAAATATATGGAAGGTGCTTGTTAAAATTTAGATATATCGGGAAATAGGGCCCACCTCCCGAAAATGTTTTTTTTTTTTTTGGTTGCAATCAGGATACAAAAACCTACCTGAAGTGACAGTTTGAAGTTTTTATTCCGATCATCGATCGAGAAATAGCAACTAAAAAATTGTTTTTTTGGAAATTTAGGAACCCTATATTTTGAGATGTATTGATTAGCACGACCTACCGGTAACAATTTCGGAATTTTCCGCCAGCCCGAGCTAAACTTATATATGTTCTATATATCTCTAAAGGTCTATCGCTACAAAAGCTGTAGATTTTATCGATGCATACGTTGCAATAAGCATTTTGAAAACACCAGAATTTGAATATTTTCTGAACAATTTTTATATTAGTGAAAAGAATACACACACAAAAACAAAAAAAAAGTTGATATATTTCATTTCATTTATTTATTTATATGTTGCAATATGTTATATTAATAGTAAGTTTACATATAAAAAGGTTAAACCACTTGATTTGGATTAAAAATGTCATATCCATTACTTCAAAAAAATTCTCTTAAAGTAGGTTAACCCTACAAAATGCTTTAACGTAATCATGGCATAAGCCAATAAAATATAAAACTCTCAATCATATGATATCATAGCCCTACCATGGTAGAACTATGGAGGTAAAGTCAAAGTTGGGAATGCTAATTTTAAATGAGGTTAACTTTTAGTTCATTGTACCATGGTTTCTATGCTTTGCCCTGTATTTATTCGCCATGGCTACTGGGTAACAAATATGTATCTAACATCACTAATAATAAAAAACAGAACAGGACAAAATCAACCTATGGAGCACTATAGAAAAACAACACGTGTGGAGTAAATCATATCATTTTAAAGAGAAAATACAAAATATTCATTAAAGTACAGGAAAAAAATATTAGCAATGACTGAATCGAGAGAAAAAATTAAATATCTAGTCGCCGATACAACAGCTTTCATTAATGCCGTGCAATTGAATGTAAGTTTCCCATTGTTATGTTCATTGGACATCTTCTTTAAACCGTCTTGAATTACGTTGCAGGATTATGCTGAAAATATTCTAACAGCTCCCGATGTAGTAAACGAAGTACGAAATAAAAGACAAATTCGACGTCTCTGTGTTTTGCCATATGACCTGCAAGTACGTGAACCACGAACGGAAAGTGTCAAGCACTGCGTCGAATTTGCCAAAAAGACTGGTGATTATGCATCATTGTCGGGCATCGATATTAAGGTTATTGCTTTGGCGTATGAACTGGAAGCCGATAATGTGGGTACTGATCACCTCAGGAAGGAGCCGGTAATGCCACAGGTTGTTGCATCCAAAGAAAAACCCCAAGAACTACAGGATAGTACAAAATTGCCGGGTTGGTATAATAATGGTGGTAATACTGATTCCGAAGATGATGACGAGGAAGCTGAGGAAAGCAATGGTGAGGAAGATAACGAACAGGAAGCGGAAGGAGATAATGTGGACAAAGTAAAAGAATCAATAGAAAAACAAATTGAAAACCCAGATGAACAACAGGATGTGCCCGAGGTGACGCAAGAGGAGCTGGAGGCATTATTCGAAAAACTGAAATGTGAAAATGCTGAAGATGATGCCAATTGTGATATATTGGTACCACAATCCAAAGAAGATGAGGAGGCCGAGGATGATGATTCCGAGAGTGAAACAAATAATGACCAAAAAGATTTGAAGTCACCAAATAACTCAGCTACTAAAGGAGACGAAGAAAAAAATTACAATGGCGTTGAAGACGAAGAAGATGATGGCGGCTGGATTACACCTTCAAACATAAAGAAAGTCAAAAAATCGATGGAGGGCAAAGTAGAGGCGGATATTACACCACTGGTTGCATGCATGTCTACCGATTATGCTGTACAAAATACTTTGAAACAAATGAATCTAAATATTTGTGCCCTCAATGGGCGTGTCATTAAGCATTTGCGTACCTATATTCTGAGATGTTACGCCTGTTTCAAAACCACTTCTGTTATGACCAAAGTATTTTGTCCAAATTGCGGTAATAAAACACTTAAACGGGTAGCTGTTAGCCTGGATGAGAATGGCAAACAGGTGATACACATAAACACCAGACGTCCCCTGACAACAAAATACAAAAATCAAAGTATTCCCCTTTTCCGTGGCGGTAAACATTCACGTAATCCCATACTTTTTGAAGATCAACCCATGCCACGTCAAATGCCTTCCCGTGTTGCCAAGACTAAAACGAATGCACTGGAAGAAGATTATATTGCTGGCTTTTCTCCTTTTGCAATGCGTGATGTTGATTCCAAGTCAGCCATGTTGCGTGCCAAGGGGCATGTCAAGGAATGGGCTCGCAATAACACCTACGAAGAAGATAGGCGCCGTAAACATTATAATCGTTTGTATAAGTAAATATTAATGTATAATTCTATTTTAAGATATATAATTTTATCTTTCCCTTGGATTTTTTATTGTGATTTACGAAAGTGTAAATATATAAAACGAAATATATAGTTGAATATTTAAGTTAAACCTGTTGTCTTTATGATAGTTTAACACAGGTCTCAGTCCCTGGATATTCGGGTAAATCTAGTTGATATTTTTCTCGCAAGGCTGGTGGTACAAATCTGCCGCCTAAATAGTGATGAGGTCCCTTGAAGAACTTAGCACACAACTTGGGGGCCGTCAATGATATCAAAAGACTAGGTTCAAAATCACATTCGTTGTTTTTGCCATTTTCCACATGCCAACCACTTGGTATGTCAATGCTGTACAGTGCAGTGGATTGGGAAATAAATGAGTGGGAGAAATTCAACAAATACCTATATTTACACCTACCTCGCTATTGGTAATTTAGTATTTTGCAGAACATTTATAATTGGAACAAACGTCTCTCTAACCGGGGGTTTAAAACTAAAACCGAACAGGGCATCCACTATGAGATCATATTGTTGACTTATGTTCTCCAAATCTGACGTAGCATCAACAAATTCTATATTCATCGATTTGCACTGATGTGTTAAGTTCTCATACAACGGATTTGGCGTTGGCTTTGGATAGTAGATCCTTGGTTTATAGCCCATTAAGGAAAGGTGGCGGGCACATACCAAGCCATCGCCACCGTTATTTCCTGGCCCACAACAAACCAATACACGCGCGTATTGTGGTGCGGCATAACACTTTGCAATAGCGTGTGAACAACTCAGACCAGCCAATTCCATTAATTGATCCACACTAAATTTGTAATCATTAAACAGTTCTTGATCCACATTTATGGCTTCTTGTTGGTTTAGATATTTCATGGCTTTTAGAATGGATGTGGTATAGATGCAGCGAATTGTTTTTGGGAGGAAAATCTAGAAAGAGTAAATATTACAATAATTCGCCGACATTTTTTGCATTAAAAAAAATTATTCAATCGAAAATTGATCGAATTATTGACCTACAACTATAAAAATATATACTCTGACTTATTTGCAGATAATGGAACTTAGGACATCGAGCCAAATGGTTGGTCTATATCATATGAGCCTTTTCTAGAACTGCAAAAATGTAGATGTTTTTACTACGATAATCGATATTGGCTTTATGATATCGGAGAAATTTGCAAAACTAGTAGATTCTCGGAGGTTCTGGAACAGACCAATAAATATAAAGAATATAAAGCCAAGTACTTTCTTATTCGTGGAACATACCGTTCCAGAACCTGAAAGAGTCTACAAGTTTTACAATTTTCTCCGACATCATAAAGGCAAAATCGGTTATCGTAGTAAAAAATATTACATGCTTGTAGTTCTGGAACAGACCAAGTATAAAAAATATAAACGTTTCCATATCCCCCATAAAAAAACGTAACAAGTTTAGGGGTTATCAATGCTGGTTTGGCGTTAAAAAACCAATAAAAATAAACAATATACCCAGGTGAAGGAGATTCTCCGTAATTATTTATTTTTATCTGTTATCGGCTGGGAACTGTTTACCTTACAATTTTCAAATAATTTTGAACGGCTTTGTCGGTTTTGTATTTGCAAAATGTTTTTTATTATTTATATTATTTATTAATATTATGCGATCATCACCAAAAGCAATATGGTTCTATTCCGGCCCAAACCCCATCTCCAATCTAAATTTCGTGAAGATCGTGATTACAAATTAACATGGACAGACGGACGGACATACATAGCTAGATCGACTCAGCTCGCCGAGATAGGAACATATACTTTCCTATGTGGGAACCAATATTTCGAGGTGTTACATAATTGTTGGCCCAATCAAACTTATAATACCCACATGGTGTTGAAGGGTATAAATACCCCGAATACCAAATCAGTTGTTGAAATAAAACATTTGGAACGTTCACGAAAACGTTTTCGTTTTCAAAAAAATAAAATCCATTGAAAATTTAAAATTTTGAAAATACCGAATATAGCCGTTATATTGGGTTCTATACGACGACATGGACCTGCATAGGCAACTTTGGTCATAAACCAATTCCACTATACGATACCGTGGAAATATCGAATAGATCCTGCCTGCAGACAAAAGACTTAGCTTCTTATCTTTCCTATCTTAATCTTAATTCGTTTTGATTCTAGCGTGATTACCCCAGACGGACGGACATCGACATCGAATGCAGTTGGTTGGTCCAAGGATATGACGTTGCCATTGGTAAATGGGTAAATGGAGGGTATAAAACCGCTGTCCGACAGCTTTTAACCGGTGACAGCCCATTATATTGTTTACAAGCGTACAAAAGCATGATGGAATGGAAAATCACAAGTGGCTATCGTTAGAGCACTCCATGTCTCGTACCATCGCTCGTTACCGTGTCTCCTGGTAGCGTTGCCCGATTTATAGCAAGCAATTGTTTACAAAACAACTTTAACATTTTAACATTTCTCATTCATTGATCAGAATATATATAGTTATAGTTCGAGATGTTAAGATGTAAGACTTTCAAGGATCCTCTTACCAAAAACGGAGCTTTTTATACCCTCAGCCGTAACGTATTACACACAAATATATTATGATATTATATTAATATGGAGTCAGATTCAGACCGGTATATCACCATCTTCAAAGGGACCTGAAGAAATTGTCCGATCTCCACCACCTTACTAATGACGCCAAGGTGTATTAGAAAGAATAGAAGAATTACTTTACTTACTTGTTTTTTAAATAATCCTGTCCAACACATGTGTTCAACCCAATTCTTATACAATTTCCTGGTTGTTTTATTGGTTTTATCCCTCCTCTTATTGGTTTCCAACGAAACGAATATGAAGCCCACAAAGGAATACCCGATAAAAAATAAACAGAAAGCAAAGACTCCGGGTACTCGTTGTTTACGAATGGGACATGAGAGAATTGAACATCTTCACTAAAGAGCTCGGAACTAGTTACAAGTAAGTAAGTAAGTTAGATCGATTTATTGAGACTAAATTCATTTCGATAACATTGTTCATTGTATTATTTTGATCAAGGTAGATCTAACAGGTAATCGCATCGGCCGTCAGCTGGGCTGATGCGATTACCTAGTACATCTACCTTGGTTCATTGTATTATTTTGATTATACAAACAAGGGCTATACAGATCGTCATTGATATTTCAACGATATATGGTCGATAACCGATTTTCCCTTTATGATTTCGAGAAAAACAGCAAAACAAACACTGGAACACAGCTATTGTTGTGTACCAGAACCCATGGTACAATAAAATCAAGTTGGAGCCATGGTGCAATGAAGACAAGGTAGGCTAACTTTGAAAAATGTCAAGTATAGAAGTATAGAGATCTACCTGTTTGGCTTGTAATGTCAGAATTACTATCAAAACATTAAAAAAACCAAAACAACTTGTTGCATTGATTTTGAATAAATACTTAAAAACCGCGAAAACTGAATGAAAGGTTAAAATTACTTTTCAAAATTATGTTCTATATATCTCTAGGTTTATTTCGCTACAAAAACTTAAAACTTTGTCGATGCATACGTTGCAATAAGCATTTTAAAAACAGTCGAATTTGATAATTTTCTAAACAATTTTAATTATTATTGAAAAAAATACACACACATAAACAAATAAATGGTATGTTCCAGAACTGCAAGAATATAAAAGATTTTTTTTTCATTTCATTTATTTATTTCTATGTTGCAATAAAAAAGCCATTTGGCTAATAAGTATCACAACTAGCGGAAAACTACAAATGTTTGTGAATATTTAAAAGTTGTATATTTAAATGTATTTTTGACACTATAACTCCATCACAGAGTTGCATTTTTCCAGTTTCTTTGAAGTTATTATTGAACCATGGTTGTTACAATATGAATTTTTCAACATCTTTAACGAATTTGAATAATTTCTTATTCAAAATTATCAATTTAGAAATAGGCTTGACTATTCATTGTCCCATCAGTTGACTATCAGTTTGACTATTCATTGTCCCATCAGACCAAGTATAAAAAATATAAACGTTTCCATATCCCCCATAAAAAACGTAACAAGTTTAGGGGTTATCAATGCCGGTTTGGCGTTAAAAAGCCAATAAAAATAAACAATATACCCAGGTGAAGGAGATTCTCCGCAATTATTTATTTTTATCTGTTATCGGCTGGGAACTGTTTACCTTACAATTTTCAAATAATTTTGAACGGCTTCGTCGGTTTTGTATTTGCAAAATATTTTTAAAATTCATTGTTCATTGTATTATTTTGATTATACAAACAAGGGCTATACAGATCGTCATTGATATTTCAAAGATATATGGTCGATAACAGATTTTCCCTTTATGATTTCGAGAAAAACAGCAAAACAAACACTGGAACACAGCTATTGTAGTGTACCAGAACCCATGGTACAATAAAATCAAGTTGGAGCCATGGTGCAATGAAGACAAGGTAGGCTTACTTTGAAAAACGTCAAGTATAGAGGTCTATATGTTTGGCTTGCAATGTCAGAATTACTATCAAAACATTAAAAAACCAAAACAACTTCTTGCATTGATTTTGAATAAATACTTAAAAACCGCGAAAACTGAATGAAAGGTTAAAATTTCTTTTCAAAATTATGTTCTATATATCTCTAAAGGTTTATTTGGCTACAAAAACTTTAAATTTTGTCGATGCATACGTTGCAATAAGCACTTTAAAAACAGTCGAATTTGATAATTTTCTAAACAATTTTAATTATTATTGAATAAAATACACACACATAAACAAATAAATGGTATGTTCCAGAACTGCCAGAATGTAAAAGATATTTTTTTTCATTTCATTTATTTATTTCTATGTTGCAATAAAAAAGCCATTTGGCCAATAAGTATCACAACTAGCGGAAAACTACAAATGTTTGTGAATATTTAAAGGTTAAATATTTAAAAGTCTATTTGGCACTATAACTCCATCACAGAGTTGCATTTTTCTAGTTTCTTTAAAGTTATTATTGAACCATGGTTGTTACAATATGAATTTTTCAACATCTTTAACGAATTTGAATAACTTCTCATCCATAATTTTCAATTTTGAAATAGGTTTGACTATTCATTTTCCCATTAGTTGTGTCGATGCGACTATCTGTATACTTCTACCATGATAAAGTATGTTACCTTCACTTTCTTTGCTGGGTTAAGCCTACAGGGCTTCTATTGTGATTGAAATTTATTCAATGTTATCAGACGATGCATTCACAATCACCGTTTTATTTTGACAGCTCGCCATCTCTCTACGTTCTCAGAAAGCAGCAAAGAAAACAAAAAAAAAGACTTTATATTCGGAAAGAAAATTATTTTGCTGAAAAGAAAATTAATCGTTTAAAGTTTTTCTATCGCGTTGTTAACGTCCGGAGAGTATTGAAGAATAGTGGAGAATGCAATTTCATATAAAAAACTGCAATCTTGCGGAATAAGTGAAATGTTTGAAATCTGGTCGTCTGGCTGGATGTATATCCATATATCCGTCGTCATAAAAGGAAAGGCAACATAAACAAGTTTGAAGCCACCAGCTAAACGGCCAAGGTTTATTATTACTAGCCCGAAATTCCAAAGGATTTTCTGGAATAGTTTTTGTAAGAAGTCGATAAGAGAAAAACACGGAAACACCAAAAATGAATCAAGCCTCAAATGCATCGGGTACTACCCACACCACTATGACCATTTTGGATGATGGCAATAGTTCCATTGGCAGCACTTCCATATTGGGAAATGGCTATGATTTCGAACACGACCATGAACAAGACCATGACACAACTAGCAATACAACAATATCGCAGAATTCTCAGTGCTATACAGAAAGAATGCGACAGAGCAATGTACCTATAGTAGACACTGATATAGTCACGCATCGGATTTATTGTTATCGCAAGCGAGTTTACATCGAATATGATCATTTGCAGTCGGCCAGTTGTGAGGAAATTTGCATTGATCTCAGTCGCCGATTGAGTATATTGCCAAATACAAGGCTACTGTTTGGCTTAAGGGTATTCAGCGATGAAAACAATGAACAATGGTGTCTGCCGGGGCAGCCCTTGAGTCCTGGCGTGGATTATTGTTTTCGCATGCGTTTCAAAGTGCCCCTCATCGACGGCCAACTGAAGTCCATGGACCCAAATGCCTATGAATATCTGTACAATCAAATGCGTTATGACATGGTCCACGAATGCATACCATCGATACGTTATCCCAAGAAAAAGGATAATGTTATGGGTCTGGGTGCTGTCGATATGTACATTGATTATCTAGAACAACGAGGAACCGTAGATCGCATTGAATCGAATTATAAACGTTATTTGCCCCGCCCCTTGGTTAAGGCGCACATATTTGTAAAACGTAAAATCTGTAACTCATTTCGTTCTCTGCGAGAGAGAAACATTGACCTGGAACGTGTCAAGTGGAATTATGTATTGGAATTGAATAATTTGGCACCGGATTATTTATTGGAAACATTTGTGGGTTTTGTGGATTTTATACCGGGCGATATTTTGGCAAGAGTACCCAGCGATGTTGGTGGGGGCGGTGGTGGTGGTGAAGTTGGTGGTCATGTTCAACCAAATCAAAATCAAACAGTTAAAGTTTGTATTAAACTGGATTTATTTGATAGTTCAGAGCCGGGTTTGAAGGTGGCCAGACGAACATGTAAAGATAATTTGGAGGTAAGTTTGTATTGCCTCGTTTGCTTACTATTTCGATGCATTGCGGAACATAAAATAAACATCTACAAATGCACGTATTAAAATGAGATTTTGAGGAGTATAAATAAATGCAAAGAGATGCTCAGTGTCATAAATGGCAAAAAAAAAAACTATTATTGCTACGTTGTGTATGGTTGTTTATCAACCTATCAAGTATATAACAAAAAACCCAGAGTGCAGCAGCTATTCAAGGAAATGTAGTCTATTAATAATTGAAATAATAGGTGCCTATCTTTATTGTTAAAGAAAAAAAGATTTTGTTCTATTGGATTTGTATTAGGGAATTTAAAAACCAGTAAGGAAAAGTAAAAAGTCGGTCGGGGCCGACTATATGATACCCTACACCACAATGCATATTTATTAGAACCACCGCAACAAAAGAATTTATTTGAAGTATATCATAACACCTATCAACATTTGGCTTTAGAGCAGTTCTAATTTGGTTTCAATACAATTTGACGGAGACATTTTAATCTTTAATACCAAATAAATTCCATGTCATTAAAAATTATAAAAAAATATATATAGCGCAGCCGAGTCCTACAAACTGGAAACGTACGTCCCAAAATTCAATCCATTTGGGCTGATATTAGCCATTATTTGCACAATAAACCTCAAATTGGATTAAGGATATATATCGGAGATATATCCAAATCTTGCAATTCTTGATAAAATTTGGGAAAGGTAATTCCGAGCTCTATAAGATATTTACTATCAAATATCATTGTTGTTGAATTCATATTACGAATGTGGAGGACTTAAACAGCAAATCGGATGAAATCTAAATATGGGACCTATACCTATATCTGAACCGATTTTCTCCGAATTCAATATGCTTGCTTTTAGATTGAATTCCGTCGGATGTACCAAAATTCAGGTCATTTGGGCTGATATTGTCTATTTGGTGCACAATTAACCCGAGGATATATGTGGGAGCTATATCCAAATCTGAACAGATCATGATAAAATTTGGCAGAGGTATTTCTGGGCTGTATCTGATATATGTTATCAAATATCATTGTTGTCGAATACATATTACGAATGTGAGGGACTTAAACACCAAATCGGATGAAACCTATATCTGAACCGATGTTCTCCGAATTTGATGTACTTGTTTCTAGACCGAATTTAGACGGATGTACCAAAATTCAGGACTTTTGGACTGATATTGGCTATTTGGTGCACAATTAACCCGAAATCGGTGGAAGATATACATGGGATCTATATCCAAATCTGAATCGATCTTGATAAAATTTGGCAGAGGTATTTCTGGGCTGCTACTGATATCTGGTAACAAATATCATTGTTGTCGAATGAATATTACGAATATGAGGGCCTTAAACACCAAATCGGAAGAAACCTATATCTGAAACGATGTTCTCCAAATTCGATGTACTTGTTTCTAGACCGAATTCAGACGGATGTACCAAAATTCAGGACTTTTGGACTGATATAGGCCATTTAGTGCACATTTAACCCGAAATCAGTTTGGAGATTTATATGGGAGCTACATCCAAATCCGGACCGATCTTGATAAAATTTAGCAGAGGTATTTCTGGGCTGTATCTGATATCTGGTACAAAATATCATTGTTGTCGAATGCATATTACGAATGTGAGGGACCAAATCGGATGAAACATATATATGGGAGTTATATCCAAATCTTAGCCGATCTCAATAAAATTTGGCAAAGTTATTTCCGAGCTCAATAAGATATCTGGTACCAAATATCATTGTTGTCGAGTGCATATTACGAATGTGGGGGACTTAAACACCAAATCGGATAAAACATATTATGAAACATATATATGGGAGCTATAGCTATATCTGACCGATTTTCTCCGAATTCGATGTACTTGCTTCTAGACTGAATTCGGTCGGATGTAACAAAATTCAGGACTTGTGGACTGATATAGGCAATTTGGTGCACAATTAACCTGAAATCGGTTGAAGCTATATGTGGGCGTTATATCCAAATCCGGACCGATCTTGATAAAATTTAGCAGATGTATATCTGGGCTGTATCTGATATCTGGTTCCAAATATCATTGTTGTCGAATGCATATTACGAATGTGAGGGACCAAATCGGATAAAACATATATATGAACCGATTTTCACCAAAATTCGATTTACTTGATTCTATACTGAATTCGGTTGTATGTGCCAAAAATCAGGTCATTAATATTGGCCATTTGGTGCACAAATTGGTTGAAGATATGGGAGCTATATCTAAGTCTGATCCGATTATCACCAATAGGGAACGTCCCTGGGTCAAACAAATATTGTTTGAGAAATTTCCTTTGCAATCGGATAATAAATGCGATTTGCATTATGCTTATGTTCGGACGGAACGACATACAGACTGACATGCATAAATCGATTCAGAAAGTGATTCTATGAAGGTCCTCAAAAGTAACTATGGGTATATCTCGCTTCCTTCTCTATGTTACAAACAAATGCACAAAGACATAATACCCTTAACACTATGTGGTGTAGGGTATAACAATTATTTGGAAATAACGAGAACATGCTTATTTAGTAGCGGAAGCCTACTTGGCATTGAAATGCAGATCATATTTCTCTGTTTGGGGTTTATAAAGAAATCTGCCAAATCGAAATAAGGTTTGAGTCCAAATGTGTAATTTACACAAACCCCTTTTGGGATCTAGGAAGGTTAATTTGTCTTCAAACACTTCGTAGTTAGGTAATGTATCACTTCTTCTGGTACATCAAAATGTCAAAACCCTCAGACTTAGATCAGATATGAAAATTGACAAAATCGACCTTTCCCTTCTGGACCTTCCCACAAATAAAATAATTCAAAAAATCAATACTTTTTTTTTTGAGCAAAAAATTAAAAATAAAAACAAAAAGTTCGACCGGTCCGAACTTTAAATACCCTCCACCGTATGAAACGAATTTAGTTTTTTAATTTTTAAAAATTTTTAATTTAATTAAAATCAAATCCGCTCGAAAAGAAAACTGTGACATCCCAATATTTTTATCAGTATTTGCTGATGTGAAATACTTCGGTCCACTATATCTGGTATATCCGCGTGAGAGATACCCGAAATAATTCAATAGACATATATTGTCTGAGGGTATACATCCGTCGACTGAAACTTTTTAACTTTTTTTAGTTTATTTATAAATAGATCTGTATACGTGCATCTAATGAAATGTTTTTTCTTCCTCATTTTTTTTTCGCAGTGGGTTCTCGTCAGCAAACTGGAAAATATTTATGCTGTCTACACCCGTGGGGTCAGCCCCAATACAATAAACTGCCGTTTGGAAATAACCGGCATGCCAAATGGTTATCGTATTGAATTTGACAGTAAAATTCATTTGGAAGCATTCATTTCTTATCTATCTGGTTATATGAGGTAAATATATCTGAACATGTCGAAGACATATTGTTTTGAATGCTAATGATTGAATTGAACTGAATTGTTTGTTTGTTTGTTGTTTTTTTTTTTGTTCTTTTGCATAGATTAACAACGAAATGGATGGTGAATTTGTGTATGCAATATATTACACCCTCCTTGGAGGAGTTAATGACACTACACTGTCATGGTCCAATTGGGTGGGTATTTATTTTTTAGATATTTGCAAAAAAGAATCCATGTCCTATTGTTGATGTTTTTCTTCATTTTTGCTTACTTTCACAGCGGCGCCTTTTCATTTGCCAAAATACGGGAACAGGGCGACAAATGTGGCAGTTATATTATACGGCAGTGTGAACGAGAATATGATACATATTATATTGATATCAATACAAAATCGTAAGTAAACATTTGTTTTTTTTTTCTTTTTTCCTTTCATATCTACATGCATGGGATACAATTATGCGTTATTTATAAGTGTTTACCTTTTGGTTGTCTTCGATCTTTGTTGATATAAAGATATAGATATTTGTTTATGATTTGTTGCTTTATTTATCATTGAAGAAGCATAATCTGATTTTATATAAAGAAGGTTAAATATTTTCTATACAAAAAAGAAGGGTGTTTCCTTTTTTTTTATGGAGATAAATTGTAAGGGGCTCCTGTATGAGTACAGGAAATGTGTTCATTGAATAATCTTGCATTTATAGAAATTCGCTTGTGTGCCCTTTTTATATAATCTACTACGTGTAGCCTCTATGTATAGAAGGCTGTTAACATGACTTTTTTCTGAAGGTCTTGTAATGTCATTGTATATGTAAACGCCTGCCATAAACGAAACTTCATCTATAAAAGATTTCAATAATATTTTAAAAGCATTGTTCCTATGTCAATGGGACCATCATTTTTTCATACCCTCCAAAAATAATTTTAGACATAACAAAGTATATACAGGGTGAGATGAAAAATATTGCAACAAAGTCAAACGCAATAATTTTTACATCTTCTTTTAAATTTTATTGAATGAAAGCAAAAAATATCGGAAATTGTATCAAATTTTAGAATAAGTTTAGATTTGTTCGAATTGGTGACATTTGGCACGAATTATTTCCTTCAAATGGCCAATGAAACCGTCACACGCTGTCCGAATGTTGCTTTGTGGTATTTTGGCCCTTTCCCGTCGAAGCGCTTGCTTGAGGTGATCGACACTTTGGTATTTTTTAGTGCCAACCTTGCTTTCCAAAATACTCCAGACACTATAGTCCAACGGATTGGTATCCGGAGATTTTGGAGGGAAAGCGGGGAACCTCAACCTTTCGCCACGCGCCACGAACCTTGGTTGGCGCGTGCTGAATGCGATGGTGCTGAGTCTTGTTGGAATGTCCAAGGTCTGCGGCCAAAATTATTGGATGCCCAAGGCTTTAATACACCCTCCAGAATATTTTCGCCATAATATTCGGCATTTATTCTGATGCCACGGTCGATTAATACAAGCGGAGAGCGACCATCGGCTGTTATGACGGTCCACACCATCACCATGGCCGGCGCTTGAGGCTTGAGTTCTGGTGGCAACCGAAGGTGGACAATTTCAGCTGACCTCTTTGGCAAGTAAACACGATCATGTTGTTTGTTTACAAACTGCTGGACAACGAACGTTTTCATCAATATCGGCCCTCTCCTTCTGATACCTCGTCTACAAACGCATTAAAATTTTGACTAACCAAAACAGTTATAAAATGCGAAAAACCATCCGATTCTTTTCCAATTTCACACATTGCTATATTTCTATCAATACAATATATAAAGTAAATATGGGACATATCGGTCCACTCTTTCTGGTACCTTCTCTACAAAGGGATCATCATTTTGAATAACCAAAACGCTTCTAAAATGTGAATAAAAAACTTCCAATTCCAACTCTCTTCATACTTTGCACGTTCCAATATTTCAACCAATACAACCCCTGGTGTGAAGATGGAACATATCGGTCCACTTCGTCTGGTACCTCGCCCTCGATGGCGTCAAAATTTTGAATAATAAAAACGCAAAGTATCCACCTGATTCTTTTGAAATTTCACACTTTGCATTATTTCTACAAATACAAGATTTAAAGTAAATATGGGACATATCGGCTCACTCCTTCTGGTACCCCACAAATGGGTGTACATTTTCAATAACCAAAACGCTCCAAAAAATTCCAATTCTCTTCAAACTTCATATGTTTCAATATTCCATTTAGAACATGATCTGGTGTGAAGATGAAATATATCGGTCCAATTCCTCTGCTACCTCCCAAACAAAGGGTTTAAATTTTGATATTTCCAATATTTCTACTAACACAAGATCAGGGGTGAAGATGAAACAAATCGGTCCACTCCCTCTGATACCTTCCTCACCAAGCAATCAAAATTCAATTCAACAATTATTCCCATAAAATCGGAAATAAGGGTTCGATTTTCTTTAAATTTTGGCCATGTCAATATTTTAGATTAGATGAAGTGGGAAAATGGAATACTTCGGTCCACTATATGTGGTGGTGTGCTCACCTTTTAAAATGATCACATATCTAATATTAAGTCAAGGATGTAGTCGATGATGTAGACCAAATCTGGTACTACGTATATCAGATTTGGCAAAAGGCTACACAATTTGAATCATGAAAATGCAAGTCAAAATATATTTAAATGATCGAACATTGGCTAAGGGTATACATCTGTCGGCAAAGCCGAGTTTTTAACTCGTTTTTTTTTCCTTTTTTTTTCTTACTTATCCCCACAGAATTTCCGAAGGTCTGCAGCCGTTAAAATTCAAAACAGAAACATTTAAAATAACAAAAAAAGTTACTCTATCGAATACCAGTCCATGTGTGCGAACAGTAAAATGGATTTTACACTACAATGGTAGCATGGAAGCATTTGACAAATTAACCGAACTGGCCAAGTTCATACCAACTGAATCGGATAGAAAATCTCGTATATCACCCTCCGATAATGACAGATCACCACTGTTGTTGATATGTTTGCCAAAAAATGTGCAATCGAAAAAGACTGAGAAAGAGTTAAGCGAAGCTGAACTCCAACGAGAACGTGTTAAAATATTAGATTTATCCAAGGATCTACAATGGTATCACAGTAAGTAGAGTGGTCTCCAGTTTATAAAAATTGAGAAGAAGCTGTTTTAATGGTTTGTTTTTAGATTCTTCACGAGACTGTGACAATGGGCGCATGATAAAAATGAAAGCCGATTGGATACAAAACGATGGCTATAAAGATGTTACGGTCACACTGAAAGTTCTCAAATTTGAAGATGATTTTCCGGTACATACTCAATTTATTCATCTTATTATATTAAAAAATAATTGATTTAATTTCGTATTACAGTTATTTAGAAGTTTAGCAAATACACTGAGTCGCATTCAATCACCCCATATCATTAAACTTTTCGGCATAACACTGGACTCCCCCTATACAATGGTCATGGAATATTCCGAATTTGGTCCTCTAAATAAATTCCTTATGGATAATAAAACAAAAGTCTCGTTACGTCAATTAATCGATGTTGTCTATGGTTTAGCCAGGGGATTTTTTTATTTGGTAAGTAAGGAAGAAACGTGACAAAGAATCTTTATTTGCAATCCATTCATTTTGCAGAGAAACCATCACATTACCCATGGCTATTTGCGGTGCTCTAATTTATATGTTACCAAATTTGATCCGAAAACAAAACTGCTCGAAGCCAAAATATGTGGACCAGGATTTCCGCGACCGTATCGTAAGGATGAGTGAGTAAATGATTATTATATCACTTAGTATTAAGAGCCGATCCAGTCAAACAAAAAAAAGCATTGTTCGACAAAACAGACGAACAATTCAACATTTTTAAAATTAGTGGCCAAGGCCCATTCTACTTCTTTGCCATCTGGTTATACACTCAGCCATGTGGCTAGAGAGGGTATATATCATTTGAAACGTGCCTCATCGAAATAACGGTTCTAGAACCTAGGTCTCTTTGCACCAAATCCGTTTCAAAAGTCGATTTAGAGTTTTCCGTCTGACTGGTGCGCACGATAACTCTCAAAGGGAGTATCCGATTTGATTCAAACTTGGTACATCATAATATTATTGTCAAAATTAGATCGAGTTCGGAGATGGGTACTATCGGTCTACCCCTTCTGGTACTTCCCACACAAAATGTCAAAATTTTCAAAGAAAATCATTTATTGCACAGAAAGAAAAAGGATAATCCGATTTTGCTCCAACTTTCATCAGTGCTAGGTCAGGGGGAAAATGGACATTATTGGTCCACTCCATCATGTACCTCCCCCACAAAGAGTCAAATATTTGAATAATTATAAAATATGATGTCATTGTCCGATTGTCTTCAAATTACACACATGACAATGTTTTTATTAATCAAGGGCTGGTGTGAAGATGGAGTATATCGGTCCACTCCTTCCGCTACCTCTCCCACAAAGGATCACAATTTTGAATATCTATGAAGCTCATAAAAAACGAAATTATCAACCGATTCCATTCAGACTTGGCACATATCAATATTTCTGTTAACACTAGATCTGTTATAAAGATGGTAGAGATCGGACCACTCCTTCTGATACCTCCCCCACAAAGGGTCATAGTTTTGAATAACCAAAACGATCATAAAATCCGAAAAAAAGTATCCGGTTCTCTTCATTGTTCACATATCCCATGATGATGGATGAAGATATGCTGTGAAGATAAGATATATCGGTCCACTCCTTCTGGTATCTCCCCCACAAAGGGTCAAAATTTTTAATATCCACGAAGCTCATAAACGCGAAACTAACATCCGATTCCATTCAGACTTGGCATGTCTCAATATTTCTGTCAGCACTAGATTTGCTATAACAATGGTAGAGATCGGACCATTCCTTCTGGTACCTCCCTTACAAAGGGTCAAAGTTTTGAATAACCAAAACAATCATAAAATCCGAAATAAGCATCCAGATCTCTTCATATTTCACACATCCCATTATTTCTACTAACACAATATATGCTGCGAAGATGAGATATATCGGTCCACTCCTTCTGGTGCCTCCCCCACAAAGGGTCACAATTTTGAATATCCATGAAGATCATAAAACGCGAAATTAACATCCGATTCCATGCAGACTTGGCACCTCTCATTATTTCTATCAACACAAGATCAGTTATAAAGATGGTAGAGATCGGACCATTCCTTCTGATACCTCCCCCACAAAGGGTTAAAGTTTGGAATAACCAAAACGATTATAAAATTCGAAATAAACATCCAGATCTTTTCATATTTCACACATCCCATTATTTCTATTAACATAAGATATGCTGTTAAGATAAAATATATCGGTCCACTCCTTCTGGTACCTCCTCCACAAAGGGTCACACTTTTGAATATCCATGAAGCTCATAAAACACGAAACTAACATCCGATTCCATTCATAAAGATGGTATATGTCGGAACATGTCTTCTTGTACCTCCCCCACAGAGGGCTAAAATTTAAAAAACCAAAACCATCATAAAATCCGTAATAGGCATCCAGATCTCTTCATAATTCACACATCCCATTATTTCTACTAACACAAGATATGCTGCGAAGATGGGATAAATTGGTCCGTTCCTTCTAGTTCCTCCCTTATATTGGGTTCAAGATTTTGAAAATCTAACCGCACAACGAAAGCAAAATAAGCATCCATACCAGTCTAGTAGCGTGTTTTAATTCTTAATATTTATTATGTTGCGTTCTTCTGATTATTTTTAGACTTCCATGGATACCTTTCGAATATCATCGCAATTTAAATGCTGCCAAAAAGGATCCGGACATAGATATTTGGGCCTTTGGCACAACAGTATGGGAAATATTTGCACGAGGCAAACCCATTGGCAATGTAACAACAGAAATGCTAAGACAAAACTACAATAAATGTGGTGGCATATTGGAGAAACCCGACGATTGTCCCCAGGAAATGTTTGAAGTGATGATGGATGGTTGGAATACAGATCCAGAGAGGACATTTGATTATATGCAAATATTAAGGCATTTAATTGCGGCCCAAGAAGCTTTAATGGACAAATCATCATCATCGAATGGTGTTAATGTGGATGAGAATTTCGAAGCGGAGCTGGGTAAGAATCGGATTTTTTTCTTTTTTTTTTTGTTGTTGTTGAAAATCAATTCATTTCAATTTCAGAAGAAACCTCAAATGAACATGCCCGCCACAATGGTATTGCCAATGAAAGTAATGTCTTTAGTTTCCCCAGCTACTTCAATGCAACGAATTCCGTTTTGGAAATACCAAATGGCAAGGTTATATTTCGACAGCGAATTGGTGAGGGCCATTATGGTACAGTGCATTTGGGTGAGGTGCGTTATAATAGTCCAAACAATGCTCGTGAATATGTGGCCATAAAAACTCTGAAATCAGCCCGAGCTCCTCAGCTTAGCTATGATTTTATGCGTGAAATTGAAATAATGGAGGTATGTAAGCCAACAAAAAATGGTGTATCATAAATTGTATAATGTTCCTTTTTCAGTCCTTGGACCATCCCAATATTGTTAAAATTAAACATTGGATACAACGACCATTCTGCATAATTATGGAATATTTGGAAAGTGGTTCATTTTTAGTTTATCTCACATCGAAAAAACCAAATCTCACCAATGAAATTCTACTGGGTTTTGCATTGGACATTGCCAAGGTACTCCAGAAGTTTAACTTCGATGTAAATAAATGGTAGCACTCATTTCGTTTTACTTTCAGGGCATGGATTATTTGGCCAGCAAAAATATAATACATCGTGATTTGGCGGCCCGCAACATTTTGGTTGACCGAGATAGTGTGAAAATTTCCGACTTCGGTTTGGCCCAGCGTGCTGATTCCGATGGCTATTATGTGGCACACAGTAGTCGTGAAATACCAATTAAATGGTATTACTTTACGTTTTTGGCTTAAGAGAAATGTTATTTTATATTATATTTTCGTTTTTAGGTATTCCCCCGAAGCAATCAAAAGAGATGCCAAATTTTCATCACAATCTGATGTGTGGTCGTATGGTGTCACACTATTCGAAATGTTTTCCAGAGGCGAATCACCAAATTTAGATCCAAATATAGATTTAACACAGGACGAATTTCTGCTACGTCTGGAAAGAGGCGATCGGTAAGTCCCACAGAATCTTCCCTATGTATACTACCAGAACAACAAAATGGAATACAGAATTGTTTTTATACCCACAGCCATATGGCTAGAGAGGGTACGGATACGGGTAAAACGTGCATCATCAAAATAATGGTTTTAAACCCTAGGTCTCTTTGGACCAAATCCGTTTCAAGACATTTGGAGTCGATCTAGCGATGTCCCATCGTACGTCTGTCTGGCTGGCTCGTGCGCACGATAGCTCTCAAAGGGAGTATCCGATTTGATTCAAACTTGGTACATCGTAATATTATTATCAAACTTAGATCGAGTTCCGAGATGGGTAATATCGGTCCACTCCTTCTAGTACCTCCCACACAACAACATTTTCAAAGAAAATAATTTACTGCACAGAAATAGAAAGGATAATCCGATTTTGCTCCAACTTTGCAAATCCCAATATTTCCATCAGTGCTAGGTCAGGTGCGAAAATGGACAATATCGGTACACTCCATCAGGTACCTCACCCACAAAGGGTCGAAATGTTCAATATTTATATGTCTTATAAAATATTATGTAAGAGTCCGATTGTCTTCAAATTACACTCATCACCATATTTTAATTAGTCCAAGATCTGGTATGAAGATGGAATATAACGGTTCATTCCTTCTGGTACCTCCCTCACAAACGATCAAAATTTTGAAACTTCATGAAACTTATAAAACACGAAATTAACATCCGATTCCATTCAGACTTGGCATATATCAATATTTCCATTAACACAAGATCCATTATAAAGATGGTAGAGATCGGACCATTCCTACTGGTACCTCCCCCACAAAGGGTCAAAATTTTGAATAAACATTTAAATAGCATCAAATTTTAGAATATGTTTAGATTTGTTCGAAATGGTCACCTTTGGCACGAATTATGGCCTTCAAACGGCCAAATTAAACCGTTACAAGCTGCCCGAATGTTGCTCTGCGGTATTTTGGCCCATTCCCGGCGAAGAGCTTGCTTGAGGTGATCGACACTTTGGTATTTTTTAGTGCCAACCTTGCTGTCCACAACACTCCAGACACAATGGTCCAACGGATTGGTATCCGGAGATTTTGGTAACCATTGTGCTCTAGTAATGAAGCGAGGAACCTCATTTTGTAACCATTCTTGGGTGGCGCGTGCTGAGTGCGGTGAGGTGCTGAGTCCTGTTGGAATGTCCAAGGTCTGCGGCCAAAATGCTTGCGTGCGCAAGGCTTTAATACACCCTTCAGAATAGTTCCGCGATAATATTCGGCATTTATTCTGATGCCACAATCGATTAATACGAGCGGAAAGCGACCATCGTCTGTTATGGCGGCCCACACCATCATTATGGCCGGCTTGTGGCTTGAGTCCTGGTGGCCAACCGAAGGTGCACATTTTCAGCTGGACCGAGACACAAAATATTTATTCACATTTAAATTCTGGAGTGCTCTAACTATAGCCACTTGTGGTTTTCCAGCCAAATGTAAAGAAATCACACTATCAATATTTAAGGAGTTAGGGCCAGTTTAAAATTCCTATTATTTCACACTTAAAAAAGTGATCACAAATAATGGCTAAAAACGCTGAAAACTCAATATTTAAGGAGTTATGTCCATTTTAAAGTTTTTATTAATTCACTCTTAAAAAGTGATCACAAATAATAGCTAAAAACGCTGAAAACTCAATAATTAAGGAGTTATGGCCATTTTAAAATTCCTATTATTTCACACTTAAAAAAGTGATCACAAATAATGGCTAAAAACGCTGAAAACTCAATATTTAAGGAGTTATGGCCATTTTAAAGTTTTTATTAATTCACTCTTAAAAAGTGATCACAAATAATAGCTAAAAACGCTGAAAACTCAATATTTGAGGAGTTATGGCCATTTTAAAATTCCTATTATTTCACACTTAAAAAGTGATCACAAATAATGGCTAAAAACGCTGAAAACTCAATATTTAAGGAGTTATTGCCACTTTAAAGTTTTTATTAATTCACTCTTTAAAAAGTGATCACAAATAATAACTAAAAACGCTGAAAACTCAATATTTAAGGAGTTATGGTCATTTTAAAATTCTTACTAATTCACACTTAAAAAAGTGATCAGAAATAATAGCTAAAAACGCTGAAAACTCAATATTTATGGGGTTATGGCCAATTTAAAATTCTTACTAATTCACACTTAAAAAAGTGATCACAAATAATAGGTAAAACGCTGAAAACTCATATGGCCATTTTAAAATTCTTACTAATTCACACTTAAAAAAGTGATCACAAATAATATCTAAAAACGCTAAAAACTCAATATTTAAGGAGTTATGGCCATTTCGAATAACTTTTTTTTTCTAATGAGCTGTCACTGGAATACTTTTAACAGCTGTCGGACGAGTGGCTTAGAAATGACAGCAGTCTGAAGTTGGTTGCAGTTTTTTCATCTCACTCTGTGCATGTTCGATTTTCTTGTAATTTTGCCCATACCAATATTTTTATCTGAATTAGATGAAGCACGAAAATGGAATACTTCAGTCGACTTTATCTGGTACCTCACGTATATTTTCATATTTTCTAAAAATGATCACATATCTCACATAAAGTGAAGGAAGTAATGGATATAGTCCAAACCTGGCACGTCGCAATATTTATATCACATTTATTTAGGTACGATACGAAATAAACAATATTGGCCCATTCCTTCGGAACCAACTCCATAGGGAGTTAACAATTTAAATAATCACAACAAAACTCAAAATATATTTTTAAATAATCGAATATTGGCTGAGGGTGTACATCTTTTCGGCTAAACCGACTGATACTTCTTAACTTGTTTCCGTTATTTTTAAAACTTTCACTCTTTGTTTACTTTCAGCTTAAGGCAACCCAGTTTATGTCCCAACAATGTTTACGAACGTCTTATGAAGCCATGTTGGCATGCCAATCCAAAGATGCGACCCACTTTTCGCGATCTCATTGGTGTTATACAGTCAATTAGGAATGAAATCAATAATACTATACCAAAGCCCGATTTTAATAATATCTCTCCACCCACATCTCCCACATCATTAAATTAAATTACAACACGTATAAGTAAAACCAACAAAAAAAAAAGAAAAAACGAAACTCAAGTGCAAGTCTTTTTTTATTAGAAAAACAAAAATACAAATATTTAGCTATAAGCATTAAATAAGATAAACTACAAATTTTTATTTTTAATATGTATAGTTGTTGTAAGAGAAACAGGAGAAAAAAAAACACAAACAATAGTATGCAATGTCCATAAAACTCGACTATTTCAATCTCGTTGTAAATGTTTTTAAAATTAACTTAATTTTGTTACACAACAAATCATTTGCTATGATATTTTTTATGTATATATATTTTTTTATTTAGTTTATTTTTGCTTTAAATTTTTAAATTTATTTTAAGTGCCTTTTAAATAAAATACCACAAAAAAAAACTAAATACAATATGTGTGTAAAAATAATTTAGCTTTTATATATCTATTTTTGTAATAAAATGTTAGTATAATTTTTAGTAATATTTGAATATTTTCTATGTTTAATATATTGTTTTTTGGTTGTTTTACAAAACTATCAGCTACGTATGTATGTTTGCTATGTAAATTCTAAATACTTTCTTTTAGGCTTTGTTTTTTTTTTTTTTTTTTTTGTAATGCAAAATAAATGTTATCCATGGCACAGTAAAAAATTAAATAAATGCAATTGCAACCATCGAAATTCAACACAGATCATTACAAAAGAAAAGAGTGTCAACTAAATTCTGCATCCCACTAGAAATCACTCTAATCACACGCAATGATAATACGACGACGATTATACCACTCAAAAGAAAAGAAAACTTGATCAGCCAATTGATGTATGGTCTTGCCTTGTACTTTTTTATAATCACAAATATTTAAATACAATTTAAATATATACAAAACAAATGTAAATTATTTTTATTAATGTATGTTGTAAAAAAAAACAAAACAAAGAAACAGCCATTTTAAATTTAGAATAACTCTACTGTCTATTTTTTTTTTTCAAATGTAATATATAATTATAAATGAAATCAAATTTCACAATACACTAATTATATAGTAATCAAATAAACAACAACACACACATTGTAAGAAAAAAAGGAAAATAAATACAAATTTTAAATGTGTACTTTTAAAATAAAAAATTGTTTAATGATTTTTTGAAGTAAGAGCCATGGTACTATGAAATCAAGATGGGGTACAACTGTCAATCGATTTCAATTTTTATACCCTACACAATAACATGGAGGTGATATTAATCTATTAAATTCGTTTGTAACTCGTGGAAGTAATAATTTTACACCCAAAAAAAGTAAGTGAAAAAAAGTAAGAAGAAAAAAAAGTAATGAAAAAACTGCAACCAACTTCAGACTGTTGTCATTTCTAAGCCACTCGTCCGAGAGCTCTTAAAATTATTCCAGTGACAGTTCGTTATTTTGTTTACAAGCTTACAATAGCATTTTGTGGAGAATTTTCCAGCACAAAAAAAGGTAATTCGTGATGAAATTCAGGCGTGATAGTATGATTTCTTTGTATTAGGCTGGAAACCCATAACCAATTTGTCCCCCCATTAAAAGAATTAAAATAAAGGAAGCACCACCGATTTTACAAGTTTTATAAATAAAAATGTTGGAAATAGTCTTTTATTTTCATATTACATATAAATATTTACGTTTTTCACATTTTGTAAAGTTGTTCTCCAAAAACAATTATGCCATGTTTACGTTAGAACTTTTTGTAGGGTTAACCTACTTTGAGAGGATTTATTTGAAGTTAAAGTAATGGATATGACAATTTAAATCCAAATCCAGTGGGTTAACCCTCATATATATAAACGTACTGTTAGTCTTGCTAATTTCACAACAAAAATTTTCAAATCGAAAGCACAAAAAAAAATAAATAAACAATGTAAAACATCTAATTGAATGTCGATGAATGAGAAGAAGAAGAGTTGCAAGTGATTGCAAGAAGAAATTTGTCCAGCAAGAATTTGCAAACTCTCACAGAAAGAACTGTCAAAATTTCTCTCTTCAACCGCTCTCTTTTGCAGAACTTTCGGGTAACAAGCGACTTCCGGTAACAATTGTTACAAATTTTAGGGTAACCAGACACACCTATTTTTTGCTTTCATTCAATAAAATTAAAAGAAAAGTAAAAATTATGGCGTTTGACTTTGTTGCAGTTTTTTTATCTCACCCGGAATAGGTTCACGTTTTGCAATAGGCTCCATATAACTGTGCCGGCAGATTTAAGGTTTTTTTGGGTGTTTTAGCGACAAATTCAAACTGATTTTTTTGTAAATTGGGAGTATTTGTTCACCAGTATGTAGTAAACATCCCTGCAGAGTACTGTACATTTATGACCAAGTTTTGGTATAGACTCCTTATAACTGCATGATTTGCACACACCTTTGTGTAGTCCCCATATAACGGTTCTTCCCAATATTCAGAATTTTGATGATTATAGCTACATTTTCGGAATTCGTATTGTCATCTCTTTTTCTGACAGATCATTGGCTGTAAAGGCTCACGTTTTCGTATAGCCCAATATAAACGTAACACCTGATATTCGGAATTTTTTAATTTATTGCGGCATTTTTTAACGAAATTTTTTGCATTTTGCAAGTTCATTCCAAATGGAGGAGGGTATTAAAAGTTCGACACTTTTTAAATGGTTACTTTTTTTAAAAAAAAAATTTAAGTTACAAGTTTGCATGAAAACAATTTCCAACTGCAAAATCAAAAAACATTCCGAAAACAAAAATTCTCGCATTCCAGTACCTGCTAGAATCTACTAGTTTTGATATTTTCTTCGATGTCTCAAAGGAAAAATCGGTTATCTTTGTAAAAACTTTTACAGTCTTTTGATATCGAAAATAATTTCAAGGCTAGTAGATTTCAAGGTTCTGGAACTGATCACCATAGAATCTCATAGAATGTGATAAAACTCAACTTTAAGCATTCATCTCTATTATCTTATTTATATCTTATTCAACCAATCAATATACATCTCTATTATTACTTCTTATTTTAATTTCTTTACATTATTTATAGCTATCAGTTCAGAATGTTAAAAGCGGTTTTAGTTGGCCCAACTGGCCTGTCAGTTGGAGCCTTCGGCATTTTTCTTCTTCAAAGCTTCCATGACACCGGCAAAATTTGCCGTCTTCTTTTTAACCGATTTTGATTTGGGTGTACCATGGCGTCGCAAAGGTTGGGCAATATCATCACTGAAGTCAAAATCATTGGGTTTCATGGGACTGAAATGTAACCAAATATAGTCAGTTTTCCTTGTTGTTTTTTAGAGATCTAATTTCCACTTACTCATGTGTTTCGGTAACATCTGTGGAGAGGCTAGGTTCTTTGCTACTGCTTTTTATGTCCGGTGAGGGAGGTCGTCGCCCTGGACATTCCCATTCTAATTCCAAAATTGCGCCATTTTCCAGCATATTATAATAGGTTTCCAGTTCCTCGGCCGAGGGAAAGAAATCGTTGTCCTTCAGGGACGATTCTACCGAAGAAGACACTTCTGCGGACATTATGCGAATTGGAGAGGCGATAGACTCGGTGTGTGTAGTTCCAATGTTACAAACAAGAACAGAGTGATAAAAGAAAATGTCCAATAAAAGATAAACTGAAAACCAAATGCCTGAGTTTACGAATGAAGTGAGGAAAACAAAGAGGCGATGATGAGAGAAAGAGAAAGAAAAATCTGGTTGTTCATAATGGGGAAGTAGGGATTGCTAGGTACGGAAAACAACATCGATGTTTTCTGTGTCAAATAATCGATGTAACGAATTACGTCGATAACATATCAATCGATGTCAATTTTTTTATCGTTTTTTGACAACCAAACATCTGTCAACATGTTCATTATATTTGAGGTTATATAAAAGAAAAAAATCATTCGCTGCTGTAATTCGGCCAAATTTTTTTTAATTCATCTATAGACAAATTACCAAACAATTTACTTAAAATAAAATGTCGGACTTCGATTCATTGGGCTCTTCTTCGGGTGACAAGGAATTGCAAGAATTCCTAATGATTGAAAAACAAAAGGCGCAAGTTAACGCACAGGTATGAAGAACAATCTTGTTTTTAATTGGATGTAATAATTTATGAATGAAAACACATTAACATCATTACGCATTTCAGATACACGAGTTCAATGAAATCTGTTGGGATAAATGCATAGGTAAACCAAGCTCGAAATTGGATAGTGCCACCGAAACTTGCCTGGCCAACTGTGTGGATCGTTTTATTGACACTTCACTGCTGATAACACAGCGTTTTGCCCAATTGCTGCAAAAGAATCAATGAACGTAATCATGCACATCGGATATAGAATACGACAGTACAATAATTCCTAGATGGAATTTTATAGTCAACCACTTCATACTAGACACGTTTTTAGGATATTCCAAAAAGAAAAAAATATTGCAATTGGAAAGCTGCTAAAAGGGTTTTCAATTTTTATGAGAACAATGAATGGTAAATTTTGTTTTGGTTTTGATGTTTTTGTTTTATTTAAAACAAATAAAATTTACTGATTTAAATTGTAATCAAAAACTAATATTTTATATTTTCGATTTTTTTTTTCTCAGTTTCATTAAATGTCAGATGAACATTTACTTAGTAAATTATAAATAAGGTATTCGGCTTAAATGGATTTTAGGGTACTCTCTCGTATTTTGGCGGGTAGCCTACTCTTGTAATAAGGCGAGCTAGAGATTCGGATTGATACCCATATTGCCTTGGTTGTTCTTACAAATTTTAAAATTATACCAGAAACTAACGGAACTTTGGAAGCCCATGACTGGGAGAGTATGCACTTCGCAAAAAAAATCGCAGTACTCATAATCCCAAGATATAGCTGTGATTCATTTTTTAAAATGATTGACGAAGATGTCTCTAGACCGGCATTCATTGTACATTTTATAAAAATCAACCATAGATTGTGCATAAATTGGCTTATTTCTGCAATATGTTCCACTATTCTTACAAAACAACATTTCTAATTAATGCCTACAACATTCCTTTTTCGCTAAGCACATTTTTCCAAGAGACTTCCAACGTCGTTACATTGATATCAAGAAATTTATTTTCCTAATTCTTAGTGCTAATTTACAAAATACATTTAAAACAAAACAATCTCAAACGAAAACTAACTTTTGTCAGACATGATACCCTTTGATTTCTTAAGATTTCGATAAAGTTCAACAAGCTTTTGACGTTCTTTTTCCAACATATTTCTGGTGTGTTCGGGTAAATCTTTTCGTTTTCCTCTCATTTGTTCTTTAGTGACGCGGCCAGGAGATTTTGTTGTCTTAGTACTGCTGCCGCTAGGTTTGCTATTTGATGTTGAGCTTTCTTCATCAAGCAAAGATTTAAGTAATAAGTTATTTTTCTTTCCGGGCTAAAACGAAAATTGTTTCCAAATAAGATATCCTTTCTAAAAATATGAACTTTAAACCTACCCTTGGTACTGTTTCATTTTTCTCTGCTTTTCTGGGCAATGTTAGGGCTGTTGGTGGTGCATGTACGATTTCGCCAAATTTAAAAACGTCTCTTTGGTACTCTACAGTTTCTTTCGATGTTTCCTGTTTGCGTTCCTCTTCATCCTCTTGGATGGCTTGCTTAATTAATTGCTTAGCCAGTTTGGGATCAATGGGTTTGACGTCCTTTTCGTTTTTCTTTTTGTTAGCTTTTCCGCCTTTTCGTTTTTGCTTTAGCAATTCATCAATTTCATTTGGGGGTTTCTTTTTTATTGAGATCGCTCCAGTTTTTGGATCACGCACTACTTTTACACCATATTTAGCCTCGTATTGGGCTTCTTTCAAACTGGCAGATGTAATGCGATTAACGCGTTTCAAATAATCAACATCGTCTTCGCCGGGCATTTGTTTGATGGTTTTGAACTTATTGCCTTCATCAGTTTTGTTATTCTTGCGATTGGTCTTGGCTTCTTTCGGTTTGTCTTCCACGCCACTGTGTATACGCTTGATTTTCTTACCCGATTTTGCCTCTTCCGTCAGTTTCTTCAATTGTTTCATTTTAAACGATAGTGGTTGATCATTATCCCTGCTGGGCGGCGCATTAACAATGTTCTTTAGCCTGTAAATATAATTGCAAGGGGAATTAAGAGAGTAGACATGGAGCTCTATAGAAGATTTATATTACTTCTTTTCCTTTTCTTCTAATTGACGCAGAGGATCACGTATGCCATGATGTTTCCTTGCTGGAATTTTACGTTTCCTTGCCATAATTGGGGTTTCCTAGTTTTATATTGTTTTGTTGTTTATTTAAGAATGGAAAGAATGGATCGGACACATGTGCTAGATTGTGTTGTTCCTAAACAATTCAAAAAGACAATTCACAAAACAGAACCTTGGAAACTAGTTCATATTCACATGCACATGAAATGGGGATAGGTAAGACGATTTTCGATTTATCGATTACAGCGACAGTCTCTGCTTCATGGAGAGATGAGTAAAGTGAATAGACATGGCGCTGGTTTGTTCCAGAACTGCAAGAATGTAAAAGTTTTTACTATGATAACCCATTTTCGATATGATATCGAAAAAATATTAAAAATGAGAGAAAAGACAGTAATGAAAACAAAAATTGCTGAAAACAATTGCACCGCCTTTACACGGTGCAATTTTTAGCTGGCATTTTTATCAATTCTCTTTTAAATTTTCTGCGTAAATCTTCGCGCCTTTACACGGTGGCATTTTACGATAATAGTGCTTGGCATTTTTTCTGACATTTTATTTTATTCAGTATTTCGTATAGAGCTAATTGTTTGTAACAGATATTTATAAAGAAGTGATTTAAAATTAAGTGTGTGAATCTAAAGAAGAAATGATGGAAAAAGTTATTGAGGTGTTAAATATTGCATTATTAACTTTTATTTTAACTTTCTTTTTTTTACTTTTTAATACTTCCAATTAATTTTCATATAATTCAATCACTAAAAACATCACAATAAAAGAAACGCATTAAAAATTACAATAAAGAAGCGATATGAAATGTCAAAATTATAAAAAATTCGGAAGAAGCAAAAAGAGAAATGCAAAGAAAATGGCATGTAACCCTGTGCGGTGGCTCATCGTGCCATTTTTTCTTCTATCCTTGTCTCTCTACACCTTTTACCAACAAACAAAAATGGCATGGTTAAAAAATGTCACCGTGTAAAGGCAGTGTTGCTTTGAATAATTGCAAGAGGTAAGTTCAAAAGAGAACTCCAACATTCAATGCGAGTAAAAACAGCAAGCCTAATGTGGCGTTTCCACTGCACTTGATTCGCTCTCTATTCGTTGTTTGACCCTTAACTATGAAAAAACTACTTAATTCTTCACACAAAATTTCCTGAGCGAACACTCGTATTTGTACATTGTTCAAATCAAATCACTCTCAGAACAACGAAAAAATGTGTCCCATCCCTAACAAATGAGAGCATTTATCGAAAAAATAAATTATGACATTTAAAAATTGAAAATAGAAAAATTTGATGAAATTTTAAAAATTTTTGGGAAGACTGAAAATTATGAATGAAAACTACAATGTTGAATAGCGTATGTACATTCAAACGAAAGTAAATTTTGTTTTCTCTCTCATCCGAGGTACGCATATTGTCCACGAGTTGAAATTTCCACAGGAAACTGGAAACAAAAGAGGCAATATTTTCAAAATGTTTGTATCGGCAGAAAAAATGTTTGACAAGTGTCTCTCCAGCAAAATTAAAAAACAGAAAAATACAAAAATATGTTAAAAATGTCAACATTTACACAAAAAGTTGAAAACGTGAATGAAAACTATAAAATTAATGATCTAATAAATCTTTGGGAGAAAAACAATCATTTCTTCTACTCATATTACTGAGAATTTAATGTATTTTAGTATAAATTCCCATTAAAATCAACAAACAAAATTTTTGAAAAAATGAATTATTTTACTATGAATTACGAATCGTGAATTACGAATGAACGGGTTAATTCGTGTACCTAATTCTGAGAGCGAACAACGTTGTTCGGTTTTCAATGGAAACATGCTATTAATCAGGACAAACTACTGCATACTCTACTTTAAACTGCTGCTATAACATGGCATTTATCTGAAATGGATATGATTGGAGTATTCGATGTGTAGCCGAGCCATTTTAGAGTCAAGGTGGTACACTTATCGATTTATAGATATATAATATATCGATTTTTTTATCATCTCTAGTTCTTATGTTGTGCGGGTGCACATTGAGGTGTAGCATCTTTTTCTGATAGTAACGTTTAAAAAATAATTCTGACAGCTATTTCTACATAAATTTCCAATAATTGAATGAATTATTATTTATATTCAAAAGTCCTACCATTTCACAGGAGAGATTAAATAACATCAACAAAGCCGCTCTCTTCCGATAATTGTCACAATTATCCCGTTCAATCGAAGAAAGGATTATTGTGCTATTGCCATCTCTAGTTTTCATTAAATGTAAAATGGCGACAATTTCCCATAACTAATTGCTGGACGGCTTAGTTTTTGCCAATAAGTAGATACAATTTTCCGAGGAAAACAAGAAAAACTGCCTAGGAATTGTTTCATCAACATTTCCCCTGTGTTATATGCAAGAATAAACACGTTGTACTGAATCTAAATTTGTTGTTCTGCATTGACAAAGTTTCTTGTGTTTGGAGAAGAGGAAAAAATTGTCGGGTGTAATAATGTGGAACCAGTGGTCGCAGTATGCGACACAACCGCCGTTACCAATAACAGCAGCACCGCCACCACCCCCTAGTGATCCGATTCAAACGGCACCACCTCCACCCGGTCCAACTGCCCCAATGATAGGGGCTGCGGCTCCACCGCCCACAGCTGCAGCTGCCGTTGTAAATCCCGCTGCTGCCGCTGTAGCAGCGAACCCGTATTCTCAATATACCGCTGCTCAGTATGCTGCCTTGACACCAGAACAACAATACACTCTGCAGCAACACTGGCAACAATGGCAAAAATATCAGGAAGAATATGCTAAGTGGCATGCTCAGTATGGAGAACAGGTAAGCAGGCAAAATGTTCATTCATTTCCAATAGCTTAAATTAATTGTTGTTGTTGTTGTTGTTTATGTTTTATTAGTATAAACGAGAAATGGAGGCAGCGACCAAGCCGGCAGCTGCACAGACCGCCGTGGTGCCGGCTCCAGGATATCCAGGTTTTATTGGTCCAGTTCCACCAACTGCAGCACAAGAGGCTGAAGCCAAAGCAGCAGTTAATGCAACGAAGATAACTGGACAACCGCAATTGTACAATCAACCTCCACCCCAAATTGTAGCGGGTAATCAGTATACAGCTGCTAGACCACCACCACCAATTACAAATTCACAACAACCACAAGGGCCGCCACAACCGCCACAGTCTCAACCTTCGTATCAACAACCACCACCCCAGTGGCAAAGTCATCAATCCTATAATCAACCACCTCCAAATTTCAATGCTTCTTTGGCACCACCTGTAAATTATCAAAATACCAATGCCCCGAATCAATGGCAAACTGGTCCTCCACCCTTCTCGAATCAGCGAAATCAACCGCCACCACCACCTACAGAATCATTTGGAGGTCCAAATAAGGGAGCAGATGCTAATAAGCCGGGTCCAAATGAATGGAACAACAGAGACAGTTTTGGTGGTCCTGACAATATGAACCGTGGTGGCAGACCTGCAGAAAAGTGGGAAGAGGGTCCACCACCTAATCGTGGAAATCCCAATATGGGTCCTAATGATTGGCAGCAGGGCAGGGCACCTCCCAATGTCCGAGGACCTAATAATTGGCAGGATGATTCCAAAGGTCGTGATAACCCAGATGCGGACGATTGGCAAAATTCACGTAGTAATTCTAGAAATCGTAATCGTAGTAATGAGCGTGATGAACGTTGGAGAGGTGGTCGTGGGGATGCAGATGGTCCCTGGAGGGGAGACCATGGCAACAATGGTCCTTCCAACAATCGCGACGATAATCGGTTTAACAATTGGAATGACAATCGTGGCAGAAATGAACCCAATGATTGGCGAGACGGTCCAAATAATAATCGTGGAAATAATCGAAACAATAGAGACGATGATAATCGTGACATGGGTCCGAATAATCGTTTCAATGCTGGCGGTTGGGATAATAATGCCCGAGGTCCCAGAAATTGGCCAGATGGTCCAAACAATCAAGGGAATAATTGGAATAACAATAACAATCCTAATAATCGCTTTGGTGGACCACCCAACAACCAAGGAGGAAATTCTGGTGGCCGACCTGTACCCGACATTGACGAAGAAATGTTCGATCGTCAATTTAAACAATGGGAAGAACAATTTGAGGATTGGAAGCGAGCCAATGCCAATCATCCTGATCGTGAAATGTACGAACGCTATGAACAAGAATTCGAGAAACAACGTAAGCGTATCATCGAAAGACGCGAGCAAATGCGTCGCCGTAAAATGGAACGCATGGGATTGGATCCAAATCAGGCACCGCCATCAGCGAACATGCCAGGTAATAGTGCTAGGCCTGGGCCATACAGTAGAGATTCGTCTAGAAACCGCGATGATTCTACATCATCACATCGCGGAAATCGAGAAGATGATAGATCAGTACATGATGATGAAGATGACGAAGTTAAAAATGATTCTAAATCCCAAACATTGGATGATAGAGATGCGGATGACTCGGCTACAGACAAAGATATGAATGACACTGCCAATAAAGCACAACCCAATGCGCCAGTTTCAATTAAATTTAATGTTCAGAAAAACACTCCGTTGGGAAAACGTAAATCTCGGTTTGATAACAATGGTCCTACGCCCAGCAAGGTGGGAAAACCACTCAACAAAGGTGCCAACGATCCAACGGAAGTTATAAATCTTGATGATGACGACGATGATGATGCTGTGGACAGTAGAAAACAATCCGAATCGGAATCTGCAACGGAAACAATGACTGAAATATTTAAGAAATCTGATGGTATACCAGGATTGGATTTGGTCAACGATGGAAGTGCTGCTTCTGTGCCGGAACAATCAAAAGATAAATCCGAGGAGAATGAAGATGCCCCGAAGAATACCATAAAGAAAAATGATAAACCAATTGCTGAAGTAAGACCCGCTACTGCTGCAGTTATACCGGATATTTCTAAGACCCTAAACGATCCAGAATTTATGAAGAAAATTTCTGAGGCTGTGGCAAAGGCTCAGGGTAAAGACGATGTAGTAGGACCAAAACCGATGCAGCGTGGTGATTGGCAGCGCAATAATCAACCGGATATCGACAATGAAAACTCAAATGATAGATTTTCCGGAACAAAATCATTTGTTGAAGATGAAAACTCTAATGCCAGTTATGGGCGATCTTCTAGGCAAGGAATGGATGACGATATACGCCAAGAAAACTTTGGACCAAATCGAGGAGGTGGTAATAATTGGGGTCCAAATGAGGGACCAGGACCCTGGAGAAATAATGATTTCAATAACAGTGGCCCCAACAATTGGAGAAATAATGGTGGTCCCAATAATGGTAATTGGGGGCCTAATGGTCCTGGTGGAGGACCGAACAATAACAACTGGGGGCCTAATGGACCTGGTGGAGGACCGAACAATAACAATTGGGGTCCTAATGGACCTGGTGGAGGACCGAACAACAATAACTGGGGTCCAAACAATAACAATTGGGGACCTAATGGCCCTGGTGGAGGTCCAAATAACAACTGGGGTCCCAATGGGGGCGGTCCCAATAACTGGGGCCCTAATGGTGGTGGCCCCAACAACTGGGGTCCTAATGGCGGTGGACCCAACAATTGGGGACCAAACAATAGAGGTGGACCCAACAATTGGGGTCCAAATAACAGAGGCGGCGGTGGTCCCAATAACGGTGGCGGTCCTTGGGGTAGAAATGGTGGAGGCCCTTGGGGCAATAATGGTCCTAATAATAACAATGGTCCCTGGGCAAACAACAATGGACCTTGGTCTAACAATGGAGGCCCCAACAATAACGGCCCATGGTCAAACAACTCGGGTCCGGGTCCAGGTCCTTGGAATAACAGTGGAGGTGGCGGCAATGGCCCCAATAACAATTGGCCAAACAACAATAATTTTGGACCAAATTTCCGTGGTCCCAATAACAATCGCAATTTTGGCCCCAATGGACCCAACAACTCAAACTTTGGTCCAAATGGTCCCAACAGCCCCAATATGGGCCCGAACAATCGTAACAACAATGGCCCAAATAATACGCCTGTACGCAATTTTGGCCGTGATGGTCCTCAAAATCAATCGGACGACTCAACAAATAATGCTCAAACACCACGTAATATCAACAATCCATTCCGGCGCAATGAAAGCTCCAAGACGCCCTCATTGGATGGTGGCAATTCCCCAAAACCATGGACAAAAGGCGGAGGGTAAGTTATTTATACAAATATCCTTAATTTTATTGTGAGAGTAAATATTTTCCTCTAAACATATACGAATTTCTGAATGGAATAACATTAAGCCTAATAGCTAAGATTAAGCCTAAAAGCATGCAATATGAAATTATCGAACAATTTGCATTGCCTTTTGTAGCATATTATCATTGGGAAATGATTTCCTTGCCTTTATTTGAAAGGTATATAGTTGGTAAAGTCCTTCCGATTACATTCTTGTTTTGTCACAAGGTCCAATAAATGATCTCTGTGATATATCTATGAATATATATGAATACATATGTAAACCAAACCTACCAACCAGTCAAAGAAACTTGTAGTTGTCCCTATTAAGACTATTTTACTCTACTGATACCACCATGTTCACGTTGACAGTTAACAATATTGGAATTTATTCCATTTCTTTTCCTCTCTTTTCATTGTTTGCTACACTACAACTCTACGTAATCTACTGAAACGAAACATAAAAACAAATTACGTTACGAATGTATATTCTCCGGTTAATGTTGGGTTTTATAGCGGTAACAATAAACCTAAGTTTGATGATAACAAAAGGACAAACAGGAACCGTCGTCGAAAATAGGCAACCGACCACAGTTTATCAGTAAAATAAAAACAAAAATATATATATCCTTAAAAGTAAACTGAAGAATAACAAGAAAATTGCAATTATTTTAAGTTTTTTTTGTCTCTCTCTCTCCCCCTATCACTTTATATGAATTATTACATATAATTGATTCTTGTAAGATTGATCGGATAAGTGATTCTTTTAAAATGAAAAAAAAAAAACGAAATACTACATCCCATTATATATACACACACACACTACCACATATGCACACCACAATTCTCTTACATTATACGGCTATGTTTTCTTTTGAGCTATTACAGCTTTGTGTTGTATAAATGCAAAAAAAAGAAAAACAATTTAATAGCACCCTTTTAGAGATTGTTTGATGTTAGTAGTTAAACATACCAACATAATGAAAAACAATAAAACAAATGTGTCTCTTTATTTTACTTAATGTTTAAGTAATAAATATTTAATTGATTTTTCAAGAATTCCGGTTTAATAACAACTAAACTATGAAGAATTTTTGCCAATAAATGAAATAAAGTTAATGAAAACAACTTCGATTTTAATTACAAAGACAAAAATGATAACAGACAAAACTTGGTTTTTGAATTTCCCGGCAAAAAAAAAAAAAAAAAAAAGCTCATTACAAATTGAATTATTAATCCATTATTTTAACAAAGAGGCCTCTAACAAATCGACAGAAAAGTAGCTATTCCTTGTTGTAGGCAACGAATATTTACTTAGTTGTCGATTTGCTTTTGTGGCCAAGAAATAACTATTTATTTCGAGTTGGGTTAGTAGTGCCATTTGTAAAGAGCCCCACTCACTATACAGAAAGCTTGAAAGCATTTTGAAAATGCCTGTGCAATTTTTGGATTGAAGAAAATACAAATAGTTTTGATTTTGATTATGAAAGCCCTTTAAATCTGATGAATGGAGTTTACCAGATTGAATATTGTTCCAGAATCTGCAAGAATGTACTACTTTTGCATTTTTGTTTTCAATTCCATTGGCTGTATATTCAGATTGATAGTGAGTGGGGGCTTAATGTTTCTTTACTGGGAAGAATTGAAAACGCCATTGTATTCGGCCTTGTCGAATATCCGAATATAGCTCGGTAATATCAGGTATCGAAGAGTTTAGAAATTGTGTAGATATTCGGCCATATTACGGTTGTCGTCGTCGTGCCAAAATGAAGTCGAGGCGACAATAATGATATTAGGGTGGTCGTTTTTTGTCGATAGCGATTTTAACAACAGCAAAGGTTAGGTTAGGTTAAAGGACGCGCAGTTACCATATGGCAACCGCTTCACTCGGAGACCTATAGGTCCATTGTGTTCATCCTGGAAAAATAGTAAGAAACAAGGAAGGAGTGGTTGATAGAAAGGGGTGAAGTTAAGAGATAGAGTTATAGAGTGTGATCTACGGCTGAGGAATTTGCCGTGTTGTCTTTAGCCACTTGAATCTTTTGGCTAATTGAAGGATTACTATAGGGTCAGTGTTAGAAAAAGAAGACAGATCATGTGACACTAGTTCTCCCACCAGTCTGTGTCTCACATTAATGAGTGCTGGGCAGTGGCAGAGCAAGTGTTCGACTATCTCGATTTCTTCTTCATCTTGACAGATCCTACAGTAGTCAATGTCGTCGCTATCCCATTCCAAGGTCATTGCCCTTACCTTACGGTGATTTGTGATGATACCCACCACAAGTTTTAGATCAGGTTTCGACAATGACAGTAGCGACTTTGTTCTCTTCTCTGAGAGTGTGGGCCAGATTCTTTTGGAGATGGTGCAACCCATTTCGTCCAGCCATTTTTGTTGGATTCTCTCAGAGTAATGTTTGTGAATGACCTGTAGGAAATGGCACAGTGGTGGTTTAACCGAGTTATCTACTTCAATTGTAGTTGATTCGGATCCTAGCAGTCTAGTTACCTGGGATGTTATAATGACCAGGAACCCAACAGAGCTTAATGGACAACCCAGTGTTTTCCAAGGCTTTCCTGCAGTTAAAAACAGCCCTAGACTTAATAGTAAAGGAATTTAAGGCCTTCAGTTCTGCTTGACTATCGACATGTATAGTCACCGGACCGGTGACCTCAGTATTCCTCGTGACCAGCAGGTCTGTGGCCTTTTTGACCGCAAAGATTTCCGCCTGAAATACGCTACAGTTGTTTCCAAGCTAGTAGGATTCACGAACATTAAGGGTATCACAGAAGACACCAGCTCCCGTTCCACACTCCATCTTTGAACCGTCGGTATAAACAGCTATGCCGCGAAAAAGTGGGTTGTTATGGGCCCAGGCGTTGTATTGGCTACCACTCTAGATTTTTGACTCGAGTGTCCGGGTTCAAGACCCGGATCCACTAATCCGATATAGGCAATATAGGTATCGTTTGAAAGCTTACCCAATATAGACAATATAGGTATCGCTTAGATAAGACGTTTCCAACAAGTTGTTTGCCACACATCACCGAAGGCCGGCTACTTACAACAACTTTTAAATTTAGAAAACTTTAGTTCGCGTAGCCGGTTGAACATACCCAGAAGAGAATATCTCTGGACCCAGAAAAGGTTTTAGTACAAATTGTGGCATTTGGGAAAAGCAAAAGTGTCATCATCATTGGCATCAATTTTGTTGATAAAAAATCGGGTCTAAAAAATCAATGATTTGACTATAACTTCCGAACAGCTTCAAATAACCCCATCAACTGACGATTTGTTTAATAGGTATTTTCATAAGCCATACTGTCTACATTGGGTAAGAGGATCCGAGTCTTGAACACTGACTTTCGGGTCAAAAATCTGGGGTCCCGGGTCAGAAATATATATAGTTTCCCGGAATCAGGGTAAAAAATATCTACCGCTGCAAAAAAATTTTTTAAAAAATTTGGCGAAATTTTTATTAGCACATGCTGAAGGCAGTCCTTGTTAATTCTGCAGTAATTTAGAAATCTAAAAGAACACATTAAGTACATATTTTAATTAAAATATGTAGTTACTTGGACTCAGACAATGCAAATCTGTTTGTTTGCTGCCTTAGCACTCGATGCTGCAATTTTTCTTATCTTTTTTGTGTTGCAAACTTTTTTTTTAACTGTCGATGTCGCTTCTATGCCTTGCACATAACGTCGACGACGACTATAGAAACGACAACCGTAATTGGGCCTGTTTATATAGATGATTTCTACATTTTGTATGATTGTGAACAGCTAAAGATGGTGATCCTGAAACTTTTTTCGTTTACATGATGGATAGATTATTAAGGAGACAATGTAACGTCTTCCCTAAGACCTAGCTAATATCTATTACATGTGTGAATTTTTTTTAATAATATCTACACTTTTTTATAAAGAAAAATAACTTAAGATATTCTATTTAAAATATTTGGATCTTAGATGACTAAATCTTTTATGGCAAAATATATATGCACATTTTCTATACGAAGATATACAGTATTCCTCATGTGTATACAGATTATTGATTTTTCTTTTCAGTTAAAATAATTTTTACATATCGTAGTTTTGTAAAGCAATTCCGTCATAGGATTGAATTAAAACTGGACCTATTATGTTTGACAATAACAAGATTTAAGATTTGTTCACGTGGTTCATATTTACTGTGAAAAATTTTAAATGTATTTAAACGAAAAATTTTAAATGTAGAGATTTTTGGAAATTTAGTCCAGGCGTTGTTTTTGAAAATTTATATTTAAAGGATCAGAAATGTTCAAAAACATTGTTCATACAGGGGACACACTTTTGCATTCAATATCAAAAAATTTTCGATTGAAATTAATTTCTGATATTGATAGAAACAACTGGTGTTCAATTCTAAATTCGATATTCAGTCATTTCTACCAAAATTTGCTATTAAATCAAACTAAAATTTAAATTTTTAAATTAATTTCGATCGAAAGTTTTTCGATATCGAATGAGAGAATTTGTCTCCAGTATTGCGCCAAACAAAGGTAATCCATTTGAAATGAAAAGAAATGCCAAAAAATTTATGAAAACAGGTTCATAGTTTTAGTATGTTGTTTTTGTCCAAAAGAAGTCTGTTATATAGAGATTGATTTCAATAATTTTGGTATTACAGTGCATTGAAACAATAAAATTGATTGATAGAATTTTGGCTTGAAGAACATTAGAATTTTGATGGAAACAATCGCAATCTAATTCAAAACAGAGACGTTCGAAATGTAAACTTTTTAATTTTTTTCTTTCTGTGCTTGTCTGTGAACGTCCCTGATTCACACATTCGATATTTAGTTGTTTCTCCATATATTTTTCTCGGCTTTATAACTACACATAGGGAAATGACATTTCCATCGGTCCGAATAAATTTAATTCAAGTACATAACATTTGCATATGCTACAACTACTCAGGCAAAGTCTTATTTAGTAGTATGCTGAATTTATAGAATTTTGAATAAAAATGCTTTAAAAGCCATGAGGCAACAAATTTTTTACACTTTGGCTCCGATACTAATACAATGGACATATCAAAAGTTGTTATAAGATTTTAAAATATGAGGTGATAAATAGATAAACATTTTTAAGTTCTCGCATTACGTGGCTGTAATGCATTAATTTTTGTAAGGTAGATGTTACGTTAGGAAATATGCTGGTACACCGTACACAAAACGTATTACCCTTTTAATAGCAGGCCTAATTTTGTCTAAAATCACTTTCTAATGCCTGGTAGTAGGTATATACTGAAGATATTCCGATGTAACATCGGAAATATGTTTCTTTTTACATTATCGACAAATGTTTTCTAATGTTTAAGTACTTGTTTCTTAATTTGTTACAATGGTTTGATGATTTGTAATTAATAAATTAAATCAAAAAATTTTTCAGTTAAAATTTTTAAGCAGAATTTATGTCTAAAATAAAAAAGGCTGAAGTATTTTTATGCATATACAAGCTCACATAAGTATTTTAAAGATCAATATCTACCAAAATGTTTAATGCCCAAGAAGTAATTGAAACATGGGTTCAAGTGATTCCGAGCCACAACATTTGTGGACGAAGGAAATCATGATTTTTATAGGGGCGTGGTACCGCTGGGACGCAGTCTATTTCGCATCATGACCATGTCCTCGACATGGATTATTTACGTATTAGAGTCACGTATATAAAGAAAAATTATAAAAGAAATTATAAACCTTTGAGAAGTTGAATGCAAATCTGGTGTTGCTGAAATATGTAGAACAGAATATCTTTCTCATGGCTCTATGTACATCCTCCTAAACTGATTTAATTTTATTTTGCTGGTGTTTTCTTCTATAAAGGGCGATTTTTTTATGAGCTATGGAAATAAGTGATTAAAAAAACAGGAAGTAAAAGTCAAAAGTCGGCTATAATATACCCTACAACACTATGCATATTTAGTAGAGCTCCCGTAAAAAAGAGCATTTAGAGCAGTTATAGTTTGCTATAGATTGCATGATATCACTTGGCGAAGGATTATATTAAAAAAATATACATCGGAGCCGACTTGCACAAAATGGAAATGTACGTCCCGAAATCCACTTCATTTGGACTGAAATCGGATTAAGGATATATATGGAAATCTGAACCGATCTTAACAAAACTTGATACACTTACTTCAGAGCTGTATCTGATATCTGGTACTCAAGATCATTGTTGCATATTACGCTTGTGAGGGACTTTAAACCTCAAATCGGATAAAACATATACATATATGGAAGCTATAGCTATATCCGAACCGATTTACATAAGTTTGAAATTTTAGTTTATAGGGTGAATTCTGTCGTAATTGCCGAAATTCAACCCATTTGGGCTGATATTAGCCATTTGCTGCACAATAAACCTGATATCGGATAAAGATATATATGGGATAAAATTTGACAGAGATATTTTCGAGCAGTATCTAATGTCTGTTACCAAATATCATTCTTCTGGAGTGCATATTACGCATGTGAGGGACTTACAACCCCAAATCGAATGAAACATATATATGGGAGTTTTATAGCTATATCTGAACCGATTTTCTTCAAATTTGATTTACTTGTTTCGAGACTGAATTCTGTGGCATGTTATTTTAGCCATTTGGTGTACAATTAACCCGAAATCATCGGTTGAAGATATATGGGAGCTACATCTAAATCTGATACGATTATCACCAATTTCAATATGGTTCGTCCTTGGGGATAATAAATGCGACCTGCATTTTGTTCACAAGTATACATGGACGGACAGATGGACAGACATGTATAAATCGACTCAGAAAGTGAAACCACTATGTGGTGTAGGGTATAAAAACTTAAAATTTAGAAAAATGCATGAAATCTTTATTTGAATTGAAATTTTGGCGCGACTGTCCTAAAATTGTCCAACATTTCTGCAGGCACTTTACAAATATTCAATGTTGTCTTTTAATGCGTCAATTGAAGCGGGCTCACCTCTCAATAAGTTCATTGTTACGCGTGCTGTGTGACATGTGGCTTGTCATGCATTCAAGCTCTTGGATTTTGAGCAAAAAATTTGAATAGTGTCATTTATAGTAGAAGTACGTACGGTCTAATGATGCCACCAGCCCATAAACCGCATCTAACTGTGACGTTTTCTGGATGCATTCGTACCTTTGAAATAATCCTGGTGATCTTTACAATAAAATTGACAATTCTGCTTATTTACATACCCATTGAGCCAAACATTAGTTTTGTCGCTGAACACAATGAAAAAATCTCTTAAGATTAAACTAAACTAAAAAATCTCAAGATATAGCTGCAAATCCCATAGCCCTAGCCCATTAAAATAGCTACGAAAGACGCATTAATGAAATATGCCAAAGTTGGGGGCTAAAATGTCCTGTTAAAAGTTAAATGAAATGGCTGGCAATAATTGCGCGAAATACCATGCAAAATGTTAGGCAAAATTCCATGATTAGGATCAAAAAATGATTTGAGATTATGAAGTCAGAAATAGAAAAGTTTAAAAATATAAGGTCTGCTTGTAAATGCCTACAATGAAATTTAAAAAACTGAGATACAAATATTTTTGAAGCTACATTTGTCACGTACAGTCTTATTTCAGTTTTGTGACTGCAGAAAAGTCTTTGCAATGTAAAAACCTGAATTACTTGTGGGCGATGAAAATTTGCTGTTTCAAAATGAATCTGAAAAACATGCTTCCTTAAATGAGATTAGAATGCGAGAATTACTATTCTAAGGCAGTTAACTAACATAGCTAAATTCTATGTCATACCATCTAGATCTGTTTTTATATTATTTATGTGTCATGGAATGGATCCCATTTCTGATTCCCGATAAAGCATTGCTGGCTTCAAAAGAGTTTCTTTGGGCTATATGAAACGACGATTAAAATATATAAAGAAAATAAGAAAAGTAGCTTAACCGAATCCAAAATCCAACAACATTTCTTTCGTGAAAGACATATGTTACGTTGAAAACGTAAATTGATGAAAATAAATTGATTATTTGTAATCGATGAAATGTAAATCAAATAATTCAAATATTTGAATACCAATTTCATTTATCAATACGTCACTGATTTGAAATGTACGTTAAGTATTAGAAAAGTATTATATACTCTATTTAAACTTCTGATAGTTTGTTTGCTAAGAAATGATTAATTTCGCACATTACAACTTACAACAAGTTGTAATGCAACAATGTGTTGCAAGCCAGCAGAGGCAAAAACCAAAACCTCAAAATAAGAGATCTTTTATGATTAACTTTTATTTCATATTGTGTGTGTATATTTTTCTGATACCAAAAAAAAAAAGAATAACAAAAACAAAAGAAATGAAATAAGTTTTATTTATAAAATAAAAAAATGCTAAGAAACGAATGAATTTTTATCCTACTGTTGTGGTTAAACACAAACACACAAAATTCAATGATTACAACACAGATCCTTTGGTGGTGGTGGTGATGCAAACAATTTCGATTATGGCGACAATTACTTCCGACCAGTACAAGTCATTGATTATGCAAACAATGCTAATGCACCACCAAAAGTGATCGATTATGGACATAAGCCAGTAACTGGTGGTGCTGCTGCTACAACAGATGATGCTAACTTTAGGCCCATGAAAATTTTCAATTATGATCATGCCTCGAAACCCAATAATGCCAAAGGTGGTGGCGGCGGTCCCAATGCTGGCAATAAGCGTGGTAAAAATCGTCGAAATAAACGCAAACAGCAACAACAACAGCAGCAGCATAATCGTGGAGATCAATCACAAAACAAACAACAACAGTCTAACAACAATAACTCTAATGCAAATGATAACTCAAATCCAAATCAAAAGGTAAGAACTAAAAAATTTCCCCTTAACAAAATCCAGAAATTCTGATTAAGAAAATTATTTTTTTTCTAGAATGCCGAACAAAACAATGCAAACTCTTCAGAAAACCAAGAACAGCATCACAATAATGATGAAGAACAACTTGAAGATATTTCCGATAATGAAGAGTAAGTACAAAGCAAAAATAGTTTTTTGAATTCGAGACAAACAACACATTTTTTTGTGAATTGGGTTTCTAAGATTTTTTTTTATTTGTAATTCATTTTTTTTATTTTTTTTTATTTGTTTTTTTTTTAATTTATTTTTTTTAATTTATTTTTTAAATTATTATTTTTTTTCTTAATTTATTTGAAAAAATGTTAAGGGCATGTGTTGAGGCGTCAACTTAATTATATTACTCAACTAACTCATAACCGGTTTAATAGAACACTAATTATTAAATTTTAGAATTAGACCTTTATAGGTTAGGTTAAAAGACCCGGGTTTGCCTTATGGTAGCAGCTCCAATCGGAGATCTGCTGCTCCATCCTAAATTAGAAAAAGAGAAAATATAAGATATTGGACAAATAATATGATAATTAAATAGTAGTCCACCACCAAAAGTTCATCGTGTTGCTACCTAAATCTTCTGGCTAGCTGAAGAATTAGTGCTGGCTCCGTGTTAGAGCATGAAGACAGATCGTGTGCTATTTGCTCTACCACGAATGTCATGTCTCACATTGATAAGAGTTTGTCAGTGGCAGAGCAATTATCAATTTTGTCCTTAAATTGGCAGATCCTACAGTAATCAGTACCGTGGCTACTCCATGTAGAAGTTATGGCTCTTACAATTTGGGCACCGTAACATTACGTTTGGTTTATCCCACTGCACCAGTTCTGCTTACCAAAAGTGGGCACATTATATCACAACCACACCTTCATACCAAGACCTGTGATGTTTCAGGTTTCGACATGGAGATGAGCGATCTTCTTCTCTTCTCGGAGATTATAGGACAGATTTTTTTAGGGACATTACATTCTCTTTCATCTAACCATTTTGTTGGAATTTCCCGGAGGAGTAGGGTTCGTGTATCGAACAAATGGAGTGGCACGGGGGTAGTCTAATCGAGTTCTATACTTCAATGTCTGTTGTTTCGAATCCCCCATTTGCCAATTCATCTGCTGGAATATTGTAATGATCTGGAACGCAACAGAGGTTGATGGACAACACAGACCCTATAGAAGTTTTTTCTTTCCGGCAGCTTTCTTTCTCGCTTTGCTTGCAACTTGGAGGTCTTCTTTGAAGGTCGTCGTCATTTTTGGGTCTTCAACTGGTTTCACCACTTTTCTACAGGTGGGGATACTGCTTATCAGAAGTTCCCGTCAACCTTTTTATTGGTCTACGGTTCCGTTCACCTTACCTCACCTTTCATTTCCCTTGCCTTAGAGGGTAATACCTTCGGGTTTGGCATCTTAGAGACCTTCTTTAGTTCGCTCTACTTCAATATCACGTTTCCATGTAGGTTGGGATTTCTCGCAGTCATCGCCTCTTTTAGGACCTCGGCTGGTTTAACCTTCACCACTGTTATGCATGTGGGGTCCTGCTTATCTGGAGTTCCGGCAGCCTTTTTATTGATCTACAGTTTCGGTAACCTAACCTCAGCCTTCATTTCCCCTACCATGGAGGGTAATGCTGTCGGATTTGGCGTCTTAGAGGCCATCTTTGGTCCGCTCTCCTTCAATATTAATTTTCCATACAGGCTGGGGTTTCCCGCAATCGTCGCCCTTTTTAGGACCTCGACTAGTTTCACCTTCACCACTCTTCTGCATGTGGGGATCTTACTTATTGGGAGTTACCTTAGTATTGCGTTAGGATATGTAATCTCGAACTACCTAACGAACTTTAGGTTCGTCCTGGATAAGCTGCAACTCCTTATAAATGAGCTGTAATGGATTCCCATCGACATATTGACAAAAGTATTTAAAAGCTCGCCGTTATGCCTTTTTATTCCTTGCCTCCTTGTATTTGCCATTTTTGGCGACACTTCCTTTTAAATGTCGACGCTCTGTCATACTGAACGGTCTCCTGCCTTGAGAGCATGGCGCTTTCAGGATCGTGTGGGCGTTTTAAAAATTCTGTCGAATTTCCTTAAACAATATGGATGGATTTTTTAAAGAATATTTTTTCAAAGGATCAACGTGGAATTTTTAAAGAATATTTTTTCAAGGATCAACGTGGATTTTTTAAAGAATATTTTTTCAAGGATCAACGTGGATATTTTAAAGAATATTTTTTCAAGGATCAACGTGGATTTTTTAAAGAATATTTTTTCAAGGATCAACGTGGATATTTTAAAGAATATTTTTTCAAGGATCAACGTGGATTTTTTAAAGAATATTTTTTCAAGGATCAACGTGGATTTTTTAAAGAATATTTTTCAAGGATCAACGTGGATTTTTTAAAGAATATTTTTTCAAGGATCAACGTGGATTTTTTAAAGAATATTTTTTCAAGGATCAACGTGGATTTTTTATAGAATATTTTTTCAAGGATCAACGTGGATTTTTTAAAGAATATTTTTTCAAGAATCAACGTGGATTTTTTAAAGAATATTTTTTCGAGGATCAACGTGGATTTTTAGAGAATATATTTTCAAGGACCAATGTGAATTTTTTAAAAGAATATTTTTTTTCAAAGACCAAGGTGGATTTTTTTAAAGAGTATTTTTTTCAAAGATCAACGTGGATTTTTTAGAGAATATTTTTTTCAAGGACCAACATAGATTTTTGAAGAGTATTTTTTTCAAGGACCAACATAGATTTTTGAAGAGTATTTTTTTCAAGGACCAACGTAGATTTTTGAAGAGTATTTTTTAAGGACCAACGTGGATTTTGTAAAGAATATTTTTTTCAAGGATCAAGGTGAATTTTTTAATGAATATTTTTTCAAGGATCAACGTAGATTTTCTAAAGAGTATTTTTTTTCAAGGATCAAGGTGAATTTTTTAATGAATATTTTTTCAAGGATCAACGTAGATTTTCTAAAGAGTATTTTTTTTCAAGGATCAAGGTGAATTTTTTAAAGAATATTTTTTCAAAGGATCAACGTGGAATTTTTAAAGAATATTTTTTCAAGGATCAACGTGGATTTTTTAAAGAATATTTTTTCAAGGATCAACGTGGATATTTTAAAGAATATTTTTTCAAGGATCAACGTGGATTTTTTAAAGAATATTTTTTCAAGGATCAACGTGGATATTTTAAAGAATATTTTTTCAAGGATCAACGTGGATTTTTTAAAGAATATTTTTTCAAGGATCAACGTGGATTTTTTAAAGAATATTTTTCAAGGATCAACGTGGATTTTTTAAAGAATATTTTTTCAAGGATCAACGTGGATTTTTTAAAGAATATTTTTTCAAGGATCAACGTGGATTTTTTATAGAATATTTTTTCAAGGATCAACGTGGATTTTTTAAAGAATATTTTTTCAAGAATCAACGTGGATTTTTTAAAGAATATTTTTTCAAGGATCAACGTGGATTTTTAGAGAATATATTTTCAAGGACCAATGTGAATTTTTTAAAAGAATATTTTTTTTCAAAGACCAAGGTGGATTTTTTTAAAGAGTATTTTTTTCAAAGATCAACGTGGATTTTTTAGAGAATATTTTTTTCAAGGACCAACATAGATTTTTGAAGAGTATTTTTTTCAAGGACCAACATAGATTTTTGAAGAGTATTTTTTTCAAGGACCAACGTAGATTTTTGAAGAGTATTTTTTCAAGGACCAACGTGGATTTTGTAAAGAATATTTTTTTCAAGGATCAAGGTGAATTTTTTAATGAATATTTTTTCAAGGATCAACGTAGATTTTCTAAAGAGTATTTTTTTCAAGGATCAAGGTGAATTTTTTAAATAATATTTTTTTTCAAGGATCAACGTGGATTTTTTAAAGAACATTTTTTCAAGGATCAACGTGGATTTTTTAAAGAACATTTTTTTAAGGATAAGCGTGGATTTTTTAAAGAACATTTTTTTAAGGATCAACGTGGATTTTTTAAAGAATATTTTTTTCAAGGATCAACGTGGATTTTTTAAAGAATATTTTTTTCAAGGATCAACGTGGATTTTTTAAAGAGCATTTTTCAAGGATCAACGTGGGTTTTTTTAAAGAATATTTTTTCAAGGATTAACGTGGGTTTTTTTAAAGAATATTTTTTCAAGGATCAACGTGGATTTTTTAAAGAACATTTTTTCAAGGATCAACGTGGATTTTTTAAAGAACATTTTTTCAAGGATCAACGTGGATTTTTTAAAGAATATTTTTTCAAGGATCAAGGTGGATTTTTTAAAGAATCTTTTTTCAAGGATCAACGTGGATTTTTTAAAGAAGATTTTTTTCAAGGATCAACGTGGATTTTTTAAAGAATATTTTTTCAAGGATCAACGTGGATTTTTTAAAGAATATTTTTTCAAGGATCATTTTTTCGATTGAAAATTTTGGTATTTTTCACATATAAATTATGGTCCATTGCATCCTCTAAATATTGTCCGACGACCATCGATAGCCTTCTACCCTGTCCTAAACTCTAACCCCATGCGTCAGCTGGTCAATAATTGTGACATATAAAGTGACTGCAACATCAGAAAAATGTTCTGTTTTTGTCCCAATTCAAAAAGTTTTTTTTGCGAATGTCTCCCAAATAAACATTTCGTGAGAATCGGACCATCCCTATAGGGCGAAATCTGCTTAGTGAGATCGATATACTACGTGGTAGGCCTAGGACCAATATTTTGAGGTATTGGAAACACAGAGTGTAATTTAGGGTATAGACAGCTTAAAATGTTCCTTCTTGACTTTTTCACATCTTGTCATTCTTTGACGGAGATTATAAACCTTTTGAATTTTTGTTTATTTTATAATTTTGATGACGTCTCAACAACTTGCAAATTTAATTACTGTGGGACCAAATAGTTGATACTCAAGTATTTAATTTTTATTGTTTTTTTATCCTCCCGTCCTCTCCCAAAAGTTTACCCGATCAAATGGACGAAGATGAATATGCACAACAACAACATAGTCCAGCTCCACCACCGCCGCCCTTGTACAGCGGCTCAAGACCTGGAGGTCAAGCCCAGTTTTCATCATCATTAGCATCGCACTCATCCATATTCCCCTCGACTGCCGAAGCCAATGAAACTATTACACAAATGTCTGGGGATCATGTTCAAATGTCCATACCCACTGTGGAGAATAATAACACAATCTCAATTGAAGAAATTCTCTTGCCACCGGGACGTGATACACGTCCGAAAAAGATATGCATTATTTTGAGAGGTCCACCGGGTAGTGGCAAATCGTATGTTGCCAAGCTGATCAAAGAGAAGGAAAAGGAAATGAGTGGTAATAATCCGCGTGTTTTGAGCATCGATGATTATTTCTTAATTGAAAATGATTATGAAGAGAAGTGTCCGAAGACGGGCAAGAAGGTAAGTGTTTTATGAAGTCATAAGAAATTCTACAAATGAAGAACTGGAAACAAAAGAATATTTTAATAAGAGAAAGCTCATTTTAAAAGGCAGAGGGTATGTCTAAATGTCATGTTTAAACAGGGTGAGATAAAAGACTGAAATTCAGTTAAAAACCATAATTTTTACATTTTTTTAATTTTATTGAATGAAAATGAAAATGTCGGAAATAGCATCAAATTTTAGAATAAGTTTAGATTTGTTTGAATTGGTCACCTTTGCCACGAATTATGGCCTTCAAACGGCCAATGACCGTCACACGCTGCCAGAATGTTGCTCTGCGGTATTTTGGCACATTCCCGGCGAAGCGCTTGCTTGAGGTGATCGCCACTTTGGCATTTTTTAGTGCCAACCTTTCTTTCCAAAATACTCCAGACTCAATAGTCCAACGGATTGGTATCCGGAGATTTTGGTGGCCATTGTGCACTGAAAATGAAACGAGGAACCTCATTATGTAACCATTCTTGGGTGGCGCGTGCTGAGTGCGATGGTGCTGAGTCCTGTTGGAATGTTCAAGCTCTGCGGCCAAAATGTTTGAGTGCCCAAGGCTTTAATAGAGCCTCCAGAATATTTTCGCGATAATATTCGGCATTTATTCTGATGACACGGTCGATTACTACGAGCGGAGAGCGACCATCGGCTGTTATGGCAGCCCATACCATCATCATGGCCGGCGCTTGAGTTCTGGTGGCCAACCGAAGGTGCACATTTTCAGCTGAACTCTTTGGCAAGTAAACACGATAATTTTGTTTGTTTACAAACTGCTGGACAACGAATGTTTTCTCATCGGAGGCAACCAAATTCGGAAGTTAAACACTTCCGGCCAAGCGAAGCAACTCTTTAGCTCTTGTGAGTCTATTTTCTTTCTGTTGCGGTGTAAGTTCTGGCACTTTTTGGAATTTCGATGGCTTTACGCCGAGCTCATTTTTCAATACTTGACGAATGGAATATTGCGATATGTTCAGTTCACGAGTCATTTTCCGACACGCGTGAATTCCATTACGAATAACTTTTTTTCCTGGAAAATTCTCAACAAATGGCTTTTGTACGCTTGTCAACAATATAATTAGCTGTCACTGGAATAATTGGTTCAGAAATGACAGCAGTCTGAAGTTTGTTGCAGTTTTTTTTATTTTAACCCTTTATAATACAGATTACCTTGATGGTGTGGAAGAGGATGTGCTGTAAGCGGTGACTGACGAGAGACGGACCAGTATTTAGATGTTTTCAGAACATATCGCTTGCAAAAAGTCATTTATTGTCTGATGGACTCCCCAAAAATGGCTCCAAACGGCATTTCTGGCTACATTGCGGCTTCAAGTAAAATATTCCTATAGAAATCGTTTAAAGCCACATTAGGCCTTTGTAGTATTTATTTATGTTGGAGTCTATGTTTACAGTCTGTAAACGAAAGTATGACACTCACAAGAGATGACCAATTCTGTCGATTTCCTACCCCGAATAGAAAAAAGTTTTAAGTAAAAGCACTTGAATCGTGTTTGATTAGCTTGCCTGCCTGTTTAAAGAAAATGAGCTTTCTCTTCGTGCAAACATTCGAAATTATCACTTTCTTCCTCTACAATTTGATCACCCTCCCCATTACAGATACCCAAGAAGGAGATACTCTATGAATATGACAAGGATATGGAGGAGACCTATATGCAATATTTGATTAAATCATTTAAGAAAACAATACTTGATAATTTTTACGATTTCATTGTTATTGACTGCAATAATAATTCACTGAGGACATTGAATGAATTTTATTGTCATGCCAAAGATTCTGGATATGTGGTAAGTGGTTGGATTGACAGTTGTCATCTATCTACAGGTAGTGCTCGTCGTACACTACTACTTTCTTTAAAAATATACAAGATGTTCCTAATGTTTATGTGTGTTTGCCTGGGGCGTACGTCTCTCTTTCTCTTTTGCTTCTATTTTTTTTTTTTTGGAAATTTGTTTTCTAGCCCTATATTATAGATTTATTCTGTGATTTGGATATTTGCCTGGAAAATAACGTTCACGAACGTACAGAGGCCGATATTAAGGAGATCATTGACACCTGGAATCCCACCCCGTTCCATTATATTAAACTGGACATTGCCAGTTTGGTGGAGAATGTTGTGGAAATGGAAGATGTAGAAGACATGCCTGTGGTAAATATGCATTTTTTGTCAATTCGAATGTAATAATATTCCTATTTCAGCATTTTCAATTTAATTCAATTGACATATTCTACGAAAATATTTTGTCAAAGATTTTTTGCTAGTTATGAAATGTGTAAAGAATATTACATATGATTTTCCTTAGATTAGTTTTATATTGAAATCTATTTTCTGTGAAATTTATTTGAACATTTATTCTTAAGATGATGACAATTATTTTTAAGTATATTTAAATTTTTGAGCTTGACAGGTGTTGAAAAAAACATTGACAATAATATCCCTTTTATTGACAGAGGGATAGTGTTTCCTAAAATGGCATTGACGTTTATAAAAAGTCGATGTTTCTAGGAAGGTATCATAAGTTAATGTAACGTTAGCCATTGTTTATAACCATTTTTTATTTGAAACACCTAAGAAACATAAATTCTATTTGTGTGTTTTTTATAAAAAGTGAGTTTTATAAAGAGATTTTCCTCCGATATAAAATTGAGGTTATGTTCTTGTTTTGTTATGGACTTGAGTAATATTTTTTTTGATTGTTTTACAAAGACATTCTCGACCTCTATTATCTGAATTTCAGCTAAATATTGATATAATCTTATTAAGAACTCTTCACATTCAGTGCTGATTTTTGCAAATCTACTTATTCATATGCATACATCCCTAAAAAAAATAAAAATTTAATTTAAGTAATGTTTTAGTTTTTAAGTGTTTCTTAAATATTTTTATACTAATAATTTTATTTTGCAGCTTGACTGAAAAAAAATTTCCAAGGGCTATGTTTGTGGAGACTTTTTATGTAGCTTATGTCTAAATAACGACAACAGCGATATGAAAATAATAACTTAAACACAGTGTCCCTTTAGATTCTTAAAAACATAAGAGATAACATTTGTTTCGAAGAAAGTGTTCCTACACTCTGAAATCTTCTGAAATGAAAATGATAAACAAAAGCGGAAGCCAATGGTATATGTATAAAAAATAAATCTACGTGAAGTGATACATAACATTAAAACAACAATAAAGGAATTAAGCCTAACCATTTTGCAACAACAAAATATTATAGTATCCCGAACAAACAAGCCAACACTGTTCTATTAGGTTTTATGTTAGAATAAATATTGTGAACCAGGAATCTATTACCGATAACAAGGTTGGAATTTCTAATTCCCAATTGCCACAGAACATGGCATCTGTATAGTACTTGTTCGAGCGTACCTACAGGGTGCGATAAAAAATGCAACAAAGTTAAACGCCATAATTTTTAAATTTTTCTGGCCCATTGTCGGCGAAGCGCTTAATATGCGGCATTTATTCTGATGCCATTCTGACGAGCGGAAAGCGATCATCGGCTGTTATGGCGACCTATGGCGGATCATCACCATGGCCGGCGCTTGAGTTCTGGTGGCCATCCGAAGGTGCATATTTTCAGCTGACCTCTTTGACAAGTAAACACGATCATTTTGTTTGTTTACAAACTGCTGGACAACGAATGTTTTCTCATCAGAGTAACCCAAATTCGACAGTTCACCACTTTCGGCCAAGCGAAGCAACTCTTTAGGTCTTTTGAGTCTATTTTTTTCTGTTGCGGTGTAAGTTCTTGCACTTTTTGGAATTTCAATGGCTTACCCCGAGCTCATTTTTCAATATTTGTCGAATGGAATATTGCGATATGTTCAGCTGACGAGCCATTTTTCGGCCATATTGTTTGACATTAATAAACTAATTAAAGCAGCTATACCATATTATTCTTGTACCTTAATGTTGCAATGTTCCCTAAGGCTTCTTGACTATACCATATTAGGTCGATAATTGGAAAAAATTATTAAAGTATTTTTTTATATGTGTATTCCGAGAAGAAGACTGAATAAAAAAAAGATATGTGTCTCGTATTGATGATATAATATGACACAAAAAAGTTGGTGAAGATCAGAAGGGTATTTGGCATTCTCAGAGGTTCAAAAATGGATGCAATGCGCTCAACATGTAAATATGCTTTCGGTGAAGAACCTGCTTGGGTGTTACCGTGAGAGTTATCCCAACTATCTTATGGCGGATACAACTCCCCCACCCAGGCGTGTCAGGAAGGACTTACACGATCTAGAGAGGGAGGTCCAACGCTATAAGAAAGAACCTCTAGATCAGGAAGCCTGTCAGGCAGGTCTGAGTGGTATTCATTCCGATGCAGTCGCAGATCCCACTAGATGGGGGGAGTCTACCCCCCATCCATTGCAGCTGAAGAACGTCAGCTGCCTAGACAAACCAGGGTAGTTTTGGCGCAATTTCGTTCAAGATGGTGTAGTCGTCTCAATTTGTGTTGGGCACGAATTGATGACTCTTTAATTGCACAGCCAAAACTACCCAACTCACTCCAGAATATCTGTGGTTATAGCCCGTTAAAGTTGCTGAATTTTTAAACCAAACAAAACCTACCCAACTCACTCCAAAAGATCTCTGGTTACAGCCCATTAAGGTAGCCGAAGTTTTAAACCTGGAGCTTGAACCTGATAAGCATAATACAAACATCTATATGTACTATTGCTACAACAACAACCTTTCAGCCTCTAGATTAACAGGCCTATCAAGCGGGACTGAATAGTATTCACTCTAACGCGGTCTCAGAAGTCTTTGAAGGATATAGAGTGATTACTCTACTAGGAAGCCATCCCCCGATAAACGCGAGTAGTTTTGGCTCAATTACGATCCGGATGGTGCAACCGCCTAAATTCCTAACAGCGATGTGCAGAACATCTGCCCAGCTTGTGGCACAGGCCCACATGACACGCTGCACCTATTTCGCTGTCCAGCCAAGCCTACTCAACCTAACTCCAGTCTCGTTATGGACACAAACCATAAAGATTGCATCCTTTTTGAGACTGGACTTAGAGGCAGAACCAGATTGAATGGAGTCAGAGATTGGAAACAGAACGAACACAGCTGTATGAGCTGCTACAACAACAACAACCATTCAGTCAAATCAACACTGCACCCGAATATCCACGGATTCGGGGTAATATATTGCCGTTACCTAGCACGATTGATTCTTTTATTGCAGACAAAGAACATAGCCCGACTAGAAAACGCTCGGAAGGATAATATTGCATCATGGCAACCCGTGGCCATTTTGAAAGTCCGGTCTCTCTCAGATCGAATCAGTTTTTGTTACGGAATCCATTGGCTATCAGAGCTAAGAATAGGATATGTTTGGACAAGGGGAATATGTCTGATAGGGACGATTGTTGCCGGTCTGATTTCGAATGATGCTTCGTACATAGTATGAAATGAGAGTGGAAAATGGAGATACGGACAGATACGGGTCAGGACTATTACACTAAAAGTAATTCTAAATATGAGGATCGTATTTTTTTGTCAAACCTCAAAGTCAACAAGAAGATTTTGATATCTTATGTTTGAAAAGAATTCATGAAGTGCCACGCAATTACAAATCCGCATAATACTTCTCTATTTTCGATTTAATAAATAATGACGTTTTGTTTTCACATTAATTTCGGTATAAAATCCATTTTGATTAAGAAAACTACATTCTGTTGCTGTGGTGGAATCGGATTTAGAAGACCAAAACGACCATGATAACGAACAAAATAAAATTCATTATTGAAAAAACACTGTTAAAAATTAATTAATTAAATAAAAATGTGATGGAATAAAAACAAATATGATCTTGTAAGCAAAAATCCGGAGTACTGTAAGCTAGATTGCAGAAACGTTTTTGGTTTTGAATTTTCAAACATTAGACATGCCTGATGGAAAGTGACATTTGCTGTCTCATTACGCTCATGAAATTCAGAAGTGCCTGTTCTATACTCAGATTACAAAATGATTTGTAATCTGAAACAAAAAATACAAAATATTGACAGTAGAAACCTTAGAATTTTGGAAGTATTCCCAAAATTACGCAAATTGCATAAAATGAAGAAAATATAATATGGAAATATTTATATAATTGAAAAGATATATATGTATATTTTCGGAAATACTATAAGAAAATGTTCTAATATGCATATTTTAAGGTAATTTTAAGTTTTAGCAATAAGATGAACATATGCACGATGCAGTCACGACATCGAATTCAGCGAGTTCTGCAAATGTTGTGGACATTCTGAGCAGTACTCAACATTAATATGAAATGTAGTATTTTAAGAAGTCTTCAATTTCGAAATTCTTATATAAACAATGAGTATGTTGTTTAACGCTAATGAAAAGCCATTTTCTCTTTATTTCAAAACTAATGGGAAAATCATATGTCTTTGAATCATATCATTTATAATTAAGATCCTACAATATTGCTTTTATCAAGAAACTATTTCGTTTTGAAAAGAATTAATCTATACCTTTAATTATATAGGATATGATGTGTCATCTTTTTTATACACACACACACATATATATATCATTAATCCCTTTATGATTTGACAAAATTTCATTTTTTCTAGGATGACAATACGGTGAACGCGAATGCCGAGAATGCTACAGGTCAAACAGCCAATGATAATGAAAAGGAATCTGGAACAGCAGGTGAAACCACAAATGATGATAATACTAAAGATTCCCAAGGCAATGGTGATAATCAAGATGAGGGTGGTGACGAGGCCGAAGAAAACAGCAATGATTCCACAGAAAATGTATGTAATAAATATGTCATGAAAATTATTTACTTATTTATATATGATACGACGACGAGATTTTATTTTATTCAATTTTCTTCTTTTCAGTGTGGATTTTTGAAAAGCAAATGGGAAACTGATACAACCACCGAGAATTTGGGTAAGTGTTTATAGATTTTTATGTATATTATTGTATTTGACGATTTTTTTTTTCATGTATTACAGCCCGCTTGGATGGCACCAGTAAATTGAATTTAAAACGTAAACCAACCATGGAGGAGTATTTACAAATGGATGAATGGGAACCCGTACCAACTAAAAGCAAAGGCAAAAAGAGGGTAAGTACTTCTAGTAATATATTGAACCCCATTGGTTTAGAAGAGTATATAATGACTAGCTGTAATATTGACAGTTAAAATATTTTTTATCAAGTTTGTTGTCCAACTCTAACAATCACGTATTCTAACCAAACATACGAGCATTTAAAGAATTTTGTAAAGTCAAAGTGTGCTCTCTTCTAAGGACTAGCAGAGCTATAAAAGTATATTTTCCCAAGGACTAGCAGAGCTATTGGCGTGGACTGGTTAAAGAATATTATTCCAAGGACCAGCTGAGCTATAAAAGTGGATTTTTTTTAAAGAATATTATTCCAAAGACTATCTGAGCTATAAAAGTGAATTTTTTAAAGACATATTTTTCAAGGACTTGCTTTTATAAAGAATATTTTCCTAAGGAATATTAGATGAATAAACATGGATTTGTATAAAAGCAATAGTGGAGCTATAAACGTGGATTATCTAAAGAATATTTTTCCAAATACTAGCAGAGGTATTAGCGGCTATATTTGTAAACTTTTTTAAAGAAAAATTTTAGTTTTATGTTTATCTTTGATTTCTCTTCTATTGAGCTTACGATCCGTCACTAGGGTAAAAAAAGTTTTTTTTGTCATAGGAGTTATTTTTTAAAAAAATAACTCCTGTGGAGAATATACCAGATAAAAAACAAGGGAACTTATGAGGATTGGTAGCTCTTTCCGAAACCTTGGTATTCCCTGCCCTACCCCTGTTCAACATTTACCATCGTTCTCCACCAGTAAACAAACGTTGTTTTTATAAAAACAACAATAATGTGATTAAGCCTGACCATTTTGCAACAACAAAATTCTATGGTATCCCAAACAAACATCCCAACACTGTTCGAATATTTGAATAGCTATAAACCCGCAATTTTTATACCCTCAGCCATATGGCTAAAGAGGGTATAAATCATTTGATACCGCCAAAACGTGCCTAATCGAAATAACGATTTTAGACCAAATCCGTTTTAGGACATTTGGAGTCGATCTAGCGATGTCTGTCCGTCTGTCTGTCTAGCTGGCGCGCACGATAACTCTCGAAGGGAGTGTCCGATTTGATCCAAATTTGGTAGATCGTAATATTATTGTTAAACTTGGATCGATTTTGGACAAGGGCGATATTGGTCCACTCCTTCTGGTACCTCCCCCACCAAAAGGTCGAAATTTTCAAAGAAAATATTTTGCTGCACAGAATGTGAGGGGATGATCCGATTTTTCACCAACTTTGCGAATCCTAATATTTTTGTCAGTGCTAGGTCAGGTGCGAAAATGGACAATATCGGTCAACTTCATCAAGTACCTACCCAACAAAGGGTCAAAATTTTGAATAATTTTAACTCTTATAAAATGTGATGTAAGAGTCCGATTATCTTGAAATTACAAACATCACAATATTTTTATTAACCCAAGGCCTGGTGTGAAGATGGAATATATCGGTTCACTCCTTCTGGTACCTCCCCCACAAAGGGTCAAAATTTTGAATATCCATGAAGCTCATAAAACACGAAATTACTATTCGATTCCATTCAGACTTGGTACATCTCAATATTTTCATCAACGCAAGATATGTTATAAAGATGGTAGAGATCGGACCAATTCTTCTAGTAGCTCCCCCACAAAGCCAACACTGGTTTGAATAACAAAAACGCTCATAAAATCCGAAATAGGTATCCGGTTGTCCTCAAATTACAAACATCACAATATTTTTTTTAATCCAAGGTCTGCTGTGAAGATGGGATATATCTGTCCACCCCATCAAGCACCTCCCCCACAAAGGGTCAAAATTTTGAACATTTATTTAATATAAAGTGAAGGAAGTAACCAATATAGTCCAAACCTGGCACGTCGCATTATCTTTATCATATTTATTTAGATCCGATACGCAACGAACAATATTGGTCCATTCCTTCGGAACCTACTCCATAGAGGTTCAACAATTCGAATAATCATCAGAGGTCTAAATATATTTAAGCAATCGATCATTGGATGAGGGTATACATGTGTCGGCAAAAACCGACTGATACTTTTTAAATTGTTTTTTTTTTTCATAGTTTTGGAAAAATATGCTTCAAAACTCCACGGTTCTAGGCTCTGACTGTCTTTAAAATACTATTCTTTAAAAATTCAGTGTAATCCAAAATCCAGTCATTCTTGAAAATTCAGAATTCCACGTTCATAGCTATAATATTCGATAGAAAAATATTTTTTGAAGTCCTCGTTTATAGCTCAAATAGTCCTTAGAAAAATGTTCCTTAAAATTCCATGCTTATTTCTATAATAATCCTTAAAAATGTTGCTAAAACCACCAGAAATATAGCTCTAACGAGCTTTAAAAATAACTTAAAAAATCCACATTTATTTTGCTTTGATGAGCAATGAAAAAATCTCTCAAAAATTTCCGATTTTAGCTATGTTGAGCTTTGAAAAAGAATCTTAAAAATCCAAGAGTATCCAAATAATATTCTTAAATTGATGATCCGCGAAAGTTACCCTAAAATTATTCCTTACAAATTTTAGAAAAAGCTCTCGCTAAACAGAATTTAAATAAAATTTAAGGATTGGGATTTTAATCGTATTAGGAAGTAAATTTCAGGGAATAAATCATAAAAATAATATAAAATAGCCTTAATTACATTTTTATATTTCGCCTAAAAGTATGCTACATTTTTCAATAAAATAATGCTAATAATCCCTTCTTATTTCTTTATTTCCAGGTCCGTTGGGCTGACATCGAAGAGAAACGTGAACAGGAAAAAATGCGTGCTGTCGGTTTTGTTGTTGGTCAAACGGATTGGAAACGTATGATGGATCCAAATGCTGCCAAACGTGCTCTGAACAAAACCAAATACATTGAACGTGTCAATAAGCAGAGACGTTAAACACAAGCCTATCTCCACTGCTCGCTCTCAAAAACAAATTCTTAAATTTCATACATCCCATAGCGTAATATTCTTGTTTTTTTTTTTTTTTTTTTCATTGCAAAAATATCCTATTTTCATTTATATTAAGTATAGCAGCAACACCCTAGTAGTGATTTATGTGTTATTTGCATTGTCGTACGATAACAATTAAATGAAAAATGCTAACAAAATATTATTAAACGTGATGTTTTTGAACAAAATAATACCTTTTATCTTCCCATATGGATAAATAGAGCTACTACATTTATTACATGTAATTATTATAAGGCATTTTAAAATAAAATTATGAATTACTTTCAATATTTACGCAATGTATGACGTATATTTGAAATCGAATGTGTTTTTTATTGGTGTTATTTCTTTAAGCGTGTGGTATTTAGTTGCTCGTGTCAATAATGTGGGTTTGGGCGGAAAATGAAGGGAAAAAGCTGTGTTTCTCAGACTTCTCTTCATATTTTAAAAGACTAAATTAAAAAATCGAGCCAAAACTTTCTTGAAAGAAAAAAGTCTTTGGAAGATGCTTTAAAAATCCACTCCTTAGAATAGTATCCCTACAAAATCCACGTGTATAGTTGTTATTGTAACATCTACCCAGCGTATTGAGCTGGCCTGTATCACACGCCCGGCAGACGTTTCGCACATCTCGTGCCCAATACGAACTGGGACGACTGCACCATTCTGAGCTAAATTGTGCCAACACTACCTTCCCTGGTTTGTCTATGCAGGTTTTTCAACTGCAATGGGTAGGGGGTTGCTTTCGATGACGTCATACTTACGTACAGGGTGAGATGAAAAAACTGCAACCAACTTCAGACTACTGTCATTTCTAAGCCACTCGTCCGACAGCTGTTAAAATTATTCCAGTGACAGCATTATATTGTTTACAAGCGTACAAAAGTATTTTGGTGAGAATTGTCCAGAAAAAAAGTTATTCGTGATGGAATCCAAACGTGATAGTGCGATTTCTTTATATTTGGCTGGAAAACCACAAGTGGCTATCGTTAGACCGCCCAGCATTTAAATGTGAAAAAATCTTTTGTGTCTCGTACCATCGCTCGTTGTCGTGATACTGGTAGCGTAGCCCGACGTCAAGGAAGTGGACGGAAGAAAACAGCAACTGGATCAAAATCCGCGTCGCAGTGGCCGAAAAATGGCTCGTGAGTTGAACATATCGCAATATTCCATTCGCAAATATTGAAAAATGAGCTAGGGGTAAAGCCTTTGCCATTGAAATTCCAAAAAGTGCAAGAACTTACACCGCAGCAGAAAGAAAATAGACTCAAAAGAGCTAAAGAGTTGCTTCGCTTGGTCGAAAGTGTTTACTTGCCAAAGAGGTCAGCTGAAAATGTGGAACTTCGGTTGGCCACAAGAACTCAAGCCTTAAGCCGGCCATGGTGATGGTGTGGGCCGCCATAACAGCCGATGGTCGCTCTCCGCTCGTATTAATCGACCGTGGCATCAGAATGAATGCCGAATATTATCGCGAAGATATTCTGGAGGGTGCGTGTGACGGTTTCATTAGCCGTTTGAAGGCTATAATTCGTGCCAAAGGTGACCAATTCGAACAAATCTAAACTTATTCTAATATTTGATGCTATTTCTGACATTTTTTGCTTTCATTCAATGAAATTCAAAAAAAAATTTTAAAAATGTGAAAATTATGGCGTTTGACTTTGTTGAAATTTTTTTTTTTTACCTCTCCCTGTACATTTCCAAAACGACATTTTTTCACAAACCTACCGCCATCAGGTCAATCAATACCAAAACTTCGAAATTCTAGCTTCATCTGTTCACCCTAAACCAACATGTTCCAAATTTAGTACCATTTATTACAGTTCGCACACTTACATTTCCAAAACCACCTCCATATCTTAATCCCATATACCAAAAGAGAACTCAATAGCAAATGTTGGGAATCTAGCACTATTCCTTCACCAAATACCCAATTTATTTCAAACCACCGCCAAATCTCGAACGCAGATACCATCAGTAATCTAAATATCAAATTGCAGAATGTTATCTCTGTCCCTTCACCCAATACCAAATATAGTACCATTTAGTACTTTTCGTACAATTATGGTACATATTTCCAAAATCACCTCTTTATCACAAAACCATCACCTATAGACCAAATAAAAAATTCAAGTTTTCAGCTTCAACCGTTGATCCTAATCCAAACTGTTCCCAATTTAGTACCATTTAGTACAGTTCGCACATTTTGTACATATTTCCATAACCACCTGCGTATATCAAACTTACTCTCCTACCTTGATTCTCATACCAAATTTGAAGTGTTTAGCTCTATCCTTTCAAATAATACCAAATAGCACCTTTTAAGAACTTTTCGTAATCTTATAGTTCGAATTTCCAAAATAAAAACCTTTTTAACATTTGAGAAGTTTAGTGCCATTTTAGAACTTTTGGTAACCTTAATGTTTGAATTTCCAAAAACCCATTGGTACATCCATTGGCAATCCATCAGTGGCTCTCAATCCAACATTCAGAATTCTAGCTCATTCCTTTTTTCCAAATCCAAAATATTCAATTTTTAGTATATTTAAATAATTTTCGTACCCTTTTTCAAAATCCAAAAAATTATCACACGCCTACGGACTAAGATTGACCCTCTTACAAAATATCAAGATTCTAACTTTACCCTTTTCGCCTGGGCGTTGATTCCCAGTCAGTTGGTTAGTCAGTCAAGTACCAAATGGTACCATTTTAAAACTTTTCGTAACCTTGAAGTTCGAATTTCCAAAAACCCTTCGGTACATCCTTCTACACTCCATCAGTGAGTCTCATTCAAACTTTTAAAATTTTAGCTCTTTCCTTTTGTCCAATTCCAAAGTATTTATATTTTAGTACTTTTCGTACCCTTTTCCAAAAACCCAGCCCTTTGAGACGCCTACGCACCAAGACTGACCCTCGTGCAAATGTTCAATATTCTAGCTTCAGATATTTCGTCTGTGCATTGATTCTCAGCCAGTCGGTCAGTTATAGTGTAGTGTCAATCTAGTTCGATCGAACGAACTAGTTCCTTATCAAGTTCTATGGACTCCGGTCGTTTGTATGAAAGTTCTGCGTATGAGCGATGTGAAATATGTGAAATCACTAATACGTGCAGGAACTGGTGTACAGAACCATGAACTAAATTGACACAACTCTAGTCAGTTATTCCACTACTCTTGCTTCTATACCCTCCACCATACATAGTATGGAGCGTATATTAGGTTCATCATTCCGTTTGTAAATTATCGAAATACTCATGTCAGCCCCAACAAAGTATATATATTCTTGATCTGCATAAAATTCTAAGACGATGTCCGTCTGTCTGTTGTTATTACGCTAGAGTCAAAACGAATTAAGCTAGGAAGCTACAATTTTGCACAGGTCAGTATTTTGTCTACCGGCAGGTCAAATTCGGTGATGGGCTATATCGGTCCATGATGTCGTACAGCCCCCATTCAACGGTACCCCCGAATATTCTGTATTTTGATGATTGTAGTTTAATTTTTCATTGACATTGACTGAAAATCCACAAAAGGAGTTCCTTTTGAGTAGTTTACCCCCTGGAAGAGTATTGTCTATATAGGTTCACGCTATCGTATTCCTCCATATATCGTTACCTCCCTATATTCTGTATTATGATGATTTTTACCTACATTTTTTAATGGAATTGTCTAAAAATCCATACTAGAAGCTCTCTCTAAGCACTTTACCCCCTGAAAAAAATGTCTATATTGGTCCACGATATCGATATAGCCCACATACGACGGTACCTCCCAATATTTGTGTATTTTGATGGTTTTAGCGTCACTATTCACCGGAATTGTTTCAAATCTCATATTTAGAGTTCGTAATGGAAACTACAGTCTATGACAGAAAATTGTCCATGCAGGTACAGGTCTTCGTATAGGCCTCATATATCAGTACCTCCCTATATTCGGTATTTTGACGGTTTTAGGTACAATATTCACTAAAATTGTTTCAAATTTCGTATTTGAAATTCCTAATAGGTACTACCATGGTACAATAAAAAGGTATGGTAGAGCTACCAGCTGATTACAATTTTTTTCTAAGTGTGCCCGACTTATGCCAATTTTGTGTATGTATTTATTGTTTTGAAAAATAAAAACAAAATATTTTCAAAATCAATGAATGGAAGAAGCTTAAAATGCGGATTAACCAGATTTGCCACGGAATTGAAAGATTGAAAACTTAGGATCATATTTTTGAGAGAATATCCAGGCATTTCATTCATCTTTCGAGCTATTTGACTCATTTTAAAAATGAACAAAAAATATCAAATAAATGAAAACAAGTTTTTGGATATAATTTTGGGGCTGTATTTATGTAGTTTTACGAAGCTGTTTTACCTCCTTATTGTGCCATGGGTACTACAGCCTGTGACAGAAAATTGTCTATGCAGTTACAGGTCTTCGTATATCCCCTAAATTCGGTATTTTGATGATCTTAGCTACATTATTCTCTGGAATTGTTTGAAATTTCGTATTTGAAGTTCGCAATAGGCACTGTAAGCCATGGGAGGAAAATGTCTATGTAGATCTAGGTTTCCGTATAGCCCACATATAACGGTACCTCCCGATGTATTTCGATGATATTAGCGACTTTATTCACCAGAATTGTTTTTAATTTCTTATTTGAAGTTCGGAATCGGTACTACAGCCTATGACAGAAAATCCAGCAACACGTCTTCGTATAGCCCCTATATAAAGTTTTTTTTGAGCAGTATTTTTGGATGGATTTTATTTATTTTTAAATTTTTCAAATTCCTTCCGAATTGTGAAGTGTACAAAAAGTTCGGCCCGACCAAACTTAGCTCCTTTCTTACTTGTTTATCTGTATAGATTATTTCGATTTAGTCCATTTCACCTTTTAACCTAGCCTTTCTCTTCTTACTTTTCGTATTTCCTCATCAAAAATAACAAAAATAAAACGCCAAATCTCCAGAGAGAGCAAACCCTAACTCTAGACATTCCATTAGATGTCGGTCTAGATGTCTGTGATTGTTATGAATGTCAGTGTTAGACAACAAACTTGATAAAAATCGCATCAAAATAAAATACATTACAAAAATACACCACACTTCAAATGAAGAAGAGATAGAGAGAGAGAAGCATTTCAAAAGAGAGAGACCACACACCACACCACACCTAAACCCAAACACAAACTCTGTTAAGTAATAACAACCAAAATAACAGTTAGTCGAGTGTAAATTGTCGAATATAACGGTCACAATACGAAAAGGCTAGCGGTGAAACAAAAGGAAAACGAATAACAACAACAACGATATAAAACAGAAAAAAATCTAAATCTGAAAAATAGAGTTGTCGAAAAAAAAGAAACGTGAAAAATTGTGGCTTTTGGAAAAAAAGAATTACGCAAAAAATAGTAACTCGACAGCATAGCGGTTGTGGTGTTAAATAAAAAAAAATAGAAATAATAAAAATATTACAAAATATATATCCAAAATTATCCTTTTGCTGCCACTGGGTGTTAAAAGTATTGAAGCCAAGAAAAACAAGTGCATAATAATCATTGAAATTATTTTCAAATTTGTTTGTTGTCATTTTTGTTGTTGTGTTTTTTCTTTCATTCATTTTGCCAAAAATATTTCAAACATAACCCAAAAATAATTATAAAATAATAAATTTACAATAAAAAATCAAATCCAACGTCATCAGGAAGTCAAGCAGCCCAACAAAATTCATTTCGCCTTGTTTTGTCCACTCAATAATGGAATCAGCATGTCCAACTCCGTAGTTACATTGTCTTCATTTAATCTATTGTTTCTCACACAAGGTATGTATGAATTGAACTCGATTACGGATTAGAAAACCCTTTTTCTTCCTTGGAATTTTTGAAAATAATAACAAAAAAGTTGTAGTAAAACTTCCAACGAAATTTTACATAACCAAGTCCATTGGTGTTTGCTTTTCCTTTTTGCCTGTGTGTTTTTATTTCACTTTTTTTGTGGGGGGGTAAAGAAGCCCTTAACATTCCGTGGTATTGGAGTGGTGTATTCTTCGTTCGGATTTTCTGTTATCAGGGATGGATGTGTGAAACTCGAAATTTGCAAACTTTGATATTTATATGAACCGATTCTAGTTTTGGCTTGGGGACGTGTAACGTAATGTTGATTCCGAAAAGATAAATAAAGGGAAGGCAGATTAAGTTCGTAAATGGGCTATGTTGTTCCACTTTTTCGTATAGACCCATAGATAGAGATAAACCCATAGTTACTTTTGAGGATCTCCATAGAATCACTTTCTGAGTTGATTTATGCATGTCAGTCCGTCCGTCCGTCCGTCTGTCCATGTATTCTTGTGAACAAAATGCAGTTCGCATTTATTATCCGATTGAGATGAAATTTCCCAAGCAACATTTGTTTGGCTCCAGGACGAATCCTTTTGAAATTGGAGATAATCGGTAAAAATTTAAATACAGCTCCCATATATCTTCGTCCGATTTGCCTTTTATTGTGCACCAAACGTGTAGAATCAGCCCGAATAGTATGGAATTTTGCACATACAACCAAATTAGGCCTGAAAATAGGTATGCCAAATTTGATCGAAATCGGCTATAGCTCCCATATATATTGTTCATCCGATTTGTTATTTTTGTCCTCCGCAGCCGTAATATACACTCTGTAACAACAATATTTGGGGAAATATATCAAATGCAGCTCAGAAATACCTTTGCTAAATTTTATCGAGATCGGTTCAGATTTGGATATAGCTCCCATATATAACTTCGTCCGATTTACCTTTTATTGTACACCAAACGTCTAATATTTGCCCAAATGGGATGGAATTTGGCACATGCGATTGAATTGAGTCTAGAAGCTAGCATGCCAAATTTGATGAAGATCGGTTCAGATATAGCTATAGCTCCCATATATATTGTTCATCCGATTCATTATTTTTGTCCTCCGCAGCCGTAATATGCACTCCGTAACAACGATATTCAGGGAAATATATGAAATACAGCTCAGAAATATCTTTGCCAAATTTCATCAAGATCGGTTCTGATTTGGATATAGCTCCCATATATAACAAATGGGTAATACATGTCCGAATTTAAAAGATACAAATGCTTCGGCATATTTAGTCCTTTGAACTTTAAATTATAATTATAATCATAGCGTGTATGATTGAATTCTCCCATAAAAACTTTGAATTGTTATGTGGAGCTCTACTAAATTAGCAAAGTGGTGTAGGGTATCATAAAGTCGGCCCCGCCCGACTTTAGTGCTTTCTTTACTGGTTTTTATTTGTTTTCACTGACTTAAGTCATCGACTAACTTCGTAAAAGAACAAAGGAGCGTGAGTTATAAATTATGGACCGAAATTGGATTCAGTCAACCCAAAACTCCTTTTTTTCTTCTTTGAATTAGTCATTGACTTAAGCCAACAAAAAGCCTCAATCCTATTTTGAAAGAGAGAGACTCACTTATATGTTCTCTCAATTTCGTTACTCTCTGACTACATTGTTTTTCAATGTTACTGATTGTGTTATTGATTTGCTGAGAGCACGCGCACCTGTATAAACCATAACCTTAAGAACATGCAATGCCAAGCACTCGAACAATTTGATTTAAAAGTCTCCTGGGGAAAGAGCGGTCCTCAATTTTTTTCAGATTTCTCTTAATTTTTATCGAGTGTACATTCTTCTTAGTCCTTCCATTTCAAATTGCGGAGCCTTTGGGCAATCTAATGTCCCGAACACCATTGATTTGATAGAGAAAGAGTGATGTGTCTTTGGGCAATCTATGACCTGAACTACTTGTAATCTCTTTCAGCTTAAGCTGAGGATCTAGAGACCTAAGTCTAAATCGCCCACGAACACATTACAGTTCTCCATCAGTCATATGGCTAGAGTTGTGTGAGATAAAAAAAACTGCAACAAAGTCAAACGGCATAATTTTTAAATTTTTTTTAACTTTTATTGAATGAAAGCAAAAAATGTCGGAAATAGCATCAAATTTCGGAATAAGTTTAGATTGTTCGAATTGGTTACCTTTGGCACGAATTATGCCCTTCAAACGGCCAAACCGAAACCATCACACGCTGCCCGAATGTTGCTCTGCGATATTTTGGCCCATTGCCGGCGAAGCGCTTGTTTGAGGTGATCGACACTTTGGTATTTTTTAGTGCCAACCTTGCTTTCCAAAATACTCCGCACAGAATAGTCCAACGGATTGGTATCCGGAATCCATCGGATTGGTATCCGGCCATTGTGCGCTGGAAATGAAGCGAGGAACCTCATTTTGTAACTATTCTAGGGTGGCGCGTGCTGTGTGCGATATTGCTGAGTTTTGAATCCTGTTGTAATGTCCAAGGTCTGCGACCAAAATGTTTGCGTGCCCAAGGCTTTAATACACCCTCCAGAATATTTTCGCAAAAATATTCGGCATTTATTCTGATGCCACTGTCGATTAATACAATCGGAGAGCGACAATCGGCTGTTATGGCGGCCCACACCATCACCATGGCCGGCTTGAGGCATAAGTTCTGGTGGCCAACCGAAGGTGCACATTTCAGTTGACCTCTTTGGAAAGTAAACACGATCATTTTGTTTGTTTACAAACTGCTGGACAACGAATGTTTTCTCATCGGAGAAAATCAAATTCGACAGTTCACCACTTTCGGTCAAGCGAAGCAACTCTTTAGCTCTTTTGAGTCTATTTTCTTTCTGTTGCGGTGTAAGTTCTTGCACTTTTTGGAATCTCAATGGCTCCGAGCTCATTTTTAAATATTTGCCGAATGGAATATTGCGATATATTTAGCTCACGAGCCATTTTTCGGTTACTGCGATGCGGGTTTCGATCAAGTCGCTTCTTTACTTTTCGAACCATTTCTGCTAATGTTGCTATTTTCTTCCGTCCACTTCCTTGACATCGGGCTACGCTACCAGTATCCCAGTATCACGAGCGATGGTACGAGACACAAACGATTTATTCACATTTAAATGTTGGTGTGATCTAAGGATAGCCTCTTGTGGTTTTCCAGGCAAATATAAAGAAATCACACTATCACGCTTGAATTCCATCACGAATAACTTTTTTTCTGGAAAATTCTCACCAAAATGCTTTTGTACGCTGTCACTGGAATAATTTTAACAGCTGTCGGACTAGTGGCATAGAAATGACAGTCTGAAGTTGGTTGCAGTTTTTTGATCTCACCCTGTAGGTCAGAATTAAAAATGGACAGTATTGGTGGACTCATCTTTGCACCTTTCACAAAAAGGTAAATATTTCGTACAATTATTCCCTTAAATTGTGAAATTAATGTCCGATTTTTCATAACCTAATATTTTTGTTCTAAAAGTTCGATAAAAAAAACAAAAAGTAACCTATGTTCGGACGAGCCGAACTTTTAATACCCTGCACTATTTGGAAGGAACATGAAATTTTTTCGTCGAAAAATACCGTCTAAATTAAAACCATTATATGGGGGCTATACGAAGACGAGAACCTGCATAAGTATTTTTTTTTTGTTATTTTAAACAATTCCGGTGAATAATGTTGTTAAAATCATCAAAATACGGAACATCGGGAGGTATCGTTTTATGTGGGCTATACGACGACGTGGACTTGCATAGACAATTTTCTGTCATAGGTTGTATAGTACCTACTACGAACTTTAAAAAACTATATTTGAAACAATTCCGGTATATGATGTCGCTAATATCATCAAAATACTGAATATTGAGAGGTACCGTTGTATGGGGGATATACGAAAACGTGGCCCACATATGAACTTAACCTGCCGACTGGCAAAATACACATGTGTGCAAAATTTTAGCCTTCTATCAAAGATAGTGTGATACAACAGACAGAGACGGACGGACATTGCTAAATCGATTTTTACGCTTTGGGCCTGACATGAGTTACAAAAAATATTCATTACAAATCGTTTTACCAATTTCTTATTTTAAAAAGGGCATATCATAAAAAAGTATTAATTTGTGGTCACTACTTGGTCGTTAGCTCATAAATAGTTTGTCGATCGTTCATTGATAGCATTTTTGTATCTCATATATAATACATCTATCGACTATTATAACATTTTCCTCATTTACGAAATAAATTCTCCTCATTCATTTCTTGAATGATACAAACTTTCCATCTCTGACTGTTATTCTCATAACACTAACACCATAACAGAAGCCAACAACTTCTTCATTTGATGGGTTTTCTACCACTCTCACATCAAAGAAAAAAAAAAAAAAAAACAATAACTGACAGTTCGTTTGGTGGGTAAGCAAAGCAAAGGCCATGGTAGAAACAAACAAAAAAGGAGAAAATGACAATAGCCATAACATTGTCAAAGGGTCCATATGTGCTCAAAAACACCAACAACAACACAAAAGTTGACAACAACTTTATAAGGAATGAATGCCCAAAGGAATTCAACTCAACATTTCGAATTTGAAGCAGAAAACACAACAGATATATAGTTACACTCACTCACACACTGAGAAATGTTAGCATGATTATTTTTGTTGATGTCAACTATTTTTAGTTCTGGCGCTCTTTTTCTTGTTACTTGTTACTGTTGCTTTTTGTTTATTGGGTTCCAGTGGAGAAGAGAGAAAGAGAGTAGATTGTTTTAAGGGGAAAATGAAGAGTTAAACTGCAATTGTTATTAGAGGGAATATCAAGTAATCAAGGAGATTTTTTTTGGAAATAATTTTTTAAGGAAAATCAAAACAATAAACTGTATTCTTTTAATGAATTTTAAAGATAGTGGAGTTTTTAAAATATTTTTTCCCATAACTGTCGTGGAATTTTTTATAATTGGAGTGGATTTCAAAAAATTATTTACTAAGGACCACGAAAAGCCTAGATTTTTTAAAAATAGATTTTCAAAGTTTGTTATTTTTTAAAAATAGTTTTTAAAGGTCGTTAAGACCTTGATTTTTTTAAAAAAAAAAACAGATTTTTTAAGGGTCGTTTAGGATGTGGACTTTTTTAAAAATAGTTTCTTGAGGGTCATTAAGGATGTGAATTTTTTAAAAATTGTTTTTAAGGGTTGTTAAGACGTACATTTTTTAAAAATAGTTTTTTAAGCGACGTTAAAGAAGTGGATTTTTTAAAAATAGTTTTTTTTAGGGTCCTTAAGGACGTTGATGTTTTAAAAATAGTTTTCTAAAAATTGTTTTTTAAGGGTCGTTAAGGAGTTGGGTTTTTTAAAAACAGTTTTTTAAGGGTCGTTCATTACGTGGATTTTTTAAAAATAGTTTTTTAAGAGTCCTTAAGGACGTGGAGTTTTTAAAAATAGTTTTATAAGGGTCCTTAAGGACGTGGATTTTTTAAAAATTGTTTTTTAGGGTCGTTACGGATGGGGATTTTTTAAAAATACTTTCTAAGGGTCCTTAAGGACGTGGATTTTTTAAAAATAGTTTTCTAAGGTTCCTTAAAGACGTAACATTTTTAAAAATAGTTTTTTAAGGTTGCTTAATGACGTGGATTTTTTAGAAATAGTTTCCTAAGGGTCCTTATGGACGTGGATTTTTTAAAAATAGTTTTCTAAGGGTCCTTAAGGACGTGGATTTTTCAAAAATAGTTTTCTAAGGGTCCTTAAGGACGTGGATTTTTTAAAAATAGTTTTCTAATGGTCCTTAAGGACGTGGATTTTTCAAAAATAGTTTTCTAAGGGTCCTTAAGGACGTAAATTTTTTAAAAATGGATTTTCAAGGTTTGTCAAGGACGTGGATTTTTTAAAAATAGTTTTCTAAGGGTCCTTAAAGACGTGGACTTTTTAAAAATTGTTTTCTTCTAACTGTCCTTAAGGACGTGGATTTTTTAAAAATTGTTTTTTTAAGGACGCGGATTTTTTAAAAATATTTTTTAAGGGTCCTTAAGGACGTGGATTTTTTAAAAATTGTTTTTTTAAGGGTCCTTAAGGACGTGGAGTTTTTAAAAATAGGTGTTTCAAGGACGTGGATTTTTTAAAAATAGTCTTCTAAGGGTCCTTGAGGACGTGGATTTTTTAAAAATAGATTTTCAAGGTTTGTCAACGACGTGGATTTTTTAAAAATAGTTTTCTAAGGGTCCTTGAGGACGTGGATTTTTTAAAAATAGATTTTCAAGGTTTGTCAATGGCGTGGATTTTTTTAAAATAGATTTTCAAGGTTTGTCAAGGTCGTGGATTTTTTAAAAATAGATTTTCAAGGTTTGTCAAGGACGTGGATTTTTCAAAAATAGATTTTCAAGGTTTGTCAAGGACGTGGATTTTTTAAAAATAGTTTTCTAAGGGTCCTTATGGACGTGGATTTTTTGAAAATAGTTTTCTAAGGTTCCTTAAGGACGTGGATTTTTTAAAAATAGTTTTCTAAGGGTCCTTAAGGACGTGGATTTTTTAAGAATAGTTTTCTAAGGGTCCTTAAGGACGTGGATTTTTTAAAAATAGTTTTCTAAGGGTCCTTAAGGACGTGGATTTTTTAAAAATACATTTTCAAGGTTTGTCAAGGACGTGGATGTTTTAAAAATTGATTTTCAAGGTTTGTCAAGGATGTGGATTTTTTAAAAATAGATTTTCAAGGTTTGTCAAGGACGTGGATTTTTTAAAATAGATTTTTAAGGTTTGTCAAGGATGTGGATTTTTTAAAAATAGTTTTCTAAGGGTCCTTATGGACGTGGATTTTTTGAAAATAGTTTTCTAAGGTTCCTTAAGGACGTGGATTTTTTAAAAATAGTTTTCTAAGGGTCCTTAAGGACGTGGATTTTTTAAAAATTGTTTTTTTAAGGGTCCTTAAGGACGTAGATTTTTTAAAAATTGTTTTTTAAGGGCTCTTAAGGACGTGGATTTTTTTAAAATAGATTTTCAAGATTTGTCAAGGACGTGGATTTTTTTAAAAGTAGGTTTTTAAAGTTTTTTCAAGGACGTGGATTTTTAAAGAAAATAGATTTTCAAAAATATATTTTCAAGGACGTGGAGTTTTAAAGAAAATGGATTTTCAAAAATATATTTTCAAGGACGTGGAGTTTTAAAGAAAATGGATTTTAAAAAATATATTTTCAAGGACGTGGAGTTTTAAAGAAAATGGATTTTAAAAAATATATTTTCAAGGACATGGATTCGTTAAAAATATATATAGTTTTTAAAATAGCTTTTTTAGGGACCATGAAGGGAAATTGGGGACATGAATTTTCTAAAAAAAATTTTCTTAGGGGTCATTAAGGACGTGGTTTTTTAAATATTTTTTCAATGGTAATTAAGGACTTCAATTTTTGAAATAACGATTTTAGACCCTAGGTCTCTCCGTTTTCAAGATATTTGTTGTCGATCAGACTCGTTTCGAGATATTTGGAGTAGATCCGACTCGCCGATGCACGTCCAAACTTGTTATATCGCTCCGCTCCTTTTGGCACCTCCACCATATAACGAGAAAATGTTCAAAGAAAGTCATTTACCTTATAGAACAGGAAAGGACAATCTGATTTTGTACAAACTTTGCAAGCCCCAATATTTCTATAAGTTCTGGGTCGGATGGGAAAAAGGACAAAATCGGGTCGCAAGATCTAGTACCTCCTCCACAAAGTGGCAAATTTTGAATAGTTATGAAGCTCGTAAAATGTGAAATGAGTATCCGAAATATTTCAAACTCGACATATTTCCATCAACAGAAGATCTATTGTGAAGATGGTAGATATCTGTCCACTCCTTTTGGTACCTCCCCCACAAAGGGTCAACATTTTGAATAATTATAACCCTTATAAAATGCGAAATAAACATCCGATTCCGATTGCACACATTTCAATATTTCTAGTAGCACAATATCTGATGTGCAGATGCTAGATATCGATTTACTTTTCCTGGCACCTGCCCCACAAAGTGGTTAAAATTTTTAATAACCACAACTTTCATAAAATGCTAAATTCCAATTCCCATAAAAGATTTTCATTTATCCTCCAAGGCCTCTCATACCCAAAGGAATTTCCAACTCTCCCCCTCATGGAGCTCAATTAAGTTTCACATTTGCTATTTACCTTACACTAGGATAAGGGTGCGTATGATTAATGTTGATGGAATAAAAGTCAACACAATAAAAACTCATACGCCCACCAGTACTAAATTATATCTGGGTTAATTTCTTTGATTGTCCTACCAACCATCACACACTTGTTGGAAAAGTAACTTCCCCTGCCTTGGGCAAAACAATAAGAAGAAGATGAAGATTACTTGCAAGATTATTTGCCTGCCTCATTTCTTCTTAAGCAACAGCCAATGGCAGGTCTTTGTCATGTTTGTTTTTGACATTTGAAGACAACCTTCCACGATGATAGATGTCAAATAATTACCAACGTTATTAACTCCAAATGATCCCCGGCAAAAAATCTAGCAACAAGGCAAACGAAATCAATGTCAGAAAAATAAACATTATGTTCCAAAAAGACCAACAACAACACCACCGAAAACATATCCAAGTTTGGCAGGGCATCTGTTGTTTTTGTCCCACATCAAAATGTATATTCTGCTCAACAAATGTTGACACAAACAATGAAACTGTGAGTATCCCACAAAAGCAAAGAAAAAAAATCACAGATGAAGTTTGTCTTTAATATTTGTCGGAATAATTTATGAAGTGGTTGAGGTGGTAGTTCTTTGTGCCATGGGAGATGACAACAAATGACAAATTTCGAAGGACATATTTTGATATGGGAGAAAAGGCTTTAACCATGATAAATGAGAGATTTATTATAGCTCCTATATATTTGAGTTCTTTAAAAAAATTAAATCACGGTCCTTTAGAAATTTCTTAAAAAAATGTTTTTTTTAAATATTTTGAAAAAAATATAGAGGGTGAGATAAAAAAAACTGCAACAAAGTCAAATGCCATAATTTTTACATTTTTATACCCTCCACCTAGGAAAGGAGGCTATATTAACTTTGTCATTCCGTTTGTAACATCGTTAAATATTCGTCGTAGACCCCATAAAGTATATATATTCATAATCAGCATAAAATTCTAAGTCGATTTAACGATGTCCGTCTGTCTGTCCGTCTGTCTGTTGAAATCACGATACAGCCCACATTATTTGACGTAGAGCGCCAAAATTTAGCAGAGCAATTTGTATTGTGTCTAGGATAGTTGGTATTGAAAATGAGATATATCGGTCCACGTTTTGGTATAGCCCCTATATAAAGGTACCTCCCGATATTCGGTATTTTGATGATTTTTTCCACATTTTTTCACTGATTTGTCTAAAAATTGGTATTTGTAGGTCATAATGGGTCCTAGTTCGTGTGGCGAAATATTGTATGTATAGGTCCGCGTTTTGGTATGGTCTCCATATAACGGTACCTCCTAATATTCGGTATTTTGATGCTTTTTTTTACGAATTTTTCTGAAAATTGGTAGTTGTAGGTCATAATGGGTCCCAGTTCGTGTGGCGAAACATTGTATGTATAGGTCCACGTTTTGGTATAGTCCCCATATAACGGTACCTCCCGATATTCGGTATTTTAATGGTTTTTGTCACATTTCTTCACGGATTTGTCTAGAAATTGGTATTTTTTGGTCTTAATGGGTTCTAGCTCTTTTGGCGAAACACTGTATATATAAGTCTACGTTTTTGTATAGCCCCATATAGTCTATTTCCCGATATTCGGTATTTTGATGATTTTTGGCACATTTTCCCATGAATATGTTTAAAAATTGGTATATAGGCTCTAGTGTTTCTTTTACCCTAAGGTGGAGGATATTAAAAGTTTGGCCCGGCCGAACTTAATATTTTCTTACTTGTTTTTCATTCAAATTTTAGAATAAGTTTAGATTTGTTCGGATTGGTCACCTTTGCCACGAATTATGGCCTTCAAAGGGGCCAATGAAATCGTCACACGCTGCCCGAATGTTGTTCTGCGGTATTTTGGCCCATTCCCGGCGAAGCGCTTGCTTGAGGTGATCGACACTTTGGTATTTTTTTAGTGCCAACCTTGCTTTCCAAAATACTCCAGACACAATAGTCCAAGGGATTGGTATCCGGAAATTTTGGTGGCCATTGTGAGCTGGAAATGAAGCGAGGAACCTCATTTTGTAATCATTCTTGGGTGGTGCGCGCTGAGTGCAATGATGCTGAGTCCTGTTGGAATATCCAAGGTCTGCGGCCAAAATTTTTGAGTGCCCAAGGCTTTAATACACCCTCCAGAATATTTTCGCGATAATATGCGGCATTTATTCTGATGCCACGGTCGATTAATACGAGTGGAGAGCGACCATCGGCTGTTATGGCGGCCCTCACCTCAGCATGGCCGGCTTGAGACTTGAGTTCTGGTGGCCAACCTGAGGTGCACATTTTCAGCTGACCTCTCGATAATATTCGATATTTATTCTGATGCCACGGTCGATTAATACGAGGGGAGAGCGACCATCGGTTGTTATGGCGGCCCACACCATCACCATAGCCGACTTGAGTGTCTGGTCTGGTGGCCAACCGAAGGTGCACATTTTCATCTGACCTCTTTGGCAAATAATCTCTATCATTTTGTTTGTTTACAAACTGCTGGACAACGAATGTTTTCTCATCGGGGAAAACCAAATTCGGCAGTTCACCACTTTCGGCCAAGCGAAGCAACTCTTTAGCTCTTTTGAGTCTTTTTTCTTTCTGTTGCGGTGCAAGTTCTTGCACTTTTTGGAATTTCAATGGCAATGGCTTTACCCCGAGCTCATTTTTCAATATTTGCCGAAAGGAATATTGCGATATGTTCAGCTCAAGAGCCATTTTTCGTCCACTGCGACGCGGATTTCGATCAAGTCGCTTCTATACTTTTCGAACCTTTTCTGCTGATGTTGCTGTTTTCTTCCCTCCTCTTCCTTGACGTCGGGTACGCTACGAGTATCATGGTAATAAGCGATGGTACGAGACACTAAAGATTTTTTCACATTTAATTGCTGGAGTGCTCTGACGATAGCCACTTGTGGTTCTGCAGCCAAATATAAAGAAGTCACACTATCACGCTTGAATTCCGTCACGAATAATTTTTTTCTTGAAAATTCTCACCAAAATCCTGTTGTACGCTTGTAAACAATATAATGAGCTGTCACTGGAATAATTTTAACAGCTGTCGGACGAGTGGCTTAGGAATAACAGCAGTCTGAAGTTGGTTGCAGTTCTTCCATCTCACCCTCTCATATCTAAGAGTCTTTGGAACTATATTTGTAGGCGGCAAAAAATATTTTTAAAGTCATTCAGGGCTATAATCGTGGTATTTTTGAAAGATTTTCATTGCTATAGCTGTGGATTTTAAAAGAAGATCTTTGAAGGGCCTTCGGAGCTATAATCGTGAAGTTTTGAAGAACATTTAGAGTTAAAGCCGTATATATTTGAAGAATATTTCTATCAGAGCTCTAGTGGAGAAGTTTTTTTTGGATAATTTAATTTTGAGAGAAAATTAAAGGTTTAATTCTAAACTTTTTAGGATTTTTGGTAGGAGACCATTTTTAGAATAAATATTTCAGGACCATTGGATATATTATAGGGTCTCAGAATCATGCCATGGCCTTATGAGGCAAGTCAATTGTCATAGTAAAGGATGATTCAAAAAAATTTTCAGGTGTAAATTCGAACCCTATTTTATAGTACTTCTCCTCACAAACCCCTTCTTCTTTTACAAAGAAACGGAAATCGGCGTCATGTTTCAGAAAAAATCCACACCTTTAAAACCGATATATTGTTATGTCACCATCACACCCTCTCCCACCTGTGGTGTAAATTAAGCAAATTCCAAAAAAACTCTGATTATCCTTGAAAAAAATTAGAAAAGATATTTTTATTCAGGTGTAAATTCGAACCCTAATTTAAAGTACTTCACCTCACAAACCCCTTCTTCTTTTACAAAAAAACGGCAGTCGGCGTCATGTATCAGATAAAAATTCCCACCTTTAAAACCGATATTTTGTTATGTCACCCACATTTTGGCCAAAATGATCCTATCACACCCTCTCTTCGATCTGTGGTGTAAATGAAACAAATTCCTAAATAAGACTCCGATTTTCCTTGAAAACCATATCGAATTTTTTGTGTTTCGATTTCGACGGTCAACACGAATTTTGAAATGACGTCATTAGTGTTTCATTACTGGAACTTAAATATTCCGTGTTACAGCCACATTTTTTACGATATCGCCCGCACACGTCTGCATCTGAACCCGAGATGAGTGTGTGACATATTCATGTTTTATTCACGTTATTGACCTTCGTACGGATACTCTCCATTGGAAGAGGGGGGGCTGGGCAAAACTCGTAACACGTGAACAATGGACATTAAAGGTTTGGGCATTTTTGTGCGATGAGATTTCTTCCTTTTGTGTTTTTATTCCGTAAACTACGTTTTCCGTGTCCATACACCATTTCCAAGTGAAGTACAAAAGTTGTGGATTTTTTTCGATTATAGAGGTTCAGATTTTGTGTGACTATTTTTATACTCTCCATCATTCTATGGATGGTATATTAGCCCATAGAATGATTGAGGGTACAAAAATAGTCTCACAAAATCTATATTCTGGATCAGCGTAAAATTCTAAGACGATTTAGCGATGTTCGTCTGTCTGTGGGCCTGTCCGGCTGTATGTCTGTCTGTTGTAATCACGCTATATATCGAACAAATTGAGATAGAAGGCTAAAATTTTGCACACATGTATATTTTGCCAGTAGGCAGGTTAAGTTCGTAAATGGGCCATGTAGGTCCAAGTTATCATATAGCCCCATATAACAGTACCTCCCGATATTCGGAATTCTGATAATTTGTTTCAAATTTGGTCTTCGTATAGCCCCCATATAACGGTACCCCCCGATATTCGGTATTTTGATGATTTTAGCGACATTATTTACCGGAATCGTTTCAAATTTGGTATTTGAAGTTCGTAATGGATACTACATCCTAAGTCAAAAAATGAGCCATGTAGGCCCATGTCTTCATATAGCCCCCATATAACGGTACCCGCCGATATTTGGTATTTTAATGATTTTAGCGACATTATTTAATGGAATCGTTCCAAATTTGGTATTTGTTCGTAATAGATACTGCAGTATAAAACAGAAAATGGGCCATGTAGGTCCCCTTTTTCGTATAGCCCCCATATATCTTACCCCCCGATATTCGGTATTTTGATGATTTTAGCGACATTATTTACCGGGAATGTTTCAAATTTCGCATGTGAAGTTCGTAATGGATACTTCATCGCATGCAGAAAATTGTCTGTGCAGGTCTACGTCTTCGTATAGCCCCCTTTATATGGGTATTCGGTATTTTGATGATTTTTGTAATAACTTATGACAAAAGTTGCCTATGCAGGTCCACGTCTTCGTATAGGCATTCGGTATTTTTAAGATTTTATCAGAATTTTTACGTATTTTATTTTTTTTTTTTTTGGAAATTTCCAAATTTGTACCAAATGGTGGAGGGTATTAAAAGTTCGGCCCGGCCGAACTTACAGCTTTTTTACTTGTTTTGTTATAGTAATTTTGTAGATTCAAGGAATATTCAAAATAATTGTTCAAGGATCCCCCTAAGCTATAATCGTGGACTATTAAAAATAATTTTAAGGACTTTCAGGATTAAAATAGTGGATTTTATAAATTAATATTTTTGAAGGAACTTTCGGGTTATTTTCCACATTTTCCTTTACCCTCTTGGGGCAGTAACCTTTTTTCATTTGAAGGACCTTCAGATCATTAATTGTTGATTTTTTTTAAAAATATTTGTAAAGGCCTTGAGGGCCATAATGGTGGATTTTTGAAAAAGGTTTTCAAGAGCCTTTTGGTATATTCAAAACAGATAGGTATATTTTTAAACCCTGCACCACATAGTGGTCTTTGTGCATTTTTTGTAACATGGAGAAGGAAGCGACATAGACCCATAGTTACTTTTGAGGACCTTCAGAGAATCACTATCTGTGTCGATTTATGCATGTCAGTCCGTCCGTCCGTCCGTCCGTCCATGTACTCTTGTAAACAAAATGTAGGTTGCATTTATTATCCGATTGAGTTGAAATTTTCCAAACAATATTTGCTTGGCCCAAGGACGAACCCTTTTGAAATTGGTGAGAATCGGTTCAGATTTGGATATATACAGAGTGAGATGAAAAAAACTGCAACCAATTTCAGAATGCTATCATTTCTAAGCCACAGCTGTTAAAATTATTCCAGTGACAGTTTATTATTTTTTTTACAAGCTTACAAAAGCATTTTGGTGAGAATTTTCCAGGAGAAAGAATGTCATTCGTGATGGAATTCAAGCGTGATAGTGAGATTTCCTGATATTTGGCTGGAAAACCACAAGTGGCTATCGTTAGAGCACTCCAGCATTTAAATGTGAATAAATCTTTTGTGTCTCGCACCATCGCTCGTGGTAGCGTAGCCCGTCGTCAAGGAAGTGGAAGGGGACGGAAGAAAACAGCAACATCAGCCGAAATTGTTCGAAAAGTAAAGAAATGACTTTATCAAAACCCGCGTCGCAATATTCCATTGAAATTCCAAAAAGTGCAAGAACTTACACCGCAACGGAAAAATAATAGACTCAAAAGAGCTAAAGAGTTGCTTCTCTTGGCCGAAAGTGGTGAACTGCCGAATTTGTTTTTCTCCGAAGAGAAAACATTCTTTGTCCAGCAGTTTGTAAAAAAACAAAATGATCGTGATCATACTTGCCAAAGAGGTCAGCTGGAAATGTGCCCTTTCGGCTGGCCACCAGAACTCAAGCCTCAAGCCGGCCATGGTGATGGTGTGGGCCGGTAAGGGCCATAACAGCCGACGGTCGCTCTCCGCTCGTATTAATCGACCGTGACATCAGAATAAATGCCGAATATTATCGCGAAAATATTCTGGAGGGACGCAAACATTTTGTCCGCAGACCTTGGACATTGGACAGCCTTTACGAGGTCCACTATTCATAAAAGACCTCTGAAAGGCTATTAAAATTCTTCCAATCATTGAAGACTTTTTGTGGGTCTTCTATAAATAGAACCTTATTATTTTCATAGAAGACATTTTAGAGCTGTAATGCTGGATTTCTGTAGGAATCTTCATGACTATAACCGTGAATTTTTAGGGATTTTTTTTAAAAACCTTCAAGGATGCGAAATTTGGAGAGTTATATAAAGTCAATTTTTGAAAATCAGAATAAATGCTGAATATTATCGCGAAAATATTCTGGAGGGACGCAAACATTTTGGCCGCAGACCATGGACATTCCAACAGGATTAAGCAACATCGCACTCAGCACGCGCCACCCAAGAATGGTTACAAAATTAGGTTTTTCGCTTCATTTCAAGCGCACAATGGCCACCAAAATCTTCGGATACCAATCCGTTGGACTATTGTGTCTGGAGTATTTTGGAAAGCAAGGTTGACACTAAAAAATACCAAAGTGTCGATCACCTCAAACAAGCGCTTCGCCGGGAATGGCCCAATATACCGTAGAACAATATTCAGGCAGCGTGTGACGGTTTCATTGAAGGCCATAATTCGTACTAAAGGTGACCTATTCGAACAAATCTAAACTTATTCTAATATGTGATGCTATTTCCGACATTTTTTGCTTTCACTCAATAAATTTTAAAGAAAAAATATAAAAATTATGGCGTTTGACTTTGTTGCAGTTTTTTTATCTTACCCTGTATTTGTTTCATGCGATTTGTTGTTAAAGTGCCTCACATGCGTAATATGCACTCCACAATAAGGATATTAGCGGACATCAGATACAGCTCGAAAATACCTCTGTGGAATTTTATCGAGATTGGCTCAGATTTTTATACAGCTTCGATATACATCTTCAGTCGATTTTACGGTTATTGTACACCGTATATATAATATCAGCTCAAATTGGATATATTTTTTCATATTCACCAGAATTTTGCAATTAGGATATTTTTTAATATAATTCTTATCGAAATCATATCATGCACTCTACAGCAATATTATTTGGTACTAGAGGTACAAAAGCCTCCGTCAAATTTGTGGAAAATCAATTCAGAGTTGGATATAGTTCCCAATTTGTTACTACTCTAAAGCCATGATACGATTTCAAATGAGGTTCATAGTTGGTATGATCTACTTCACATAAACGCCCAATATAAACTTTTTTGTTATGGAAGCTCTACTAAGTACACACAGTGGTGTATAGTCGGCCCGCCCGTCTTTTGACTTTTTCTTACTGGTTTGAACATTTCTGGGATGAACATTTATAGAAGAAAATTTTGCCAAACTTCCTTAAAGTCAATTCTCTTTAAAAAAAAAATAATACTACTAATAATAATAACAATAATAATAATAATAATAATAATAATAATAATAATAATAATAATAATAATAATAATAATAATAATAATAATAATAATAATAATAATAATAATAATAATAATAATAATAATAATAATAATAATAATAATAATAATATAATAATAATAATAATAATAATAATAATAATAATAATAATAATAATATAATAATAATAATAATAATAATAATAATAATAATAATAATAATAATAATAATAATAATATAATAATAATAATAATAATAATAATAATAATATAATAATAATAATAATAATAATAATAATAATAATAATAATAATAATAATAATAATAATAATAATAATAATAATAATAATAATAATAATAATAATAATAATATATAATAATAATAATAATAATAATAATAATAATAATATAATAATAATAATAATAATAATAATAATATAATAATAATAATATAATAATAATAATAATAATAATAATAATAATAATAATAATAATAATAATAATAATAATAATATAATAATATAATAATAATAATATAATAATAATAATAATAATAATAATAATAATATAATAATAATAATAATAATAATAATATAATAATAATAATAAATAATATAATAATAATAATAATAATAATAATAATAATAATAATAATAATAATAATAATAATAATAATAATAATAATAATAATAATAATAATAATAATAATAATAATAATAATAATAATAATAATAATAATAATAATAATAATAATAATAATAATAATAATAATAATAATAATAATAATAATAATAATAATAATAATAATAATAATAATAATAATAATAATAATAATAATAATAATAATAATAATAATAATAATAATAATAATAATAATAATAATAATAATATAATAATAATAATAATAATAATAATAATAATAATAATAATAATAATAATAATAATAATAATAATAATAATAATAATAATAATAATAAAATAATAATAATAATAATAATAATAATAATAATAATAATAATAATAATAATAATAATAATAATAATAATAATAATAATATAATAATAATAATAATAATAATAATAATAATAATAATAATAATAATAATAATAATAATAATAATAATAATAATAATAATAATAATAATAATAATAATAATAATAATAATAATAATAATAATAATAATAATAATATAATAATAATAATAATAATAATAATAATAATAATAATAATAATAATAATAATAATAATAATAATAATAATAATAATAATAATAATAATAATAATAATAATAATAATAATAATAATAATAATTTTTCATTAACATTCCCCAGGAAATGGTTTAGTTTCTTCTCTTTTATTATTTTCAATAAACAAACACAGGCAAGATGCTATGCCGTCACAATATTTGAGTAAAGAGAGAGAGAGAAAGAGATAGAGCGAGAAGGCTGGGCAACAAACGACGCCATCAGCCGCCAATCTTTTTATTTCCCCCAAAAAACTTTACAGACAACGTGGCGTATAATCAACGTTCCTTGTCGGCTTCCATTGTTATTATTTAAATAAAAGAAAATGTTTATGTTTTTTTTGTTTGTTTGAGATTGCTGTACATATGTTTATATATATATGTGTTTACCGTTATCTTTTATACATACATATTTACCTTAGCCAGGACTACTGGAACGGAAATATTTGTTTATCTTTTTCGTTGTTGTTCTTATTGTTATCATTGTATCCTCTTTAAATTAGTTTTTCTTTTTTTCTCATCTGTTTGTCATTTCCTTCTTCTTTCTCATTCTCCTTCTCCATCAAAACAATTGAAGGGTCTTTTGTTGTGCTGACAAAAGATGAAGGCAATGTGGTTAGGTGTTGATGTGAGTGTGTGTGTGGAGGGAGAGGGAAAAATTCACCCTCTCCACTCTCTCCGTCATTAGAAAAAAAAAAAAAACAAATAAAAGAAGAAAATATGAAAATGTTATTATTCGACACTATAGACTTTAAGCAACGCAATGAATACTTTGTGTTAATGTTATTGTCGAAAGGACCTTTTTTTCTTGTTTCAACATAACCTGGCTAATTGAAAATACAGGATGACATTGTTAAAAAGGAACTCGGCCACGGCGGATATGGCTAGTATTAAAAAATACGAGAATTTTTTTTGCCTCTAACATTTAGGTCCCTCAAATTCTGTTCCACTGCTTATGTTTAATCTTCCTCCTCCCCCTCACAAACACATACATATATATTTAGAATCTGTGTGCATACCATTTGTATTTGTCTTCATTTTTTTTTGGTGGAACAGGAGGAGCTTTTGTCTCAATGGGTGTCGTAAACAAATGAATCATTCATTTTAAGCCCGCAGGATTATGTACTCCATTTAGGAGATCCTGAATTATTTTCTCTTGCGGAAACTATGGCAAATGTACTCAAATTAATTAAACTTTGTGGTCGAACAGGGTGTAGGGGATGGAATGCTATTTGGAAGACTTTGTTGTGGTCTTTTTTTTTCAAAGAAAGCCTTTAAGAGGTCCACTATACACAGAAGACCCATTAAGGTTTTTAAAGGCTTTCTGTGGGTCTTCCATATATAGAACTTTATTCGGACACCCTGTATTTTGTTAACGGTCTTTTAGGGCTGTAATGGAATGTAATCTTTGTAGGAATCTTCATGAATATAGTCGTGGGTTTTTATGGAATTTTTTTTAAAGACCTTCAAGGATAGTTTTGGAGAGTTTATAATTTTTTTATTTTCAATAAAAAAACACAGCCAAGATGCTATGCCGTCACAACATTTGAGTAAAAAGAGAGAGAGAGAGAGAGAGAGAGGGGTTGGACTACAAACGACGCCATCAGCCGCCAATCTTTTTATTTCCCCAAAAAACTTTACTGCAATGGAATGTAATCTTTGTAGGAATCCTCATGACTATAGCCGTGGATTTTTAGGGATTTTTTAAAGACTTTCGAATTCGACTACGAGTTTTGGAGAGTTTTATAAAGTCTTTTATGGTTATCCATATCGTCAATTTTTTGAAAAAAATATTTGTAAGGACTTTCAGGGTTCTAATCGTGAATTATTTGAGGCTTTTAAGGATCTTAGGTGCTATAATCGTAGATTTTTGTGAATATTTTTTCAAGAATTTTCTGGATGCCTTCAGAGCTTTAATCCGGGATTTTTTAGGATTTTTTGAAGATCATTCAAGGATGTAATATTGTAGACTTATTGGGCTAGATTTATCGATTTTTGAATGATTTTCAGGGCTACCAATGTTAATTTTTGCAGAACGTTTTCTTGAGGGCCTTTAGTGCTATAATCCCTTTCAATGTCTTCAGGGCTATAATGGTATATATTTAAGAATATATTTTTTTTGTGAGATTCGGGGCTATAATTCTGGGCTTTGGATTATATAACTTTGGCTGTAGATTTTTTGAAGATCCTTTAGGGATATACTCTTGAGTTTTTTTAAGGTAGTCCCTAACCTCAAGAACATAGTCCCTAATCTTGGATTTTATGGAGATTTTTGTGAATTTGGATTTTTTAGACTATTTTTATAGACTTTTTGGACTATATCCGCAAAATCTTTGTAGGATTTCACGGCTATTATCGTGAATTTTTGCTGAATATTCTCTTGAGGGACTTCTGGGCTCTAATCCTCTTCAAGGTCTTCAGGGCTATAATGGTGGTTGTTTAAGAATATTTTTAGGAGATTCAGGATTATAATCTACCTTTTTAGTGTCCTTTTTTAAAGGGCCTTGGAATTTTTTAAATTTCTTAAAGATTTTCAGGGGGCGACCGCCTTCAAGTACTCCAGAGCTTCAATTGTGGGTTTTCGGAAAATATTCTTAAGGGTTTTCAGATCTATAACAGTGAATATACGAATATTTATTAAACACCTTGTAGGCTATAATAGTATATATTCTGAAGATTTTTTGAAGATTCTTTAGGGATATAGTCTTGAGTTGTTATGGTAGTCCCTCATCCCAAGAATATAGTCCCTTATCTTGGATTTTGTGGAGATTTTTTTTATTTTGGATTTTTAAGACTATTTTTATCGACTTTTTGGACTATGTTCGTAAAATGTTTGAAGGATCTTCACGGCTATCATTGTTAATTTTTGCAATATCCCTTAGGGCTATAATATAAGGGCCTTTAGGCCAAAGTCTTCATGGCTATAACCGTAGAAGAATATTTTTTAGGAGATTTATGGCTATAATTCTGAACTTTTTTGGTTTTCAGAGCTAGGGTCGTGGAGTTTTTTTTAAGTTTTTTTTTCGGGGCTACAGAACTTTTAAGAATATTTTTATAGACTTATTGGACTATATTCGTAGATTTTTGAAGGATCTTCAGGGTTGAAGTTTTGCAAAATACTTTCTTGAGGGGCTTCTGGTCATCAATCATTTTCAAGACCTTCATGGCGCTTTTTAGGTTTTTTTTTTCTTGAAAGGTCTTTAGTGCTATGACCGTGGATTTTTTTCAAGACTTTTAAGGAACATCCAATGCAATAATTTTTTAAGTTACCGACAAAAATCGGTGTCTTTGAAACCCCAAATTTTGATATAAAAAATAATTTGAAGTTGACAACATTGGTATCTATCGGTAGGTCTTATCGACTACTTTGATTTTGTCGCTAACTTACCGATAAAATTTGGTTAATTACCGAATTATAGGCATTTTAATTTTGCCGATTTTTGTCGGTAACTCAAAAAAAAAAAATAAGTTCGAGAATTCGACTACAGGGTTACAATGGTGGATTTTCGAAAAAATACAGGATGAGACAAAAAAAAAAAACTGTAACAAAGTCAAACGCCATAATTTTTAATTTTTTTTTTAAATTTTATTGAATGAAAGCAAAAAATGTCGGAAATAGCATCAAATTTAAGAATAAGTTTAGATTTTTTTCGAATATGTCACCTTTGGCACGAATTATGGCCTTCAAACGGCCAATACGGTATTATATTGCTCTGCGGTATTTTAGCCCAGCTTTTAACGCTAGCTTGAGGTGATCGACACTTTGTGCCTTCCAAAATACCCCAAAATACTTCTTCCATCCACTTCCTTGACGTCGGGCTACGCTACCAGTATCATGGTAACGAGCGATGGTACGAGACACAAAATATTTATTCACATTTAAAGGCTGGAGTGCTCTAACGATAGCCACTTGTGGTTTCCCAGCCAAATATAAGGAAATCACACTATCACTCCGGAATTCCATCACGAATAACTTTTTTTCTGGAAAATTCTCACCAAAAATGAGCTGTCACTGGTATAATTTTAACAGCTGTCGGACGAGTGACTTAGATATGGCAGCAGTCTGTCACAATAAGTAAAAGATCTCCAAAAGTTCATTTATGCATAAAATAATTGTTTTACTCTTATGGCCCTCCATGTAAAACAAAAACCTTTCCGACTTCCCTTAGCTTACCTCGTACCTTATCTCACTCATCCTCCCTTCAAAAATTCCTTTCAATTTGGGTTATTTAAATCAATTCTTTGTTTGTTATGAAATTCACATATTACGAAATCCCTCGATGATATAAGACCACCACCACGACCGTAACGCCACCGGTCAGTAATAAATGGACAAGCATTATCAATCGATCCAAATGTCTTTGCAGTCTACCTACCATCCAATCGAAGCAGCTGACTTCATTGTTGGCCCAGGCGAAATGCAAAAGAAAACCGGTTGGAGGCAACATCCAATCCGAGGATTTACACCTCATTTAAATGCAAATCAAAAACAGATGAATGCTCCGCCAAAAAAAGGAGGAGGAGAAAAAAGCAGTCGGCCATAATAACCATATGTACGAACATTCGCCAGGATTTACATTTGCCCGGTTTCTTGCGCCTTGCAATATGCACTGATTTATCGATCGATTATTTTGCATTTTTTTTTAACTGAGGAAGAACGAAACGAACCGAAACGAAAAAAACGCCAGCAAGAAGAGCAGAAAACATGCAAACACGCAAGTTTGTGGAAAAAGTGAAAACGAATCCATAAATCCTTGTAATGCAAAAACAGAGCTGCAGCCAGCCAGCGATTAAGTCAGGTGCTACAACAAACAATGACAAGAACAGCATGAATGACAAAAACACCAACAACGACATCGGAAATGTTAAAGAAACTCAACGACAGGCGGCGATTCGATTCCAATGAATGCGTAAAAATTTAAAAATATTTCCTTCCTTTTTTGTGTTTTTTTGTCGTTGTTGTTGTTTTGTCCTTTGAACAAACAAACAAACAAAAAAGGATACTTGAAATATTTTCTCCTTGAAATTGCTACCTTGGTTACAGTCCTTCGTATCGTTTCGAGTGCTTCTAATGACTTCTGTCTGTGGCAGTGAGACGGACAGAAATAGCTAGAACTTACGCCAAAGGAATGTTGAAATGCTTTTTTTCGGGTAGTTCTTCTGCACTTTGAAACCAATACTCTCATTATGGAGTCCTTTGGAAGGCAAGGACAAATCATCGATGATCAAAGTTTAATTTATTAAATGAGGGTATATATTTTTTAGAATAAGAAATCATTTAAGAAATTTTAATCACTTCACCTCACTTTTGTTCTAAAATTAATAAAATATATAATCTGTCTTGTCTTTAAGGTTCCTAAAACAATCTTAAAAAATCATAGCACTGGAGGCCCTTCAAAAGAGACCCTAAAAAGGCCAGGAATATAGACTTGCATCCCTTAAAAAAAATATTCTTACATTTTTACCATTATATCAATGAAGACCTTGAATATAGCCCTTAAAGCTCTCAAGAAAATATTCTGCAAAGATTTACAACTACAGCCCTAAAGATCCTTCTAAAAAAAACTTTAAAAATCTACGAATATAGGTCAATAATTCTTTAAAAACTATTCTTAAAAAATCCACGATTATAGCCTTACAGTTCCTTAGAAAAATAATCTTAAAAATCAACGATTATGGCCCCAACGGTTCTTCCGAAAATATCTTTCAAAAATTCACAATTAAAGCCCTGAAGGTCCTTCAAAATATGCCTAAGTATCCACTATCCCTGACGATTTTAAGAATATTGAAGACTGAAGACCTTTCAAAAAACCCTAAAAAGCGCAAGATTATAGCCCTGAAGATTTTGAAGAGAATTATAGCACTAAAGACCTCAAAAAAATATTTTGCAAAAATTAACGAAGATAAGATAAGAAGATAAGAAGGTCCTTTAAACTTTTTACGAATATAGTCCAAAAAGACTATAAAAATCCAAAATCACAAAAATCTCCATAAAATCCAAAATTAGAGACTATATTTTTGGAATTAGGGACTACCTTAAAAAACTCAAGATTATATCCCTAAAGCATCTTCAAAAAATCTTCAGAAGATATAATATTATAGCCTGCAAGGTATTTAATAAATATTCGTATATCCACTGTTATAGCCCTGAAGATCTTTAAGATTATTTTTTATGAAAATCCACCATTGTAGCCCTGAAGTCCTTAAAGAGGGATATTGCCTTGAAGGTTCTTAAAAAAATCTTGAAAAAAACCACGGTAATAGCACTGAAGATCTTTCAAAAAACCCTAAAAAGCGCAAGATTACAGTCCTGAATTCCAAAAAAAAAAATCTTAAATAGTCACCATTATAGCCCTGAAGCCCTAGCACTAAAGACCTCAAGAAAATATTCTGCAAAATTAACTATGGAAGCCGTGAAGATCCTTTAAACTTTTTACGAATCACAAAAATCTCCATAAAATCCAAGATTAGAGACTATATTCTTGGAATTAGGGACTACCTTAAAAAAACTCAAGATTATATCCCTAAAGGATCTGCAAGAAATCTTCAGAAGATATACGATTATAGCCTACAAGGTATTTAATAAATATTCGTATATCCACTGTTATAGCCCTGAAGACCCTTAAGAATATTTTTCGAAAATCCACCATTACAGCCCTGAAGTCCTCAAAAACGGTTATTGCCTTGAAGGTTCTTAAAAAATCTTGAAAAAAATCCACGATAATAGCTCTGAAGAATTTTCAAAAAACCATAAAAAGCGCATGACTACAGCCCTGAATTGCAAAAAAAAAAATCTTAAATAGTCAGCATTATAGCCCTGACGACCTTGAAGGGGGTTTATAGCACTAAAGACCTTAAGAAAATATTCTGCAAAAATTAACAATGATAGGCGTGAAGATCCTTTCAAATTTTTACGAATATAGTCCAAAAAGTCTGTAAAAAGCCAAAATCACAAAAGAGAGAGACTATATTCCTGGGATTAGGGACTACCTTAAAAAACTCAAGATTATATCCCTAAAGGATCTTCACAGAATCTTCAGAAGATATACGATTATAACCTATAAGGTATTTAATATATATTCGTATATCCACTATTATAGCCCTGAAGACCCTTAAGAATATTTTTCGAAAATCCACCATTATAGCCCTGAAGTCCTCGAAAACGGTTATTGCCTTGAATGTCCTTAAATAATCTTGTCATAGCACCGAAGACTTTTCAAAAAATAAAGCGCAAGATTATAGCCTTGAATTTTCTAAAAAAAATATTCCTAAATTTTCACCCTTATAGCCCTGAAGACCTTCAAGAGGATTAAAGCCCAGAAGGCCATCAAGAAAATATTCTGCAAAAATTAACAAAGATAGTCCTGGAGATCCTTCAAAAATCTTCGAATATGGTCCAAAAAGTCTATAAAAAGTACTCTTAAAAATTCTGAAAAAATCTTAAAGACCATAGCTCTAAAGGCCCTTCTTAAAAATTCAAGATTATAGCCCTGAAGGACCTTCTCGGAGTGTCCTTAAAAATATCCCTAAAAACCCACGATAATATTTTTCTTGAATGTCCCCATAAATAATCTTAAAAATCAACAATTATGGTCCCAACGGTGAATCTTTTTAAAAAATATTCTTTAAATAACCACAGTTATAGCTCTGAAAACCTTGAAGGAGATTATAGCTCTAAAGGCCTTTAAAAAATATTGTTCAAAATTCAACATTAGCCGTTGAAAAAATCTTCCTTCGCAAAAACTCTTCAAACGGGCATAATTATAGCCCTGAATCTACTTTGAAAAACACTTACAAACATCTACGATTATAGCTCTGAATATCCTTAAAAACCTCAAATAATTCACGATTAGAACTCTGAAGGTCCTTAGAAATATTTTTCAAAAATCAACAATTACGTCCCTAAAAGACTTAAAAATAACTCTCCAAAAAAATCCCTAAAAATCCACGGTTATAGTCATGAAGATTCCTACAGCTCTAAAAGGCCTTCTATGAAAAAATAAGGTTCTATTTATAGAAGACCCATAAAACGGTCTTCAATGGATGGAAGACCTTTAATATCCCTCCAGAGGTCTTTTATGAATAGTGGGCCTTGTAAAGGCTTTCTTTAAAAAATCTACCCCCTACACTGCCTTCCAGAGGTCTTCAATGAACAGTGGATGGCCTTTAGGTACCCTAAAATTTCATATGGATGTCACTTTTGGTGTCTGTGGTTAAGATAAGGGGCTGGTTTTGGAAATGTGTACTATAATTGTACGAAAAGTACTAAATTGGGTATTTGATGAAGGGATAGAACTGGAATCCCGAAATTTTTTATTGGCGTCTCTGTTGAAATCTGGGATTGAAATGTGGAGGTGGTCTTGGGAATGTGAACTACAATTGTACGAATAGTACTAAATAGTACTAAATTTAGTATTGGGGAACGGGTAGAGCTGGAATCCTGAAATTTCATATGGATGTCACTGTTGGTGTCTGTGATTAAGAAAGGAAGCTGGTTTTTGAAATGTGTACTATAATTGTACGAAAAGTACTAAATGATACAAAATTTGGTATTGGGTGAAGGAATAGAGCTTGAATACAGAAGATGACGTTTTTATACCCTTCACCATACTATGGAGGGTATACTAGCTTTGTCATTCTGTTTGTAACACATTGTAACAAATATACATTTTAGATCCCATAAAGTATATATATCTTGATCAGCATAACATTTTATGTCGATTTAGCGATGTCAGTCCGTCCATCCGTCTGTCCGTCTGTGGAAATCACTCTAGCTTCCAAACGAATTGAAGTATATTGATAAAATTTTACTCAAATGTATATTATGCAGGACTTTTGGTATTGAAAATGAGCAATATAGGTCCACGTTTTGATATAGCCCCCATATTACGGTACCTCCCGATATTCGGTATTTTGATGATTTTAGCGACATTATTCACCGGAATTGTTTCAAAATTAGTATTTGAGGTTCGTAATGGATACTTAAGCCTAAGAGAGAAAATTGTCTATGCAGGTCCACGTCTTCGTATAGGTCCCATATATCAGTACCACCCTATATTCGGTATTTTGATGATTTTAGCGACATTATTTATCGGAATTGTTTCAAATTTGGTATTTGAAGTTCGTAATGGATACTACAGCCTAAGGCAGAAAATTTTCTATGCAGGTCCACGTCTTCGTAGAGCCCCCATATAACGGTTCCTCCCCATTTTCGGTATTTTGATGATTTTAGCGACTTTATTCGCCGGAATTGTTTCAAATTTGGTATTTAAAGTTCGTAACGGATACTACGGTCTAAGACAGAAAATTGTCTGTGCAGGTCCACGTCTTCGCATAGCCCCCATATAACGGTACCTCCTCATTTTCGGTATTTTGATGATCTGAATTGTTTCATATTTAGTATTTAAAGTTCGTAACGGATACTACAGCCTAAGACAGAAAATTGTCTGTGCAGGTCCACCTCTTCGTAAACCCCCCATATAACGGTACCTCCCGATATACGGTATTTTAACGATTTTAGGGACATTATTCAGCGGAATTGTTTCAAATTTGGTATTTGAAGTTCGTAATGAATACTACAGGCTAAGACAGAAAATTGTCTATACAGGTCCAGGTCTTCGTATAGCCCCCATATAACGGTACCTCCTAATATTCGGTATTTTGATGATCTTAGCGTCATTATTCACCGTTTATTTCAAGTTTCGAATTTAAATATGGTAATGGCTTACAACATTTTAACAGAATTTTTAACGGATTTAATTTTTTGAAAATTTCCAAATTCATTCCAAATAGTGGAGGGTATTCAAAGTTCGACCCGGCTGAATTTACCATTTTCAACTATTTTGAATAAATTCATATGGAATACGACTTTGAGCCTAAAAATTGTCTTTTATTTCTATCGATTTCCATTTTTTGGATAAAATATGAAGTATTGCAGTATTCTGATATCTAAAGTATTGTAAAATATTTTGATCGACGACATGTTTATCGATTTTTTAAATATTTTTTAAGAATATGACCTAAGAGAACCTTTTAATAAAATTTCCTGATGAAGGAAACTCTATTTTTGTTTTCAAAAATCAGACCACAGTAGCATGGGAAAATTGAATTAAATTCCGCCACCGACTTGGTTCTTTTTCATGGCATGCCATAAACTTGTTATCAATTGTTTGGTTTTACACAGATGAACTGCAACAAGCCCATATATACTCGATAATAAAACCCTTGGTGTGGCAACCGCATTGCTCTTCAGATACCCCACTTATCCCTTGCAACGGTTGGTCCCCAAGGCAAATTGGAATTTTCGAAAAAACCCCCCGCCCACTTTTATTGCCATTCATTCAGACTAAAAATATTTTTATGGCCATTTTATGATTCAATGCAGGGGCCAGGGGAAGGACGGGGGTAGTTAAGTCGTGACCTTCTCAATAGCTGTTGATATTTGAAATGGTAATGGTAATGGCTGTGCGGCAGTAGTGCCATTGCCACTCTGGGTTCCCATTTCCATTTTCGGTATTTAGTCGACCGATATTAAAATCAGTTGTCCTTTGGTTTAGTGACTTGTTAAGGCTTGCCATTGTTGTTGTGGTATTTGTTGTTATTGCTTTGTTTTTTACAAGTAGGCCCACTGGCATAACATAAAACTGCAAGCCACCAGTCGCCCCTCACCCGCACCCCCTCAAAGTGCTTAAGGAAATGCTTTTAGCGCAAATCACTGCAAAAAAAAAACCAAAGCCAACACAAAAACCACAAAATTATAACCACGAAAACTCTTTGAGTGCTCGGCAATAAAGGATTGTTCTGCTTATTCGTCCACTTCTTCTGCTGCTGCCACGTTTTTTGACATTTCAGCCATTTCTTTTGCCAAAAAATGAAATAATTTTTTTTTGACATCAGCAAAATGCCGAGATTTTGCAGGTGATTTCTTGTGCAAACTTATTTTCGTCGTCTTGAGCTGTTGTTGATTGAGTGCCTGGAGAGCCGCAGTGGGAGATTTGGCTCATAAATGGCAAATTGGGTTACCACTTGAGATGGCGAGCTGGTGAGCAATAATTCCAGTTAATTGCGGCATAGCTCTTTTGATGGATTATTTTGGCAGAAATTATATCAAAGTACCAATTTCAGCCAAAAAAAAAAAAAAAAATAAATAAATAAATAAAAATTAATAAAAAAAATTTAAATAAAAAAAATAAAACAAAAAATAATAATAAAAATTAATAAAAAAATAAATAAAAAAAAAACAGATAAAAAGCTATACGTTCGGCCGGGCCGAACTTTGAATACCCTCCACCATTTGGAACGAATTTTGCAATTTTCAAAATAAAAAAGAAAAAATAAAATCCGTTGGAAATTCTGTTAAAGTCTTAAAAATACCGAATATAGCCATTATATTAAGGTCTATACGATGACGTGGACCTGCATAGGCAACTTTTGCCATAAGCCACTACAATATTCAAATGCGAAACTTGAAAAAAAATTGGTGAATAATCTAGCTAAAATCACGAAAATACCGAAAATCGGGAGGTTCCGTTATATCGGAGCTATACGAAGACCTGGACCTGCATAGACAATTTTCTGTCATAGGCTGTAGCATCCATTACGAACCTCAAATACGACATCTCAACCAATTCCAGTAAATAATGTCGCTAAAATCACCAAAATACCGAGTATCGGGAGGTACCATTATATGGGGGCTATACGAAGACGAGGACCTGCATAGACAGTTTTCTGTCATAGGCTGCAGTATCCACTACGAACATCAAATACCAAATTTGGAAAAAATCCGGTTAACAATGTCGCTGAAGTCATCAAGATACCGAATATGGGGATGTACCATTATATGGCGGCTATACAAAGGCGTGGAACCTGTACAGACAATTTTCTATCGTAGGCTGTAGTACCCATTACGAACCTCAAATACAAATTTTGAAACTACTCCGGTGAATAATGACGCTAAAATCATCAAATTACCGAATATCGGGAGATACCGTTATATGGGGGCTATACGAAAACGTGGACCTGCACAGTAGGCTGTAGTATTCATTACGAGCTTTAAATACCAAATTTGAAACCATTCCGGTGAATAATGTCGCTAAAATTAACAAACTACCGAATATCGGGAGGTACTGATACATGGGGCCTATACGAAGATGTGGACCTGCATAGACAATTTTCTGTCACAGACTGTAGTTCCCATTACGAACTCTAAATACGTTATTTGAAACTACTCCGGTGAATAATGTCGCTAAAATCACCAAAATACCGAATATCGGGAGGGGCAGTTATATGGAAGCTATAGAAAGGCATAGACCTGCACAGACAATTTTCTGACACAGGCTGTAGTATCCATTACGAACTTCAAATACCAAATTTGAAATAATTCCGGTAAATAATGTCGCTAAAATCACCAAAATACCGAATATCGGGGGTACCATTATATGGAGGCTATAGGAAGACCTTCACAGCCAATTTTCTGTCTTAGGCTGCAGTATCCATTACGAACCTCAAATACCAATTTTGTAACAAATCCAGTGAATAATGTCGCTAAAATCATCAAAATACCGAATATCGGAAGGTACCGTTATATGGGGGCTATACGAAAACGTGGACCTGCACAAACAATTTTCTGTCATAGGTTGTACTATTCATTACGAACCTCAAATACCTAGACATAATATATATTAGAGTAAAATTTTATCAACCTACTTCATTTCGTTCGGAAGCCAGAGTAATTTCCATCGACGGACGGACATCGCCAAATCGACATAGAATTTTATGCTGATTAGGAATATATATATATACTTTGTGGGGTCTAAGATGTATATTTCGAGGTGTTACAAACGGAATGACAAATTTAATATACCCTCCATACTATGGTGGAGGGTATAATAAATAAACAGATTGAAAATATGAAAGAGTTCTTCAAAGAGTCCACTACGTTCGGAAGACTTCTAGTCGCAGATATTTAATAGGTGTCATGTAGAGAACAGGGAAAACCCCCCTTTTTGCCCTCCAATTTCTACTTTGACGCCAAATACAAAAACCAGGAAGGAAAGGTCAAAAGTCGGGCGGGGCCGACCATACGAGCTCCACCAAATAGAAACGTACGTCCCAAAATTCACTCCATTTGAGCTGATATTAGCCATTTGGTGCACAATAAGCCTGAAATCAGATTATGGATATACAAGGTGAAATGAAAAAACAGCAACCAACTTCAGACTGCTGTCATTACTAAGCCACTCGTCCGACAGCTGTTAAAATTATTCCAGCAACAGCTCATTATATTGTCTCCAAGCGTACAAAAGCATTTTGGTGAGAATTTTCCAGAAAAAAAGTGGCTCGTGATGGAATTCAAGCGTGATAGTGTGATTTCTTTATATTTGGCTGGAAAGCCACAAGTGGCTATCGTTAGGGCACTCCAGCATTTAAATGTGAATAAATCTTTTGTGTTTCGTACCATTGCCTGTTACCATGATACTGGGATACTGGTAGCGTAGCCCGACGTTAAGGAAGTGGACGGAAGAATAAAGCAACATTAGCAGAAATGGAATATACGAAAAGTAATGAAGCGACTTGATCGAAACCCGCGTCGCAGTGGCCGAAAAATGGCTCGTGGGCTGAACATCGCAATCGCAATATTCCATTTGGGAAATATGGAAAAATGAGCTCGGGCTAAAGCCATTGCCATTGGAATTCCAAAAAGTGCAAGAACTTACACCGCAACAGAAAAAAATAGACTCAAAAGAGCTAAAGAGTTGCTTGGCTTGGCCGAAATTGGTGAAGTGCCGAATTTGGTTTTCTCCGCTCCGATGAGAAAACATTCGTTGTCCAGCAATTTGTAAACAAACACAATGATCGTGTTTACTTGCCAAAGAGGTCAGCTGAAAATGTGCACCTTCGGTAGGCTACTAGACCAGGCATTCAAGAGCCGGCCATGGTGATGGTGTGGGCCGCCATAACAGCCAATGGTCACTCTCCGCTCGTATTAATCGACCGTGGCATCAGAATAAATGCCGAATATTATCGCGAAAATATTCCGGAGAGTGTATTAAAACCTTGGGCACGCAAACATTTTGACCGCAGACCTTGGACATTCCAACAGGACTCAGTACCATCGCACTCAGCACGCGCCACCCACGAATCATTACAAAATGAGGTTCATTTTTAGCGCACAATGGCCACCAAAATCTCCGAATAGCAATCCGTTGGACTATTGTGTCTGCAGTATTTTGGAAAGCAAGGTTGTCACTAAAAATTACCAAAGTGTCGATCACCTCAAGCAAGCGCTTCGCCGGGAATGGGCCAAAATACCGCAGAGCAATATTCAAACAGCGTGTGACGGTTTCATTGGCCGTTCGAAGGTCTTAGTTCGTGCCAAAGGTGACCAATTCGAACAAATGTAAACTTATTCCAAAATTTAATGCTATTTCCGATTGAAGATTTACAAATTGAATAACCCCATTCGCCGTGGAAACACATGTTTTTCTTTGTGAAGTTGTGAATTTTTGTAGCTGAGGTGACAGAAGGAGTGGATCGATTTTCCCCATATCTAACCTCGATCTATATTTGACAGAAGAATTACGATGACCAATATTTGGATGAAATCGGAGACCTCCTCAATAGTAGACCTTTTGAAAGTCTCCTATCTATTGAAGACCTTCTCGAAGTCTTTTTGGGGGTCTTAAGCCCATAAAAGACCTTCTTGAAGTTTTCTGTCTAAAAGGGAACTTCTGCAATTCTACTATCGACAGATAACCATCTGGAATTATTTTTCAGAACATTTTTCCTTGAAATATCTAATTTTTTATCTGTTTCGTCGATAAAACTATAAGTCAGTCGATCGAGTGAGTCAAGATGATCGATCTTGCCTATTTCAGAACTCAATCTAAATTTAAAAGAAATATTACGATGTTCTACTTTTTTATGCGAAAGCGTATACTACTCCATAGAAGATCTCTTAAAAAATCTTCTACGGAGAAGAATTGGTCCCTCTAGAGGCCTTCTATATATCGAAGACCTTCTGGAGGTCTTCTATCGACAGAAAACCTTCTGGAAGCCTTCTATCTATAGGAGGCCTTCTGGAGTTATACAATCGATAGAAAGCCTTCTTAAATTTCCTATTAATAGAAGAATTTATTTTGGGTCGTCTACTCCCTCTAAAAGTGATATGGCGCACGGACTAGGCTAGAATGACTCCAAAAATCATAAAAATGATTTCGTCCAAAGAGGGTGTACACCGACTTAGCCATGGGAAGTGGTCACTTTTTAAATTGTTTTCAGAATATTTTACAGCATTTTAGCATCGATAATACAATAAGTCCGCCGATATAATTGAACTTGAACAGCCTTCTCATTAACGGTCACCTAATCCATGTTTGGCGACAGACTCACAAGTCAAATAGTCCCCTGAAAAAAATCCAGATTCAAATCCTCTATTACCAATCAAAATAAATAGATCCCTCTACCTCACCTTCATGCATTTGTTCTACCTTTGTCTAGGACACCACCTCTACATTGGACAGCTATAATTTTAGCTTGCCTTGAGACAAAAATTGTTCGACCTTCGAAATGAATATCAAATATCTTACTGGGTATTTTAATTGCTAGCTGAGAATGGGTCCTTAACTTTCCTCAAGAAAACAAGTAGTTACCCTTATCCTTTTTACTAAGACACAAACACACACTCGCACACACAATACCAAGGATATGGCCACCTATCCTTATGCCTAATAGGCAGCCAGTCAGCCAGCCTACATTTACCTACTCAGGTTGAAGTTAGTTCAGTTCATAGCAGCAGCAACAACAACTACTACAACTAAAAGCACACAATTGGAGGTTTTTCAGTTCAGTTGTTAAAAATAGAAGAAGAAGAGAAAAAAACAACAACAAAAACAAACATTTGAAACAAAAGAAAATATCCGGGGGACAATAATTTGAGTCGTCACCACCATCAACGTCATCGAGTTTTTTTTTGTATTTTTTTGGTTGGGTGTTGGGCTGTCGCATTGTGGAAGGATTTTTGTTGTTGTTTTTCTAGGTAGCTAGGCGTTTGTTTTGGTTTTGGTGGATCCTCCTTATGTGGGTGATGAGGGTGATACTTGAAGACGGGCACTGAGTTTATCCTTCATGTTTTTCTTAAGATTTCTAGTTTTGTTTTGAAGTTGCCGGGCAACCTTCTGTGACTAGAAAACCTCCCCAAAGTAGAAGACCACCAGAAGGTCCTTGACGGATAGAGGACCTATGGTTAGAAGAGTTTATGTAGGCCTTCTATAGATAGAAGACCTCAAGGTCTTCTAAGGATAAAGTACAGGTATCTAAAAGGTCTTCTCCACAAAGAGAACCTGTAGCAGGTCTTCTACGAACGGTAGATCTCCAGAATGTCGTCTACGGATGGTAGACCTCCAGAAGGTCTTCTATAGATAGAAGACCTCCAGATGGTCTTCTATGGTAAGAAGACCTCCATAAGGTCTTCTATGGATAGAAGACCTACAGAGGGTCTTCTATGGATAGAAGATCTACAGAGGGTCTTCTATGGATAGAAGATCTACAGAGGGTCTTCTATGGATAGAAGACCTCCAGAAGGTCTTCTATGGATAGTAGACCTCTGTGAATAGATGTCCTATTTTGATCTTCGTCAACAGATCTTCTACGGATAGAAGACCTCCAACAGGTCTTCAAAGAACAGAAGATTCCCTGAAGGGGTATCTTCTACCTCCTGCAGGTATTTTATGGATAGAAGACCTTTAACAGGTCTTCTAAAGATACAAGACCTCCAACAGGTTTTCTATGGATAGAAGACTTTCAAAAGGTCTTCTATGGATAGAAGACTTTCAACAGGTCTTCTATGGATAGAAGACCTTCGACAGGTCTTCTATGGATAGAAGACCTTCAACAGGTCTTCTATAGATAGAAGATCATTAGCAGGTCTTCTATGGATAGAAGATCTCCGGCATGTCTTTTATGGATAGAAGTCCTCCAGGTGGTCTTTTACGTTCAGAAGACCTTTTACGGGATCTATGGATACTAAATCTGCTGACGGTCTTCTATAGGTAGAACAACTCCAGCAAGTCTTCTATGGATAAAAAACATCTAACAAGTCTTCTATGGTTAGAAGACCTCTAGAAAGTATTTTAAGGATAGAAGACCTACAGAACGTCTTCTATGGATAGAAGACCTTTAACTGTTTTTGTAGGGATAGAAGATCTCCAGAAGGTCTTTTAGGGATAGTAGACCTCCAACAGGTCTTCTATGGTTAGAACACCTCCAGAGGATATTTTATGGATAGAAGGCCTCCAGAAGGTTCTCTATGGATAGAAGACCTCCAGAAGGTCTTCTATGGATAGAAGACCTTTAACTGTTTTTTAGGGATAGAAGACACCCAGAAGGTCTTTTAAGGATAGAAGACCTCCAGAACTTTTTTTAGGGTTAGTAGACCTCCAACAGGTCTTCTATGGTTAGAACACTTCCAGAGGGTATTTTATGGATAGATAGCCTCCAGAAGGTCCTCTATGGATAGAAGGCCTCCAGAAGGTTCTCTATGGATAGAAGACCTTCAGCAGGTCTTTTTATGGATAAAAGACCTCCAACAGGTCTTCTATGGTTAGAAGACCTCCAGAGGGTATTTTATGGATAGAAGACCTCCAGAAGATATTCTATGGATAAAAGACTTCTAACTGGTCTTTTAGGGATAGAAGATCTCCAGAAGGTCTTTTAACGATAGAAGACCTCCAGGTGGTCTTCTACGGGCAGAAGACCTTATGCGTGATCTATGGATAGAAGACCGTCAGAAGGTCTTCTAGCTATAAAATATCTTCCGGATGTCTTATATCCATAGAAGTCATTATAGAGGTCTATCGATACATAAAAGGCCTCCAGAGAGTCTAGGAGACCCTAGAAGGCCGGCTATGGATAGGAGACTGGTTACGAACGGTAGACCACCAGAAGGTCTTTTATGGATAGAAGACCCACAGAGGGTCTTCTATGGATAGAAGATCTACAGAGGGTCTTCTATGGATAGAAGACCTCCAGAAGGTATTTTATGCCTCCAGAGAGTCTAGGAGACCCTAGAAGGCCGGCTATGGATAGGAGACTGGTTACGAACGGTAGACCACCAGAAGGTCTTTTATGGATAGAAGACCCACAGAGGGTCTTCTATGGATAGAAGATCTACAGAGGGTCTTCTATGGATAGAAGACCTCCAGAAGGTCTTTTATGGTTAGAAGACCTCCAGAAGATCTTCTATGGATAGAAGACCTCAAGCAGGTCTTCTACGGATAGTAGACCTCTGTGAATAGAAGTCCTATTTTGGTCTTCGTCAACAGGTCTTCTGCGGATAGAAGACCTCCAACAGGTCTTCAAAGAATAGAAGATTCCCTGAAGGTCTTCTATGGATAGAAGACCTCCTGCAGGTCTTCTATGGATAGAAGACCTTCAACATGTCTTCTATGGATAGAAGACCATTAACAGGACTTCTATGGATAGAAGACCTTCAACAGGTCTTCTACAGATAGAAGATCTTTAGCAGGTCTTCTATGGATAGAAGATCTCCAGCATGTCTTTTATGGATAGAAGACCTCCAGGTGGTCTTTTACGTGCAGAAGACCTTTTACGGGATCTATGGATACTAAATCTGCTGACAGTCTTCTATAGATAGAACACCTCCAGCAAGTCTTCTTTGGATAAAAAAACCTCCAACAATTCTTTATGGTTAGAAGACCTCTAGAAAGTATTTTAAGGATAGAAGACCTATAGAACCTCTTCTATGGATAGAAGACCTTTAACTGTTTTTGTAGGGATAGAAGATCTCCAGAAGGTCTTTTAGGGATAGTAGACCTCCAACAGGTCTTCTATGGTTAGAACACCTCCAGAGGATATTTTATGGATAGAAGGCCTCCAGAAGGTTCCCTATGGATAGAAGCCCTCCAGAAGGTCTTCTATGGATAGAAGACCTTTAACTGTTTTTGTAGGGATAGAAGACACCCAGAAGGTCTTTTAAGGATAGAAGACCTCCAGAACTTCTTTTAGGGATAGTAGACCTCCAACAGGTCTTCTATGGTTAGAACACCTCCAGAGGGTATTTTATGGATAGAAGGCCTCCAGAAGGTCCTCTATGGATAGAAGGCCTCCAGAAGGTCCTCTATGGATAGAAGGTCCTCTATGGATAGAAGGCCTCCATTTTGGAGGTCAGGAAGACCTCCAGAATGTCTTCCATGACTTGGAGACACTAGAAGGCCGGTTATGGATAGGAGACTGTTAGATTTTCTTCTTTAGATAAAATATTCTCAGATTTTTTTCTATGAATAAATAGCAACCAATGTATCTGTAAAGAGATTCAATTTCAGTTCCTTTGTATCTGACCAATTGTAACCTCCCATACCACACAAATCCATTTTTATATATTTCCACACATATCTTGGATAGATAAATGGATGAAGGATATTTGATTGTTCGCCCAGCCGATATGGACATCAGTGGAAGGTCATAGACCAAAAGACGAATCACTGCACGATTAGTGTGCTGCCTTCCTATGTGCAGTGGGAGTGTGTGTGTGTGTGTCGTTGTTTGCTCTATTTTGGTCATGAATGGAATGAATTGAAAAGGAAATGCTTTTAATGTCAAGGTCATGTTGCCTATCCCTCCTCCACCCTCACCAATGCCGCTCCCCACTGCCGTAACCGGCTAGCTTTCTGTTTGATTTTATAAATTCTCACATTTCATGAGGTTTTGGGTTTTGTAGTTTGAGCGAGAGTGGGAGAGGGTGGCCTGGTGTATGGTTCGTATATCCAGCAAAGAAATGTTTGCCGCCAGGCATTTTTCATTCTTTGAGTATCTCACACATCCACCTCCACGTCCATGCACTCATTCACAGCTACCGTGTTGTGCATATTTGTACAGGGGTTTTGGGTGGGGAGAGGGTGGAGGAGCGTTTGTGTACTTCAATTAAAAATAGAGGAGTCCAACCGCAATTCTTCGCATCATCATCATCATCGTTTCAGTTGTAGAAATGAAAGAAATGCATTTGCATGGAATTGGAATACGAATGTATGGATCTACACACAACATCACAACCCCCGTAGCCGCATCCAGATGCCATTAGGGGTAACAACTTTATGGAGGCCCACTTCAAACATTGCAACATTTCTACTCCACTTCTTTCAGTTGGTGAATATGAAAAACAAATAATTATGAAAAATAATGTAGACAAGTCTCCTCTTTTCTGTGGCAGCAAGGAGGGCGGGCCCTCCTCAGATTCGGAGAAAGAGTTAAGGCTGTGTGGAAATTTCTACATTTACACACACACAAACACACCCACACATTCGCAGGCTTGTTGACATATTTTAATATGTAAAATTTGTTTGTTTTGAGGTATATACCTCTTGAAAGAAGATAAGAGCGGAATATGAATATCGGAATATTCAAATGGGACAAATGAGGGGGGAGAGGAAAAAAGTTCAGTAGAACATGTCTATAATGGAAAATTGTGTCAGATTAAATATACAAATTGAATGGAAAACCTGTGGAAGGCCTTGTTATGATGAGGAAGAGGTTTTGAAAACCTTCTGTGTTTGATAGTGACTTTAAGGATTTTTATGGGCATGGCTTCCTATGGAAGAGATTGTGTTTGGACATATTTCATGAATAGAAACCATTCTTAAGATAATCAAAATCATCTCAGAGCAATTTTATTAATTGTAGGTCCAGTTTAAATATATTTCTATACCTTCAGTCATATGGCCACAGCGGATAATTTAATACTGCCAAAATGTGCCTGAATGTCCTAGGTCTCTTTGAACGAAATCAGCTTTAGGATTGAATCAATATTTCATGTCTGTCCGTCCGCCACCCAAAGGGAGAATCCAAATTGGTCTAAGTTTGGTAAATCGTATTGGCTTTAGATTAGACTTAGATCGAGTTCGGAAATGTGCAATATCTGTCTACATCCTCTGATACCTCAAAGTCACAATTTTCCAACAAGTATCTGTGGACATAAAAAATATGATGACTGAGTGACTGATTCATTAATACCCAGGCGAAACGGCTGAGCCTATAACCTTGGAAAGTTGGTGTGTTGGGGTGAGATAAGGTTGTGATTTTAGAAATTCGAACAATAAGCTTACTAAAAGTACTTAAAAACCAGTTAAACCCTTAGCCTTGCCTCATGAAAAATAATCACTACTGAACTATTGAACCTTCATGGGGGAGGCTCTGAAAGAATTGGCCAATATTATCCATTTCGCAGCTGACCAAAGCCTGATATAAATGTTAAACCCTACCAGATTTGTACTGGGTGAGATAAAAAAAAATCTGCAACATAGTCAAACGCCATAATTTTTAATTTATTTTTTTTTTTAAATTTTATTGCATGAAGGCAAAAAATGTCGGAAATAGCATCAAATTTTGGAATAAGTTTAGATTTGTTCGAATTGGTCACCTTTGGCACGAATTATGGCCTTCAAACGGCCAATGAAACCGTCACACGCTTTCCGAATGTTGCTCTGCGGTATTTTGGCCCATTCCCGGCGAAGCTCTAGCTTGAGGTGATCGACACTTTGGTATTTTTTAGTGCCAACCTGGCTTTCCAAAATACTCCAGACACAATAGTTCAACGGATTGGTATCCGGAGATTTTGGTGGCCATTGAGCGCTTGAAATAAAGCGAGGAACCTCATTTTGTAACCAGCCTAGGGTGGCGCGTGCTGAGTGCGATGGTGCTGAGTTTTGAATCCTGTAGGAATGTCCAAGGTCTGCGGCCAAAATTTTTGCGTGCCCAAAGCTTTAATACACCCTTCTGAATGTTTTCGCGATAATATTCGGCATTTATTCTGATGCCACGGTCGATTAATACGAACGGAGAGCGACCATCGGCTGTCATGGCGGCCCACACGAAGTGGAGCATGAGGGTATACATAGGAAATATTTTCGCTTTTTATACCCTCAGTCATATGGCTACAGAGGATACGTGCCTAGTCGAAATAATGGTTTTAGACCCTAGGTCTCTTTAGACCAAATCTGTTTCAGGACATCTGGATTCGATCTAGCGATGTCCGACCGTCTATCTGTCTGTCTGGCTGGTGCGCACGATAACTCTCGAAGGGAGTATTCGATTTGATCCAAACTTGGTACATCGTAATATTATTATCAAACTTAGATCGATTTCGGAGATGGGCAATATCGGTCCACTCCTTCTGGTACCCCCCCCCCCCCCCAAAAAAAAAGGTCAACATTTTCAAAGAAAATAATTTAATGCACAGAAAGAGGTAGGATAATCCGATTCTGCTCCAATCTTGAAAATCCTAATATTTGCATCAGTGCTAGGTCAGATGGACAATGTCGGTCCACTCCATCAGGTACCTCCCCCACAAAGTGTTGAAATTTTGAATAATTACAACTCTTTAAAATGTGATGTAAGTGGCCGATTACCCTCAATCAATTACACATATCACAATATTTCTATTAACCCAAGGTCTTGTGTGAAGATAGAACGGTTCACTTCTTCAGGTACCTCCCCACAAAGGCTCAATATTTTGAATAACCATGAAGCTCATAAAACGCTAAATAAACATCCGATTCCATTCAGACTTGGTACATCTAAATATTTCTATGAACACAGGATCTGTTATAAAGACGGTAGAGATCTGACCATTCCTTCTGCTGCCTCCACCACAAATGGTCAAAGTTTTGAATAACCAAAACGTTTATAAAATTCGAAATAAGCATCAAGTTCTCTTTACATTTCACACATACAAACATTTTTGCTAATACATGATCTGTTGTGAAGATAAAATTTATATGTCCTCTCCTTCTGGTACCTGCCCCACAAAGGCTCAAAATTTTTAATATCCATGAAGCTCATAAAACGCGAAATTAACATTCGATTTTATTCAAACATAGCACATCTCAATATTTCCATCAACAAAAGATTTTTTATGAAAATGGTAGAGATCGCAGCATTTCTTCTGGTACCTCCCCCATAAAGTATCAACATTTTGAATGACCAAAACGATCATAAAATCCGAAATAAGCATATGGTTTTCTTCATATTTTACACATTCGATTATTTCTACTGACACAAGATCTGCCGTGAAGATGGCATATCGGCCCACTCCTTTTGGAATATCCCCCACAAATTTTGAATATGCATGAAGCTCATAAAACGCGAAATTAAAATCCGATTTCATTCAGACTTGGTATATCTCAATATTTCCATCAACACAAGAGTTATAGCGATCATAGAGATAGGACCATTCCTCCTGGTACCTACCCCACAAAGGGTCAACATTTTAAATAACCCAAACGATTATAAATAATTCATATGTCATACATCTCATTATTTCTACAAACACAAAATCTGCAGTGAATATGGAATATATCGGTCCATTTGTTCTAGTACCTCCCTCACATAGGGTTCAAGGTTTTCATACAACTTTCTTCAAATTTCTCGCATCCAAATATTTTTATTAACGCAGTATCTCTTGTGAACATGATATATCTGCGAACCCCTTCTGGTACCTCACCCACAAAGGCACACAATTTTCTATACTTTTATCTGTCATAATTTGCGAAAGAAGTCAGCGATTCTTTACAACTTACTATATTTTAAATATTTTCTGAACAAGAAACTTGGAATGAATATGGGAATCGGATCGAAATTTATGATTTCGCATAAAAATTGGATATAAATGTTGGATTTTCTTCTAATTTTGCCCATACCAATATTTTTATCTGTATTAGGTGAGGTATGAAAATGGAGCACTTCGTTCGACTATATCTGGTACCTTATGCACATTTTATCATATCCTAAAAATTATCACATTTCTCATATAAAGTCAAGGAAGTAACCAAAATAGTCCACGTCTCAATATTCATATCATATTTATTTAGGTCCAATACGAAATGGACAATATTGGCCCATTCCTTCGGAAGCTACTCCATAGAGGGTCAACAATTTAAAAAATCATCTCAAAAGTCAAAATATATTTAAAATATCGAACATTGGCTGAGGCTTTTAAATCGTTTTTATACCCTCCACCTTGGAAAGGAGGGTATATTAACTTTGTCATTCCGTTTGTAACATCGCTAAATATTCGTCGTAGACCCCATAATGTATATTTATTTATAAACAGCATAAAATTCTAACTCGATTTAACGGTGTCCGTCTGTCCGTCTGTCTGTTGAAATTCGGTATTTTGATGATTTTTGCCGCATTTTTTCATGGATTTGTCTAAAAATTGGCATTTGTTGGTCATAATGGGTTCTAGCTCCGGTGGCGAAACATTGCATGTATATGTCCACGTTTTGGTATAGTCCACATTTTTTCACTGATTTGTGTAAAAATTGGTATTTGTGGTTCATAATGGGTCCTAGTTCGTGTGGCGAAACATTGTAATTATAGGTCCACGTTTTGGTATAGCCCCCATATAACGGTACCTCCCGATATTCGGCATTTAAATGGTTTTTGCCACATTTCTTCTAATGTTTCCTTTACCCTAAGGTGGAGGGTATTAAAAGTTTGGCCCGGCGGAACTTAATGTTTTTTACTTGTTATTAATACAATATCTGGTGTATAGTTGGGATATATCGGTACCTACCCCAAAAAGAGTAAACATTTTGAATAATTGAAACGTTCATAATAATCATTAAATTCCTTTTAAAATCAGCTGATCTCAATATTTCTTTTAAGACAATATCTGTTGTGAAAATTATAGATATTGGCTCAGTCCTTCTGGTACCGCCCACCCCCACAAATGGTATACACTTTGTTTAACCAAAACGATCATAGAATGTGAAATAAGCTTCAAATGTTCTTTAAATTTCACTGTCCCAAAATTTCTACTAATGAAGGATACAAGCAGGCCCACCCCTTTATGGCACCATCTCAAGGGTGACAATTTTCAATCATTATATTTCTCATAACTTGCGAAATAAGATATTTAATATTTCTCTTAACCAGAGATTCGATGACAATATGGAATATTTCGGCAAATCCATTTGGTTCCTTCCCCACAAAAGCTCAAATCGATTTGATTCATTATTGTTTGCATAAAATTGGAAATAAATGTTCGATTTTCATCAAATTTTTATTGCTAATAGACGTAGTAAAATACATCGACCCACTTTATCTGGAATATCATGCACATATCAGTATTTTCTAAAAATTACCACACATCTCATACAAAGTGAAGGAAGTAGTCGATATGGTCCAAATCTTGAACATTGTAATATTTATACCCTACAACACTATGTATTGGGGGGTATTATAAGTTTGATTGGGCCAAAAATTATGTAATTCCTCGGGATATTGGTTTCCCACATAGGAAAGTATATATAGATCTTCCTATATCGCCGAGCTGAGTCGATCTTGCAATATATGTCCGTCCGTCCGTCTGTCCATGTTAATTTGTAATCAAGCTACATGTCGCAATTATGGCCCAATCTTCACGAATTTTAGAATGGAGGTGGGGATAGTGCCGGAATAGAAGCCTATTGCTTTTAGAGATGATCACATAACATTTGCGGGATGAAATGGTCCAAAAACTGAAAAATTTCCTAATTTTGCAGTTGCTCTACAGGCCGCAACTATAGACAAATCGACACAGAAGTTAGCATGGGGCTAGGGCTTAGATCTGGGCAGAAGCCTTCCAATTTTAATGGTCATCGGGTAATATTTAGTGGGTGAAATAGAACATAATATTTGTGTTAAATAAAAGTTTAATGGAAAAACCCGCGAATATTTTTAATCCCGGCGAAATCACAAATAGACGAACAGGTCAATTCTGACCGTTACGTAGATGCCGATAGTAAATATATCGGATATATATAGCGAACATATATGTAATTTTTATATACAAAAAGAGAAGGGATGTTAGCTAGAATGCTTATATCTCAAGAATGGCTTCACCGATATTGACAAATTTTATCAATTCAGAATGTCCTCATGGCATAAAAGAAAAATATCTTAAAAATCGCATAAAAAGATGCCAATAATGATGTTAATATAGATTTTGTATTTTTTTTTGTGATTTTTTTTATTCTTTTTTTTCATATTTTTTAACGGATGCGATTTTTTCAATTTGACTTATATATTGAAGTGTATATTTTTTTTTAAGATTTTTTCACCTTACAAAACAGGTTAGGGTTATTATATACAGATTGCAATTATCGTCCAATCCTCACGAAAATTTTCACAAGAATAGGGTTAGGCTCAAAGAGGCTAGGCCTATTATTTTCAAAGATGTCTGCAATATATTTACTGGTTGAAATGGACCAATAACTAATAATGGTCTTGATTTTGCAGTCGTTATAAAGGTCACAAATAGAAACCAAAGGATACGAAATCTCGCATGAAGTTAGAGTTTAGGACAGCGGGTAGAATGGACCACTACTTTTGTTTATAAAAAAAATATCAACATTTTCATTCCACCAAAACGCTGAAAATAATTTACATGCGTTGTCCTAAATACACAAAAGGGAGAACTTCTGGCTTTTTATGCTGCTTTCGTTGACGAATATATCCAAATTTCGTAGACAAGCATATCATATAGAAGAGTCTAAATTTGGAGGTACAGAGGGGCCTCTTTCCTTTGGAGATGATCGCAAAATATTTTAAATTTCCTGATCCCAGAATTGAAGCCAATCGACACGCCTAAGAAGAGAGTTAAGGACAGGGATGAATTCACGACGGATTGCGTAAATATTGGGCAAATGTCCCTGGTCCAAATGCTATAGGTAATATCTGGGCAGTGCTCCGTGACATAATTTCAAAAGCGAAATCTTCCAAAATGGATTTGGACATAAAGGATCTTAATTTTGTCACTCCGTTTGTAACATTCTTAAATATTCATCGCACGTTGTTCGTCCGTCTGTCTGTCTGTTGAAATCACGATACAGCCCACATTATTTGACGTAGAGCGTCAAAATTTAGCAGAATAATTTGTATTGTGTCTAGGATGGTTGGTATTGAAAATGACATATATCGGTCGACGTTTTGGTATAGTCCCCATATAACGGTACGTTCCGATATTCGGTATTTTGATGATTTTTGCCGCACTTTTTCACGGATTTGTCTGATAATTGGTATTTGTAGGTCATAACGGGTCCCAGTTCGTGTGGCGAGACATTGTGTGTAAAGGTCCACGCTTTGGTATAGTCCCCATATAAAGGTACCTCCCGAAATTCGATATGTTGATGGTTTTTGCCACATTTTTTCACTGATTTGTCTAAAAATTGGTATTTGTTGGTCATAGTGGGTTCTTGCTCCGGTGGCGAAACATTGCATGTATAGGTCCACGTTTGGTATAGTCCCCATATAACGGTACCTCCCGATATTCGGTATTTTGATGATTTTTGCCACTTTTTTTATGGATTTGTCTAAAAATTGGTATTTTCTTGGTCATAATGGGTTCTAGCTCCGGTGGCGAATCATTGTAATTATAGGCTCACGTTTTGGTATAGCCCCCATATAACGGTACGTCCCGATATTCGGTATTTTGATGATTTTTGCCACATTTTTTATGGATTTGTCTAAAAATTGGTATTTGTGGGTCATAATTGGTTATAATGTTTCCATTACCCTAAGGTGGAGGGTATTAAAAGTTCGGCCCGGCCGAACTTTATGCTTTTTTACTTGTTAGTACTTTTTAGTTCATTTCGTACGAAGTTCCAAAAACCCAGCCTCATAGTACACCTACGCATCAAAACCGACCGCTGTGCAAAATTTCAAACTTCTACCTTCAACCGTTTCGTCTGGTCGTTGATTCTCGGTCAGTCAGTCAGTCAGTTATTTCAATACTAATTTATAAATATATATCCCCGATACCCGATATGGATCAAATTTGGCACATAATAATAGTTCTATGAGACTTAGGCTGTATTAAGATATACAGGGCTGTCATAAAAACCAATTTTGTCACTATTGGTTTTAAAACCGACAAGAAAAAATGCTTTGGTGTCATGAAAATCAATGTTATCGGTTTTATTTTCGAATTAGAATTTTGTCGGTTTTGGTTGTCATAGAAGCCAATGTTATTGGTTTTGTTATTGGAAATAAACCAAGTTGCTTAGAGCTGCCACTTGTCATTGGCTTTGGATTTTTTAAACAATTTTTAAAGGATATTCAAAGGACTACAAACGTGGATTATTTAAAGAATTTTTAAAGGACTATAAACGTGGATTTTTTTATAGAATTTTTAAAGGACTATAAACGTGGATTTTTTAAAGAATTTTTAAAGGACTATAAACGTGGATTTTTTAAAGAATTTTTAAAGGACTATAAACGTGGATTTTTTAAAGAATTTTTAAAGGACTATAAACGTGGATTTTTTAAAGAATTTTTAAAGGACCATAAACCATAAATCTGCAAAGCAGCTTTATGAGTAAGTTCGCAATAAAAAAATTTACTAAGGCTATCTCCGGCAACTCCAGTGGGTTGCTGAAATCTCTAAGAGCTTTTCTCGTCACCTTTTCTGAGCGTTCTTCGTCCAACAACACAAAAACTACCACTGCTGATGCCATCTTACTTTATTTATAGCGACTTATTCCTTTTTTATTTACTTTACTTTTACTGATATTTCAATGAAAAATAAACAAACGGTCTGTCATAAATTGACAATCTTCAAAAGGCTTATTATATAAAAAATTTGCATCAAATTTTTCTTTTTTAAAGGAATATATTATCTTATCTTCTTTGTACAGAAATAGAGAAATAGTATGTGGCGCTCATGCTGAGCATTTTTTCTACATTTCTCTTAAAACTTATACCTAAGAATGCTTTCAAGAAATTATACTTGAAAATATGACACATTTCGAGTGCTCTTTAACGAAAAATAGTTTTAAAGTTTATGATGTAAAAATGTGAAAATGCCAAGAAATACCATAAAAATTAACATATATTTTCAAACAGCATTCGGTCAGGTAATTAGAATTAGTTACTAATGGAGAAATTATTCTGTTTCCGGTTTAAAGACATACCAGCGAAGTAACTTTAGCATATTATGTCAAACAATATATTTTTCGCGTCATCCCACATTGAAGTACAATTTTCCAAAAAATATTCCCTTTTTCCACCAAGTACCTTCCCCAGCCTTTCAAACACCTATCCAATTCCATCCTTCCCACCATAAATTCCTTAATTCATTCATTAAACATGAACCACAAATTTCGGCAATATGTTCAACACTTATAACCTTAATTTGTTATGCACATTTTGTCTACATTTGTAAATTGGCGGAGGGAGGAGACCCTCCTCCCCCACCATCATCAAAAACTTTAATGACCAGATACTGTTCTGGCTGGTTGTGTTTCATTTTAATGTGAGCAAGCATAACTAAGTGGGTGCTTATCTCAGCTTATAATTTCTAAGTAGTTACTAACACTTTGGCCCCATAATACAGGTGACAGAGAGGGAGGGAGAGAGAGAGAGAGAGAGCGAGCAAGTGATGTTGGCAATACAGTCAGCCAACCATCCACTGACTGGAAGTCTCCCCCCATCCCATTAAGGGGTGCGAAAGGGGGCCGGCATACCATACAACACCTACATGGAGAATTCCTGCAATGACGTTAAAAAATGGCAAGCAACATTTTCACAGGACCTGGCATAAGGATATTGTTGTTGGGTACTTTGAAAATTACTTTTTTTCATTTTTAGTTATGACTGTAACCGTTTTATTTTATGAATATATGTACGTATGTGTGTGTGCGAAGGTATATGGTGATATTGGGCACAATGGGTGCCAAAATACTATGGTGGAGGGTATACAAATATGAAAATAGAGCTATCAAGTTAAAAAGTAGCAATCGGTTCTACCGATTTTTTAAGTTTGTCTAGACTTCTGAAATTGTTGGCCCTCTATGGAGTGGGTTCTGAAGGAATGGGCCAATATTGTCCATTTCGTATCGGATCTAAATAAATATTTGCATTGCGACGTGCCAGGTTCGGACTATATCTACTACTGCCTTCACTTATTTTTAGAAAATGGTGAAATGTGCAGATAAAATTTTGGTATGGGCAAAATTACAGGAAAATTGAACTTTATATCCAATTTTATGCGGAATCATAAATTCTACATTTTTCTTAGGTTGAGAGAAATATTTAAATATAACAAATTGTAAAGAATCGCCGACTTGTTTCGCAAGTTATGACAGATAAAAGTATTGAAAATTGTGAACCTTTGTGGGTGAGGTAGCATAAGGGGATCGCAGATATATGTCATCTTCATAAAAGATCTTGAATTGCTTAGGAAAAATGTTTGCATGTGTGAAATTGGAAGAGAACTGGATGCTTATCTCGGATTTTGTAATAGCTTTGGTTATTCAAAACTTTGACCCTTTGTGAGGGAGGTACCGGAGGGATCTCTACCATCTTTATAATAGATCTTGTGTTCATAAAAATGTTGAAATGTTCCAAGTCTAAATGCTGTCGGATGTTATTTTCAAATTTTATGGACTTCATGGATATATAAAATTTTGACCCTTTGTGGTGGGAGGTACCAGAAGGAGCCAAGGAGGAGTGGTTTAATAAAAATAATGTAATGTGTGTAATTTGAAGACAATCGAACTCTTACATCAAATTTTATAATAGTTACAATTATTCAAAGTTTTACCCCTTTTTTTGGGGAGGTACTTGACGGATTGGACCGATATATCCCATCTACACAGCACATCTTGTGTTAGTATAAATAATGGGATGTGTGAAATATAAAGAGAATCTGATGCTTATTTCGGATTTTATAATCGTGTTGGTTATTCAAAACTTTCACTCTTTGTGGGGAAGGTACCAGAAGGAATGGTCCGATCTCTACCGTTTTTAAAACTGATCCTGTGTTGATAGAAATATTCAGATGTGCCAAGTCTGAATGGAATCGGATATTAATTTCGCGTTTTATGAGCTTAATAGATATTCAAAATTTCGACCTTTTGTGGGGGAGGTACCAGAAGGAATAGACCGATATATTCCATCTTAACACCAGATCTTGAGTTTATAAGAATATTGGGATGTGTGAAATTTTTAGACAATCGAATTCTTACATCACATTTTATAATAGTTATAATTTTTCAGGTACTTGATGGAGTGGACCGATACTGCGCCTGACTGATGCAAATATTAGAATTTGCAAAGTTGGAACAAAATCAGATTATTCTTTCTCTTTCTGAACAGTAAATTATTTTTTTTTTTTGAAAATTTCGACCTTTCGTGGGGGAGTGGACCGATACTGCCCATCTCCGAACTCGATCTAAGTTTGACAATAATATTACGATGTACCAAGTTTGGGCCAAATCGAATACTCCCTTCGAGAGTTATTGTGCGCACCAGCTAGCCTGACAGATGGACTTACATCGCTAGATCGACTCCAAATGTTTTGAAACTGATTTGGTCCAAAGATACCTAGGGTCTAAAACCGTTATTTCGACTACGCACGTTTTGACCGTATCAAATGATATATACCCTCTCTAGCCATATGGCTGAGGGTATAAAAATCCACGCCTTAGGCCTTCGAAAACTTCATTAAAAATCCACGCCTTAGGCCTTCGAAAACTTCATTAAAAATCCACGCCTTAGGCCTTCGAAAACTTCATTAAAAATCCACGCCTTAGGCCTTCGAAAACTTCATTAAAAATCCACGCCTTAGGCCTTCGAAAACTTCATTAAAAATCCACGCCTTAGGCCTTCGAAAACTTCATTAAAAATCCACGCCTTAGGCCTTCGAAAACTTCATTAAAAATCCACGCCTTAGGCCTTCGAAAACTTCATTAAAAATCCACGCCTTAGGCCTTCGAAAACTTCATTAAAAATCCACGCCTTAGGCCTTCGAAAACTTCATTAAAAATCCACGCCTTAGGCCTTCGAAAACTTCATTAAAAATCCACGCCTTAGGCCTTCGAAAACTTCATTAAAAATCCACGCCTTAGGCCTTCGAAAACTTCATTAAAAATCCACGCCTTAGGCCTTCGAAAACTTCATTAAAAATCCACGCCTTAGGCCTTCGAAAACTTCATTAAAAATCCACGCCTTAGGCCTTCGAAAACTTCATTAAAAATCCACGCCTTAGGCCTTCGAAAACTTCATTAAAAATCCACGCCTTAGGCCTTCGAAAACTTCATTAAAAATCCACGCCTTAGGCCTTCGAAAACTTCATTAAAATCCACGCCTTAGGCCTTCGAAAACTTCATTAAAAATCCACGCCTTAGGCCTTCGAAACTTCATTAAAAATCCACGCCTTAGGCCTTCGAAAACTTCATTAAAATCCACGCCTTAGGCCTTCGAAAACTTCATTAAAAATCCACGCCTTAGGCCTTCGAAAACTTCATTAAAAATCCACGCCTTAGGCCTTCGAAAACTTCATTAAAAATCCACGCCTTAGGCCTTCGAAAACTTCATTAAAAATCCACGCCTTAGGCCTTCGAAAACTTCATTAAAAATCCACGCCTTAGGCCTTCGAAAACTTCATTAAAAATCCACGCCTTAGGCCTTCGAAAACTTCATTAAAAATCCACGCCTTAGGCCTTCGAAAACTTCATTAAAAATCCACGCCTTAGGCCTTCGAAAACTTCATTAAAAATCCACGCCTTAGGCCTTCGAAAACTTCATTAAAAATCCACGCCTTAGGCCTTCGAAAACTTCATTAAAAATCCACGCCTTAGGCCTTCGAAAACTTCATTAAAAATCCACGCCTTAGGCCTTCGAAAAAATCCACGCCTTAGGCCTTCGAAAAAATCCACGCCTTATGCCTTTCAGAACTTTATTAAAAATCCACGCCTTATGCCTTTCAGAACTTTATTAAAAATCCACGCCTTATGCCTTTCAGAACTTTATTAAAAATCCACGCCTTAAGCCTTTCAGAACTTTATTAAAAATCCAAGCGTTAAGCCTTTCAAACTTTTATTAAAAATCCAAGCTTTAAGCCTTTCAGAACTTTATAAAAAATCCACGCTTTAAGCCTTTCAGAACTTTATTAAAAATCCAAGCTTTAAGCCCTTCAGAACTCTATTAAAAATCCACGCCTTAAGCCTTCCAAGACTCGACGCCTTTAAGCCTTCCAATTTTTTTTTTCATCCACGCCTTCAGCCTGCCAAAAATTCTTTAACAATCCTTCCTACAGCTACGAACAAACCCAAAACTCGAATTATGCCGTTTCAAAAATCTTACCTTAATTCGAGCACTATGACTTACTCTCTTGTTTTTCTAACAAGAATGCCTGCACATTAAATAAATGATTAGAGAGTGAATCTCGTACGTTTCGATTACTACCACTCCTGAGTAGTTTTCTCTCGCAACTCAAATCGGATGTCTACTTTTAACAGGTTTTTCTCTCTCTTTACTTCTATAAAATCTGACCCCCCACTGTGCACCCAATGACAACTGCCAAGAAATTGTTACAATCACACACACATACACTCACTCCATTTTGGGTATCCCCATAAGGACATATAAGAAAAGATATCACATTTTCAAATGAAATGCACAAAAGCCAAACAGAACAACAACATCAACATCATAGCCACCAACAACTCGAATGGTGACATGTATGACAACAACAACAACGACAAGAACGAGAACAAGAACAGCAACAATAGAAAGTCATTGTTATTATCTTTCCACATGATATGCACAATAATAACAACAACACCCATACGTGGGCAAGGACTTGGGCTTATAAGCGAACCACAACAACTAATGTTAATAACAGCAACAAACAACGACAGCGATGAGGAGACAGCAGCTATTAACCGCCAACCGAATCAAACAAATGCACCAACAACAAAAGCTGCAGCAGCAACAACGTCTGAGGGTACCATTTGACAGTAAAAATAAAAGTTCAGCAGCAGCAACGGCAGTGGCAGTAGCAACAACAACAATTGGCAATGTCATGTTGCAGCAACTGTGCGATAATAATAAGTTGCAAAGAACAAAAGTGGCAGGGAAATAGCTAATTAGAAAAAAAAAACAAGTTAAAAAGTATCAGTCGGTATTGCCGACAGATATATACCCTCAGCCTATGTTCGATTAAATAATCAAAATATATTTGACTAGTGTTACAATTATTCAAACGTTTGGCCCTCTATGGAGCAGGTTCCGAAGGAATGGACCAATATTGTCTATTTCGTATCGTATATATAAATATTCCGACGTTCCTGGTATGGATTATATCGACTAACTCCTTGCTAAATTGTTTTGAAAGTTATGACAGATAAAAATATTGAAAATTGTGACCCTTTGTGGGTGGGAAGGGGTTCGCAGATATATATCAACTTCACAACAGATCTTGTGTTGGCAAAAATATTTGTATGTGTGAAATTTGAAGAGAGTTGGATGCTTATTTCGCTTTATTTGAGTGTTTTGTTTTTCAAAATCTTGATCCCTATGTATGGGGGAGGTACCAGAAGAAATGGTTCGATATATACCACCTTTATAACAGATCTTGTGTTGATGGAGATATTGAGATGTGCCAAGTCTAAATGGAATCGGATGTTAATTTGGCGTTTTATGAGCTTCATGGATATTCAAAATTTCGACACTTTGTGGGGGAGGTACCAGAAGGAGTGGACCGATACATTCCATGTCAACACCACATCTTAGGTTTATAAAAATATTGGAATGTGTGAAATTTGAAGACGTTCGGATCCTTACATCACATTTTATAAGAGTTATAATTATTCAAAATGTTGACCCTTTGTGGGGGAGGTCCTTGATGGAGTGGACCGATACTGTAAATTTTAGCACCTGACCTAGGACTGACACAAATATTAGGATTTGCAAAGTTAGAGCAAAATCGGATAATCGTTTCTATTTCTGTGCAAAAAATATATTTTATATACATATATATTTTTTTTAATTTCGACCTTTTGTGGAGGAGGTACCAAAAGGAATGGACCGATGTATTCACTCTTAACACCAGACCTTAGGTTAATAAAAATATTGGGATATGTGAAATTTGAAGACAATCGGACTCTTACATGACATTTTATAAGAATTGTAATTATTCAAAATTTTGACCTTTTGTGGGGGAGGTACTTGATGGGGTGGACCGATATCGTCCATATTCGCACCTGACATAGCACTGATGAAAATATTAGGATTTGCAAAGTTCGAGCAAAATCAGATTATCGTTTCTCTTTCTGTGCAGAAAATATTTTTTGAAAATTTCTACCTTTTGGGGGGAGGTACCAGAAGGAGTGGAGCGATATTTTCCATTTTCACCCCAGACCTTGGTCTAATAAAATTAATGGGATGTGTGAAATTTAAAGACTATCGGACTCTTAAATCACATTTTATAAGATTTGTACTTATTCAAAATTTTGACCATTTGTGGGGGAGGTACTTGATGGAGTGGACCGATATTGTCCATTTTCACACCTGGTCTAGCACTGATGAAAATATTAGGATTCGCAAAGTTCGAGCAAAATCGGATTATCCTTTCTCTTTCTGTGCAATAAATTAGTTTATTTGAAAATTTTGACATTTTGTGTGGGAGGTACCAGAAGGAGTGGACCGATATCGCCCATCTCCGAACTCGATCTAAGTTTGACAAAAATATTACGATGTACCAAGTTTGGATCAAATCGGATACTTCCTTCGAGAGTTATCGTGCGCACCAGCCAGACAGACAGGCAGACGGACGGACGGACGGACGGACTGACATTGGTAGATCGACTCCAAATGTTCTGAAACGGATTTGGTCCAAAGAGACCTAGGGTCTAAAACCGTTATTTCGACTAGGCACGTTTTGACCGTATCAAATGATATATACCCTCTGTAGCCATATGGCTGAGGGTATAAAAAACTTTTGCATTAGTGTGTGTGTACGTTTTAGGGATTTTATAATAATTGCAGCTAATGTTGATTACCTAATGGTTAATTTCAAAACATTGTGAATCCTCCTTGAATTCGTGAGTTATTTTGAAAATGCATTTTTCAAATATTTTCTAGGAAATCCTTGCCGAGAATAGTGGACATTTTCAATATATTTCCAGGTCGAGTGTTGGGGATTTTTAAAAATGCTGTTACGAAGACTTTCTAAATTGTGGATTTTTAAGATAATTTCAAGGATTTCCTGGTCAAAAATCGTAGAAATTTTAAAAATATTTTCAAGGACTTCCAGGTCAAGAATTGTGAATTTTTAAAACTACTGTTTCAAGGATTTTTCAGCTAGGATTAGTAGATTTTAATAACATATTCATTCTGACCTAGATTTGTAGGTGTTTAAAAAGAATTTTTAAGGACGTCCTGGCAAAAAATGGGTTTTAATTATACTTTTAATGAGAATCATGTGAATTAATGAACAAAAAAAGTGGACTTTTTAAAATTTTGAACTTTTTGATCCAGGGTCAAAATTGTGAATATCCATGAAGCTCCTAAAACGCGAAACTAACATTTGATTCCATTCAGATTTTGAAAATCTCAATATTTCTATCAACACAAAATTGGTTATAAATATGGTAGAGATCGGACCATTTCTTCTGCTACCTCACCCAGAAAGAGTGAAAACTTTGAATAACCAACACGATCATAAAATCCGAAATAAGCATACGGTTCTCATTAATTATTTTTACTGCTCTGAAAATGGAATACATCGGCTCACTCCTTCTTCTGGCACTACCCCCCCAAAAATGGTTCACAATTTTGAAAAACAATACGCTTGTAAAACCAGCTCTCTTCAAATATCACACATCCAAATATTTTGCCAACCCGTTCTGGTACGTCAACCACGAATGGTCCAAGTTGCGAAAAAAAAAGTCGGCGATTCTATACAACTTGCTATATCTAAATATTTCCTTTCGCCAAAAATCTGCTATGAATATATAATTAATCGGAATTTATGATTTCGCATAAAATTGAATATAAATGTTCGATTTCCTTTGAATTTTGCACGTATCAATTAGATGAAGTGGAATAATTCGGTCCGCTATATTTGGTACATTACGCATATTTCCACATTTTCAAAAAAATTGCACTTATCTCATATAAAGTATAGGAATTGGACTAAGAATCGAGGTTTATTTTAAATATATGTTCAAGAAACGTGTACTTTGCAAGATATTCTTCAAGGACTTCCAGGTCAAAAATTGTGGGCTTGTTAAAATATTTTAAAAAAAATTATTTCAATTTGTTGGTCAAAAATAGTTGATTTTTAAAAAAAACAAGTAAAATAGTATCAGTCGGTTTTGCCGACAGATGTATACCCCCAGCCTTGAGTTATGAAAGTGACAGATTTGGACTATATCGGCTACTTCTTGTACTTTATATGAGATAGGTGCACATTTTCGGAAATATGCATCAGGTAACAGATATAGCGGACCGAAGTATTCCATTTTCATACTTCATCTAATACAGATAAAATATATTGGTATGTGCAAAATTTGTAGGAAATTGAACATTCGTATCCAATTTGATGCGAAATCATAAATTCCGACAAATTACATATTCATATCAGAATACTGGTTAAGAGAAATTTTTAGATATAGTAATTTGTTAAGAATCACCGACTTGCGAAACAAGTATTATGATAATAATAAGTTGGCAGATCTTGTGTTAATGAAAATATTGAGAAGCTCCAAGTCTGGATAGAATCGGATGTTAATTTTGCGTTTTATGAGCTCGTGGATACTCAACATTTTGATCCTTTGTGGGGCAGGTACCAGAAGGAGTGGACCGATATATCCCATCTTCACACCAGATCTTGAGTTAGTAGAAATAATGTGTAATATGAAGAGAACCGGATGTTTATTTCGGATTCTTTCCTCGTTTTGATTATTCAAAACTGTCATCCTTTGTGTGGGAGGTACCAGAACGAATGGTCCGATTTCTACCATCTTTATAAAAGATCTTGCGTTTATAAAAATACTGAGACGTGCTAATTCTGAATGGAATCGGATGTTAATTTAGTGTTTTAAGAGCTTGATGGATATTCAAAATTTCGACCTTTTGTGGGGGAGGTACTTGATGGAGTGGACCGATATTATCCATTTTTGCACCTGATCTAGAACTGAAGTAAATATCAGGATTTGCAAAGTTGGAACAAAATCGGATTATCGATTCTCTCTCTGTGCAGAAAATATATATTTTTTTGAAAATCTCGATCTTTTGTGTGGGAGGTACCAGAAGGAGTGGACCGATATATTCCATCTTAACACCAGACCTTGGGTTACATTAAATATTGGCATGTGTGAAATTTGAAGACAATCGGACTCTTACATTAATTGTATCAGAGTTTTAATTATTGAAAATATTGACCCTTTGTGGGGGAGATACCAGAAGGAGTGGATCGATCTTGTCCATTTTCACACTTAACCTAGTACTGACGCAAATATTAAGATTTGCAAAGTTTGAGCAAAATCGGATTATCGTTTCTCTTTCTGTGCAAAAAATATATATTTTTTTCAAATTTCGACCATTTGTGGGGGAGGTACCAGAAGGAATGGACCGATATATTCCATCTTAACACCAGACCTTGGGTTAAGATAAATATTGGCATGTGTGAAATTTGAAGACAATCGAACTCTTATATCACATTTTATAAGAGATGTAATTATTCAAAATTTTGACCGTTTGTGGGGGAGGTACTTGATGGAGTGGACCGATATTGTCCATTTTCACACTTGACCTAGTACTGACGCAAATATTAAGATTTGCAAAGTTGGAGCAAAATCGGATTACCGTTTCTCTTTCTGTGCAAAAACTAAATATTTTGAAAATTTCGAACTTTTGTGGGGGAGGTACCAGAAGGAGTGGACCGATATTGCCCATCTCCGAACTCGATCTAAGTTTGACAAAAATATTACGATGTACCAAGTTTGGACCAAATCGGATACTCCCTTCGAGAGTTATCGTGCGCACCAGCCAGCCAGACAGACAGACAGACAGACAGACGGACGGACGGACGGACGGACGGACATCGCTAGATCGACTCCAAATGTTCTGAAACGGATTTGGTCCAAAGAGACCTAGGGTCTAACACCCTTATTTCGACTAGGCACGTTTTGGCCGTATCAAATGATATATACCCTCTGTAGCCATATGGCTGAGGGTATAAAAATTGAGGACTGAAATTTTGGATTGAATAAAAAAATTCTAGAATGGTTTGCCACATTTTTGAGATTGGCATATTTTTAAAACATGGACAAATGTTTTTATACCCTACACCACAAGGTGGTCAGGGTATTATGGCTTTGTGCATTTGTTTGTAATAGGCAAAAGGAAACGAGATAGACCCATGTTGTTCTTGTTGTTGTTGTAGCAGTAGTACATGTGTGAGTTTGTGTTCTGCTAATCTGGTTCCAGCTCCAGGTTTAGAAGTTCGGCTACTTTAACGGGCTGTAGCCAGAGATCCTCTGGAGTGAGTTGGGTAGGTTTGGCTGAGCAATTAAAAAGGTGTAGCGTATTGTGCGGGCCTGTATCGCACGCCGGGCAGGCGTCGCGCACATCTTCATCAATTCGTGCCCAATACGAATTGAGGCGACTACACCATCCTGAACGTAATTGCGCCAAAACTACCCTGGTTTGTCTAGGCAGCTGAAGTTCTTCGGCTGCAATGGATGGGGGGTGGACTCCGAGGACGGCATTCACTTTATAACTGCTAATAGCATCCGCGACTGCATCGGTGTGAATGCCACTCAGACCTGCCTGATAGGCTTCTTGATCTAGAGGCTCTCTCTTGTAGCGCTGGACCTCCCTCTCTAGATCATGTATGTCCTTCCTGACACGCCTGGGGTGGGAGAGTTATCCACCATATGATGGTTGGGATGGCTCTCACGGTAACACCCAAGCAGGTACTGCAACGAAAGCATATGATTATGCTGACGTAAGGGAAGGACTTTCGCCTCCTCATGTAGATGGTCCACTGGTGTCATGAGGAGGCACCCTGTTGCAGCTCTCAGGGCGGCATTCTGGCAGGTGTGAATACATTTCCACTGCGTTGCACTTGTATTCGCAGACCACACTGGAGCCGCATAGTTGACCACAGACCGACCCATCGCGTTATAAGAGGTCAACAAGGTTTCTTTGTCCGCACCCCAAGAGCTGCCGGCTAGCGCCTTGAGGACCTTGTTCCTACTTTTCATCTTGTCGCAGATAGCTGTGGCTTGCGCGGACGACTTGAACATGCTGTCGAACGTTACCCCAAGAATCTTCGTGGTCGGTATTAAATTCCCCTCGACCTGAACATTCAGCTGTGTTCTCATCTCCGCAGACCATGTGGTAAAGAGTGTGGCCGTTGATTTCGTGGCGGATATTTTCATATTCCTCGCGTGGAAGTATGCGGCAAGCTCCGCGAGATAGGGGTTCAACCTTTCGCATATGTCATCGACCACTGGACCCGACGCCATGATCGTACAATCATCCGCATACGTTACGATCTCAATGCCGTCTGGAGGGCGAGGAATTCCGGAAAGGTAGAGGTTAAACAGTTCCGGAGATATCACCCCACCCTGGGGAACTCCCTGTTTCACTCTACGGGCTTTGGACTTCTTGTTCCGGAATTCCACGTTCGACTGGCGTCCACACATATAGTTGATTATCCAACGTTTCAAACTTGGCCGGAGGGTAGTTCTCTGTACGTCCTCAAACAGTGTGGCATGATTGACCGTATCAAATGCCTTTGATAGGTCAAGGGCTACCAACACTGTTCTGTCACACGGCCTGTTCTGGTTTAGTCCTCTACTAATATGTGTGGAAATGGCGTGTAATGCTGTTGTGGTACTATGTTGTGGACGGAATCCATGCTGGTGGTTGGCAACTGTATAGCTTCCTCTAATGCTGGGGAGGAGTAAAGCCTCAAGAGTCTTTGCTACTGGCGACAAAAGCGAAATCGGCCTGTACGATTCGCCTTTACTGGCATCCTTGCCTGGCTTCAGTAGCGGGACCACCCGGCCCATTTTCCAGGTTTCGGGCACTATGTGGGTGGCTAGCGACAAATTGAGAACTTTCGTTAAGTACTCGACTCCCGGCGTATCCAGCTGCTTCAACATTACCATTGAGATTCCGTCCGGGCCCAACGCTTTGGATGACTTAGCGTTACGGATGACATTTGCAACATCACCCATCGTAAACTGTGGTGGTTCCTCCTCGGCGGGAAGAGATCTGATACGACGTAGTACTCTTCGCTTCGCCCTATCACTCTCGGGGTGCTCGACAAATTGTCGGTTAAAATATTCCGCGCACCTCTTCGGATCAGTCACCGTTACGTCGTTAAAAGTGACTGAGGTCCTATCATCCTTTTTCCCAGGGTTCGAGAGCGATTTAACCGTTACCCACAGCTTACTCATATCGGTTCCAATGTTGCAGCACTTCAGATGGTCTAGCCACTTTTTCCTCTTATGCTCCTGTACCAACCGGTTGACTTCCACTGTCAAATCACTGATTCTAGGATCAGTAGGGTTGGTACGACGGAGATCATCACGCTCGTTTGCTAATCCCGCTGCCTCTGATGGGAAGTTTGGTCTTATCTCGGGTATTCGACCAGCAGGTATATAGCGAGCGGCTGCAGCTCTGATGATGTTTCGGAAAATCCTTTCTGCTACCCGAACATCAGAAGGGTTGGGCAGTTCTCTGAAGCGGCGGTTGGTGAATTCTCTGAACTCTGGCCAGTGAGCTTTCCCATGGTTAAGGAAAGTGCGGCGTTCAGAGGTTATGAAATCGGGCGACCTGCTTATGGAGACGATTATCGGGAGATGGTCTGAGCCAAGAGAAATGACGGGTTGCCAAGTCACGTCATTTATCAGACCGGGTGACACTATGGTTAAGTCTGGCGAACTGTGACACTCTCCTCTTATTCGGGTGGGGGCATCCTCGTTAACCGTGCAGAATGTGGAGCAGTCAATCTGCTCTGCCAGCGCTGATCCCCTCTGGTCATTACCTAGGACGGAATGCCACAACTCATGGTGGGCATTAAAATCCCCTAGTACCAGGCGGTTATTGCCTACCAATAATGGACTAATATCAGGCAAATAACGTGGTTCACAGCTATTAATCGGCGGGATATACACATTAAGCACCTCTACCTCGGCAGTTCCACACTTGACTGCTACCCCCATACATGCCATGTATGGGTCACTAGAGACTAGCTCAATCGAGATAGGTCTGTACTGAACAGAATGGTGTAACAGGAACGCTGATCCCCCACCTCCACTTCTGGTGCGATCCTTCCTTTGTACGTTGTAACCATAACAACGTTGTAGGCTGCAATTTTCATTCAGCTTGGTTTCCTGCACCGCTGCGATCTTAATATTCCTCCGACTCATAAATTCCACTATCTCATCTATTTTGCCTCGAAGTCCGTTGCAATTGAATTGCAAGAATGACGCACAATCCGGAGTTGGAACAGCAACATGTGGCGTTAGGTGCTGCGGTGTTGGTTGCTGTTCTGGAGACTGCGGTGGAGTGCCATACTCCGACGACGTCTCTGACGAGGACGACGAAGAAGAGGACTCGCTGGGGACTACGTTACTGCAGCAAGTCGCAACATAATCCCTTTCGCTGTAGTCTCGCAAACGCCTTAATCCGGAACAGTTCTTGAAGTGCACCCACTCTCTGCATCCATTACATCGCACCGAGACAGATCTGTGGTGGATGACGTTCTGACAAACCGAGCAGAACCAAGGTCCGGGGTTTTCCTCAATCCCGGCACGGACCAATAAAATCCGGAGCAAGCATTCCGGGATATGCTGCTCCCAATGCAGAAAAATAAACAAACACAAACATGTACATACTGGGTTGGCAGCCGCTGGCCGAAACTGGAATCTTGTTGTTTCGGGTCAATCCGGTATCGTAGAACCCGCTGCCGTGGGATTGTATGAGATAGACCCATAGTTCCTTTTGATGATCTGCATAGAATCACATTCTGAGTCGATTTATGCATTCCGTCCGTCCGTCTGTCCATGTATTTTTGTAGACAAAGTACAGTTCGAATTTATTGCCCTATCCAGATGAAATTTTGCACAAATCATTTGTTTGGCTTAAGGACGAAGCCTATTGAAATTGGAGATAATCGGTCAAAATTTAGATATAGCTCCCATATAAAACTTCGACCGATTTACATTTCATTGTGCACCAAACGTCTAATATTTGTCCAAATGGGATGGAATTTGGCACTTACGACCGAATTAAGTCTAGAAGCTAGTATGCCAAATTTGGTGAAGATCGGTTCAGATATAGCTATAGTTCCCATATATACTGTTCATCCGATTTGTTATATATTAGTTACCGACAGCCGTAATATGCACTCCGTATTAACGATATTCTGGGAAATATATCAAATACAGCTCGAAATATCTTAGCCAAATTTTATTGGGTTTAAAATCAAAATTTTAAAATATTTTAAAAATTTGCTTTGACAAAAGTTTTTTTTTAATATTTTTCGAAAAAAAAAACAAATAATCAATGACAAAAATGTTAAATTTTTATAATTTTTTCATGTTTATCCTGCAGAGAAATCAGGGTTTTAAGCATATCTGAAAATTTTGACGCATTTTTTTTTTTTGACTTTTAGGAAACAATTTCAAGGACCCCACGGGCATTCGTGGTTAAAAAAAAATGCTAGAACATATTTAAAGATTGGATGTTCAATTAACTTTTTCATTTTTGCATTTAACCTTTAGTTTTTAAGAAAACCATTTTCAAAGAGATTCTGGAAAAAATCGTATTTTTTTTTGAATTTCTTGGACAAAAAAGTTTTTAAAAAACCAATTATTTTTTTGGTCCTCGAAAAATTCATATGTTCATACCCTCCACCTTCAAAAGTAGGGTATATTAATCTTTTCAATCCTTTTGTAACATTCCTAAATATTCGTCATAGACCCCATAAAGAAAAATAAAAAATATTCAGAATCAGCATGAAATTATGAATCGATTTCCGCCAGTTTATTTGTCTGTTGAAATCACGATACAGCCCATATTATCTGACCAAAATGGGACCAAAATGCAGTTTCCACACAGAAAATATATAAAATTTAACTATCATGAAAATAAGTATTTCTATTTTATTATATTTAGAGTGTATAAGTTAAAAAAAAATCTCAGTATGAATTTAATTAAAAACTTTAACTTCTTCTAATTTCAGGTATGTACTTCTGCATTTATGGTTTCCACTTCATTTGGGGTAAGTGTTTTTGAAGGATTTTATTTCGATTTCTTCCATTGTTGGATGAGTATTTCGCCTTTCCAACATTAAGTAGAAGTATTTCATTGCGGGAAGTTAAATTTATTTTGAGCAGAGTTTCCATTCTCAAAAAATACAGAAAAATACTAAATTTAGAAAATCATTCCTAACTAATTCAGTTAAATGAAATTGAACATTTCCACTTGACCGCTTAGATAAAATGCATTCAAATAACAAAAAAAAAAAAAAAAAAAACGGATATCAGCAAGAATGCTGAATTGAAAAATTTAATTCAATTCCGTTTTTTTACCATTCACCTTAATAATGTTGATTTTTCATTTGGTTTAGTCTTGTATCTGTTTTTTTTTTTTTGGTTTCGTGAAGAAGTTTTTCAAAACATTTTATTATTTTCCTGAGATACAAGTGGTCTGTCGGTCGGTCGCTACACCGTTGCTGCTCTTTGCCATTGTTTGCCGTTTTTCCATGCCATTTTTTTAGTTCAACATTCTGGCATTATTGCAAAAGTTTATTTATGATTTTAGATGTTTTTCTTTTCTATTTCTATTTCGATATGCATTCTTCCCTCCACCTGCTTCCTGTCATTCATCACTGTCAGGCGATGCTTGTGCTAAGTTGCATTTGTGTGTGTGTTGTGTTTTGTTGCCATTTGTTTCTTCTGCTGCATTTAACTTCAATGCAATTTGTGTGTGTGTGTTGGTGTGCGTTTGTGTGAATTCATATTTGAATAATGCAACCCGGATGGATGTTCGAAAAGTTGCTGTTGCGAAATAAAAGAAAAGTTAATAGCAACGAACATTTTGTAATGGATGCCAGCAACTGAGCGACCATCCGACCAACCAACAAGTTGCCATCAACTAATTGCAGGTTAACATTAAAATGGATGCGAAATAAGTTCAAATGTTTATGAACTTTTGGGAGAGGATCTATTTTAAAATGTTCTGGTCATTGTGATGTTTTACAAAAATTATTAAAAAAACTCAGGCTCTTTGATTTCATGATCCTTCAAAAAATATTTAAAAAATAATTTTTTCTTTAAAATATTTGCTAATAATTTACAAAAAAAAAAAAAAAAAAAAAAAAAAAAAACAATTGAAAAAGTTAAAAAGTATCACCCTACTGATTTATGCCCTCAGCCAATGTTTGATTATTTAAATATAATTTGACTTCTGTTATGATTATTCAAATTTTTGACCCCCTATGGAGTAGGTTCCGAAGGAATAGGCCAATATTAACCCTTTCGTATCGAACCTAAATAAATATTATATAAAAATTGCGACATGCCAGGTTTGGGCTATATCCTTCACTTTATATGAGATATGTGATAATTTTTAGAAAATATTAAAATGTGCGTGATGTGTCAGATACAGTCGACCGAAGTTTTCCATTTTCATACTTCATCTAATACAGATAAAAATGTTGGTATGGGCAAAATTACAAGAAAATCGAACATTTTGTATCCTATTTTATGCGAAATCATAAATTCCGACAAATTCCATATTCATCTCAGGTTTCTGGCAAAAAGAGATATATTTAGACATAGCAAGTTGTAAAGAATCGCCGACTTGTTTCACAAGTTACGACATATATAAGTATTGGAAATTGTGACCTTTTGTGGGTGAGGTACCAGAAGGGGTTCGCAGACATCTGGCATCTTCACAACCAATCTTGCATTACCAAAAACATTTGGCTGTATGAAAGTTGAAGAGAGTTGGATACATATTTCCCTTTCTTTGAGCGTTTTATTTTTCAAAAATCTTGAACCCTATACGGGACGGTTGATATTGAGATTTACCAAATCTGAACGGAATCGGATGTTAATTTTCAGTTTTATGAGCTTCATACATATTCAAAATTTTGACCCTTTGTGAGGGAGGTACCAGAATGAGTGGGCGGATATATTCCATCTTCACAGCATAACTTGTGTTAGTAGAAATAATGGGATGTGTGAAATACGAAGAGCACCGTTATTCCGGTTATTCAAAAATTTGATCCTCTGTGGGGGAGGTCCAAGAAGGAATGTTTCGATCTCTATCATCTTTATAACAGATCTTGTGTTGATAGAAATATTGAGATGTGGCAAGTCTGAATGGAATCGAATATTAATTTCGCGTTTTATAAGCTTCATGGATATTCTAAAGTTTGAACCATTGTGGGGGAGGTACCAGTAGAAGTGGACCGATATAACACCAGATCTCGATTTTATAAAAATATTGGGATGTGTGAAATATGAAGATAATCGGACTCTTACACAACATTTTATAAGAGTTGTAATTATTGAAAATGTTAACCATTTGTAGGGGAGGAACTTCATGGAGTGGACCGATATAATCCTAACTTAGAACGGGCGTAAATTTTATGACTTGCAAAGTTGGAGCAAAATCGGATTATTGCTTCTCTTACTGTGCAAAAAAAAAAAAAATTTGAAAATTTTGACCTTTTGTGGGAGAGCTACCAGAAGGAGTGGACCCATGTATTCCCGATTTACACCAGACCTTGGGTTAATAAAATTATTGTGATGTCTGAAATTTGAAGACAATCGGACTGTTAAATCACAATTTATAAGAGTTGTAATTATTCAAAATTTTGACGCTTTGGGGGAAAAAATTCAGGTTTATAGCTCTGATGATTCTTGAATAAAATAATCTTTACTAATCCACGTTTATTGCTCTGGCGACCTCCTTCCTTCCTTGAAAATACACCGTAATTTCTTTGATGTTCGTTGAAAAATATTCTTTGAATTATTTAAAAAAGTTCAGGTTTGTGGCTCGAGGGTCTTCAAAAAATTTTTTCAAAAATTCACGATTTTTATTTGGTCCTTAAAGCAATATTTATAAAAAAAAAACAAGTTAAAAAGCAGAAAGTTCGGTCTCCACCATTTGGAACCAATTCGGAAATTAAAAAAAAAAAAAATTGGATTCCGTGGAAAATTCGTTTAAAAGCTTAAGAATAAATCTAAAAAATGCGAAGATGTGGATCTGCATAGACTAAAATACCCATTAGGAATTTCAAATACGAAATTTGAAACTATTCCAGAGAATAATGTCGTTAATATCTTCATAATACAGAATAGAGGGAGGTACTGTTGTATGGGGGATATACGAAGACAAGGACCTGTCAATTTTCTGTCACAGGTTGAAGTACCCATTAGGAACTTCAAATACGAAGTTGAAACGATTTCGGTGAAAAATGCCGCTAAAATCATCAAAATACCGAATATTTAAACGTGGACCCATATAGTCCATTTTCAATACCAATAGACCTACATAACAACAATCGTTCGGAAGCTAAAGTGATTTGCACAGACGGAAGGTCGGTCGTTGTTAAATCGACATAGAATTTTATGCTGATTAAGTATATATGCATATATAAATTGTGGATCCTAAAATCTATATTTCGAGCTGTTACAAACGGAATAACAAACTTAATATACCCTCCATGCTATGGTGGAGGGTATAAAAAGTCAACCAAACACGTTGAAGATGGTCTTTGATGAAATATTTTTTTTAAGAATTCACTCACTCTGATGATTTATGATTTTTTATACCCTCAGCCACATAGCTAGGTAGGGTATACGAGTATATCATTTGATACGGCCAAAACGTGTCTCATTAAAATAAAGGTTTTAGACCCTAGGTCTCTTTGGGCCAACTCCATTTCAGGACATTTGTAATGATATTTCTTGTGATGTCCGTCCATCCGTCTGTCTGTCAGGCTGGGGCGAACAATAATTTTCGGAGGGAGTATCCGATTTGATCCAAACTTGGTACATCGTAATATTATTGTCCAACTTAGATCGAGTTAGGAGATGGGTAATATCGGTTCATTTCTTCTGGTACCTCCCCCACAAAGGTTTAAAATTTTGAATATTCATGAAGCTCCAAAAACGCGAAATTAACATTCGATTCCATTCAGACTCGGTACATCTCAATATTTCCATCATCACAAAACCTGTTATAAAAATAGTAGAGAACGGACCATTCCTTCTGGTACCTCCCACACAAAGGGTCAAAAATTTGAATAACCAAGACGTTCACAAAATTTGAAACAAGCATTCGGTTCTCTTCAAATTACACACATCACAATATTTTTATTATTGGCGTAATGATGGAATATATCAGTCAACTCCTTCTGATACCTCCCACACAAAGGGTCAACATTTTGAATAACCAAGACTTTCACAAAATGCGAAAAAAGCATCCGGTTCCCTTCATATTTTACACACACCATTATTTCAACTAACATAATATCTGCTGTGAATAAGGGATATATCAGTTCACTCCTTCAGGTTCCTAACCCACAAAGGATTAAAATTTTTGAAAAACAAAACGCCCATAAAACGGGTTATAAGCGTCCAACCCTCTTCAAATTTCACACATACAAACATTATTGCTAACACAAGATCTGTTGTGAAGATGATATATATATGCGAATCTCTTCCGGTACTTCACCCACAAAGGTCACAATTTTCAATACTTTTATCTGTCATAACTTGCGAAACAAATCAGCGATTCTCTACAACTTGCTATAACTAAATCCACATTTATTGCCGTAAAACCCTTTCGAAAATGAAACCATTTTTTGGTTCTTGTTATTAGTGCAATTTATTTATTCTAAATACAATAAAGCTAGACCTGAAATATTACTTATCCCCCTTTTTGTTGGAAATACCAATATATCCTAGTTACTCGTTATTAGTTATCATAGACTAAAAATAAACTCGACAGCCTAAAAGTATGCAAACAATAATATAATTTCCTTTCAATTAAAGGCTGCCCTTTTGGTTTTGGCAGTTTAGTTGATCTCTTGTTTTTGTTTTTTTTTTTTTTCGTTCAGACGATGACGTTCAAACGGAAATAGACATGCTCCCAAACGGTGGCTAAAATTGTTGTTGTGTGTGTGTGCGTGTGGCGTTGTTTGCTTGCTTTAAGATTTTTGGCAACTGATACAGGACACCATTTGCGTTGCACTGACGTCAGAGCAAATACAATGTGAAACCAATTTGCTTCTTAGTCTTCTCCTTTTTTTTGGAGGGGCACTGATTATGATTTTTCATTGTATTGATGTAATAAGCTTTTCATGTGATGGCTAATGGGATTGTAGGATGACGAAATTGGGGATATTTAAAGTACACAAATTGAATTTTTTTCATATAAATTTTGAATATTTTTAAATACATCATTTTTTCTAGCTCTGATACTCCTTGTAAAAATAAAAAACCGAAATTTTTAGAACAAAGTTTCTTTAACATATTCCTAAGTGTATATATGTATGCAGGATGAGATAAAAAAAAAACTGCAACAAAGACAAACGCCATAATTTATACATTTTATACCCTCCACCATAGTATGGAGGGTTTATTAAGTTTGTTATTCCGTTTGTAACACCTCGAAATATACATTATAGACCCCACACAGTATATATATTCTTGATCAGCATAAAATTCTATATCGATTTATGGATGTCCGTCCGTCTATCCGTCTGTAGAAATCACTCTAGCTTCCAAACGAAATGAAGTAAGTTGATAAAAATTTACTCAAATGTATATTATGTCTGCAAGACTTTTGGTATTGAAAATTGGCCATGTAGGTCCACGTTTTGGTATAGCCCCCATATAAAGGTACTCCCCGATATTCGGTATTTTGATGATTTTAGCGATATGTTTCATCGGAATTGTTTAAAATTTGATACTTGAAGTTCGTAATGGATAGTAGAGCCTAAGACAGAAATTTGTCTGTGCATGTCCACGTCTTCGTAGAGCCCCCATATAACGGTACCTCCCGATATTCGGTATTTTGGTGTTTTAGCGATATTTTTCACCGGAATTGTTTCAAATTTGGAATTTGAAGTTCGCAATGGATACTACAGCCTATGACAGAAAATAGTCTGTGCAGGTCCACGTCTTCGTATAACCCCCGTATAACCGTACCCCCCGATATTCGGTATTTTGATGATTTTAGCGACATTATTCACCGGAATTGTTTCAAGACAGAAAATTGTCTGTGCAGGTCCATGTCGTCGTATAGACCCTAATGTAACAACTACATTCGGTATTTTTAAGATTTTAACAGAATTTTGAACCGATTTTATTGTTTTTGAAAATTGCCGAATTCGTTCCAAATTGTGGAGGGTATTCAAAGTTCGGCCCGGCCGAACTTACAGCTTTTTTACTTGTTTTTATTTTTTAAATTTTATTCGATGAAAGCAAAAAATGTCGGAAATAACATCAAATTTTAGAATAAGTTTAGGTTTGTGCGAATTGGTCACCTTTGGCACGAATTATGGCCTTTTAAATGGCCATTGAAACAGTCACACGCTGCCCGAATGTTGCTCTGCAGTATTTTGGCCCATTGCCGGCGAAGCACTTGCTTGAGGTGATCGACATTTTGGTATTTTTTAGTGCCAACCATACTTTCTAAAATACTCCAGACACAATAGTCCAACGGATTGGAGATCCGGAGATTTTGGTGGCCATTGGGCGCTGGAAATGAAACGAGGAACCGCATTTTGTAACCATTCTTGTGTGGCGCGTGCTGAGTCCTGTTAGAATGTCCATTATCTGCGGCCAAAATGTTTGCCTGCCCAAAGCTTTGATACAACCTCCAGAATATTTTCGCGATAGTATTCGGCATTTATTCTGATGCCACGGTCGATTAATATGAGCGGAGAGCGACCATTGTCTGTTATGGCAGCCCACAACATCACCCTGGCCAGCTTAAGGTTTGAGGCTTGAGTTCTGGTGGCCAACCGAAGGTGCACATTTTCAGCTGACCTCTTTGGCAAGTAAACACGATAATTTAGTTTGTTTACAAATTGCTGGACAGAGAATGTTTTTTCTCATCGGAGCTCATCGGAGAAAACCAAATTTGGCAGTTCAGAAAACCAAATTTGGCTTTCTGCCAAGCGAAGCAACTTTATAGCTCTTTTGAGTCTATTTATACCCTACACCACAAGATGGTCAGGGTATTATGTCTTTGTGCATTTGTTTGTAATGGGCAAAAGAAAACGAGATAGACCCATAGTTCCTTTTGATGATCTGCATAGAATCACATTCTGAGTCGATTTATACATGTCCGTCCGTCCGTCTGTCCATGTATTTTTGTAAACAAAGCACAGTTCGCATTTATTGCCCTTTCCAGATGAAATTTTGCACAAATAATTTGTTTGGCCCAAGGACGAACCGTATTGAAATTGGAGATCAGATTGGACCTGAAGGTAAGTATGCCAAATTTGATCGAAATCGGTTCAGATTTAGATGTAGCTCCCATATATAACTTCGTCCGATTTACCTTTTAGTGTGCACCAAACGTCTAATATTTGTCCAAATGGGATGGAATTTGGCACATACGACCGAATTGAATCTAGAAGCTGGTATGTCAAATTTGGTAAAGATCGGTTCAGATATAGCTATAGCTCCCAAATATACTGTTCATCTGATTTGTTATATTTGTTACCCACAGCCGTAATATGCACCCCATAACAACGATATTTGCGGAACTATTTCAAATACAGCTCAGAAATATCTTTGCCAAATTTTATGGAGATCGGTTCAGCTTTGGATATAGCTCCCATATATATCTTTATCCGATTTCAAATTAATTGTGCACCAAATGGGTAATACAAGTCCGAATTTAAAAGATACAAATGCTTCGGCATATTTAGTCCTTTGAACTTTAAATTATAATCATAGCGTGTATGATTGAATTCTCCCATAAAAACTTTTAATTGTTATGCGGAGCTCTACTAAATTAGCAAAGTGGTGTAGGGTATCATAAAGTCGGCCCGCCTGACTTTAAGACTTTCTTTACTGGTTTATTTCTGTTGCTGTGTAAGTTCTTGCACTTTTTGGAATTTCAATGGCTAATGGCTTTACCCTGAGCTCATCTTTTAATATTTGCGAATGGAATATTGCAATCGATGTTCAGCTCACGAGCCATTTTTCGGCCACTGCGTCGCGGGTTCGCAATCAAGTCGTTTCTTTACTTTTCGAACCATTTCTGCAGATGTTGCTGTTTTCTTCCGTCCTCTTCCACTTCCTTGATGTCGGGCTACGCTTCCAGTATCACGTTAAAGAGCGATAGTACGAGCCACAAAAAAAAATTATTCACATTTAAATGCTGGAGTGCTCTAACGATAGCCACTTGTGGTTTTCCAGCCAAATATCAGGAAATCTCACTATCACGCTTGAATTCCATCACGAATAATTTTTTTCCTGGAAAATTCTCACCAAAATGCTTTTGTACGCTTGTAAACACTATATGGAGATATCACCGGAATAATTTTAACAGCTGTCGGTCGGAGTGGCTTAGAAATGACAGCTGTCTGAAGTTGTTTACAGTTTTTTCATCTCACCCTGTAGACATATATTTACCTACTTCCCTTGTTTTGAAATACCCATAATTTTCAATTCGAAATTGATATTTCTTTAATACAATTAAAATACACAATTGATTTATTGTTCATGTTTAAAAATAAACAAATGCTGACATTGTGACGCAATTTATTCATTACCCGTTATTGTTGTTGTTGTTGCTTTTGAAAACAAAAATAACAATAATAATAATAATAAAAACAGCAATCATTTCATTTCATTGGAAAATATCAATTTCATGGAAAATAAAGAAACGACGGCTATTTAAATAGGTTTTATTGCGAATAAAAAAAATGAAATGAAATCCGATCCAATTTATGTGACAACAACAGCAGCAACAATAGTTAGTGGGTGTGTTCGGCATGTCCACTTCAAACAACATAGCAATTAATAATGGCAAATAATATAGAATTAAAATATATACCTTACATTCTCGTATTTGCGGATGACATATTTATGTGCGAGTAATTCAAGTATTTTCGAGCTGTCATCTCTCGTTAAACCCCTTAATTAAATGATAATGTATATCTTTTTTTGTGGAAATTATGGAAATTTGATGTTTTGGGAGATGGAGAGATATTGCAAAGTGCATGGATACAAATGCTAACAGGTAAAAAAGCATTAAGTTTCGCCAGGCCGAACTTTGAATACAAAAAAATAACATTCCCCAAAAATTCTGTTCATATCTTAAAAACCAGTAAAGAAAGACTTAAAGTCGGGCGGGGCCGACTTTATGATACCCTACACCACTTTGCAAATTTAGTAGAGCTCTGCACAACAATTAAAAAATTTTATGGGATAATTCAATCATACACGCTAGATATAATTATTATTTAAAGTTCAAAGGACTAAATATGCATTTGTATCTTTTAAATTCGGACTTGTATTGCCCAATTGGTGCACAATTAATTTGAGATCGGATAAAAATATATATGTGGGAGCTATATCCAAATCTGAACCGATCTCGATAAAATTTAGCAAGGATATTTCTGAGCTGCATTTGATATATTTCCCCAAATATCGTTGTTACAGAGAGCATATTACGGCTGCGGAGGACAAAAATGACAAATCGGATAAACAATATATATGGGAGCTATAGCTATATCTGAACCGATCTTCAGCAAATTTGACATAATAGCTTCTAGACTCAATTCGGTCGTAAGTGCCAAATTTCATCCCATTTGGACAAATATTAGACGTTTGGTGCACAATCAAAGGTAAATCGGACGAACTTATATATGGGAACTATATCCACATCAGAACCGATCTCGATAGAATTTGGAAAAGATATTTCTGAGATGTACTTCATATATTTCCTCAAATATTGTTGTTACGGAGAACATATTACGGCTGCGGAGGACAAAAACAACAAATCGGATGAACAATATATATGGGAGCTATAGCTATATCTGAAACGATCTTCACCAAATTTGACATAATAGCTTCTAGACTCAATTCGGTCGTAAGTGCCAAATTCCATCCCATTTGGACAAATATCAGACGTTTGGTGCACAATTAAAGGTAAATCGGACGAACTTATATATGGGAGCTATATCCAAATCGGAAGCGATCTCGATAGAATTTAGCAAATTTATTTCTGAGCTGTATTTGATATATTTCCCCAAATATTGTTGTTACGGAGAACATATTACGGCTGCGGAGGACAAAAATGACAAATCGGATAAACAATATATATGGGAGCTATAGCTATATCTGAACCGATCTTCAGCAAATTTGACATAATAGCTTCTAGACTCAATTCGGTCGTAAGTGCCAAATTTCATCCCATTTGGACAAATATTAGACATTTGGTGCACAATCAAAGGTAAATCGGACGAACTTATATATGGGAACTATATCCACATCAGAACCGATCTCGATAGAATTTGGAAAAGATATTTCTGAGATGTACTTCATATATTTCCTCAAATATTGTTGTTACGGAGAACATATTACGGCTGCGGAGGACAAAAATAACAAATCGGATGAACAATATATATGGGAGCTATAGCTATATCTGAAACGATCTTCACCAAATTTGACATAATAGCTTCTAGACTCAATTCGGTCGTAAGTGCCAAATTCCATCCCATTTGGACAAATATCAGACGTTTGGTGCACAATTAAAGGTAAATCGGACGAACTTATATATGGGAGCTATATCCAAATCGGAAGCGATCTCGATAGAATTTAGCAAATTTATTTCTGAGCTGTATTTGATATATTTCCCCAAATATTGTTGTTACGGAGAACATATTACGGCTGCGGAGGACAAAAATGACAAATCGGATAAACAATATATATGGGAGCTATAGCTATATCTGAACCGATCTTCAGCAAATTTGACATAATAGCTTCTAGACTCAATTCGGTCGTAAGTGCCAAATTTCATCCCATTTGGACAAATATTAGACGTTTGGTGCACAATCAAAGGTAAATCGGACGAACTTATATATGGGAACTATATCCACATCAGAACCGATCTCGATAGAATTTGGAAAAGATATTTCTGAGATGTACTTCATATATTTCCTCAAATATTGTTGTTACGGAGAACATATTACGGCTGCGGAGGACAAAAATAACAAATCGGATGAACAATATATATGGGAGCTATAGCTATATCTGAAACGATCTTCACCAAATTTGACATAATAGCTTCTAGACTCAATTCGGTCGTAAGTGCCAAATTCCATCCCATTTGGACAAATATCAGACGTTTGGTGCACAATTAAAGGTAAATCGGACGAACTTATATATGGGAGCTATATCCAAATCGGAAGCGATCTCGATAGAATTTAGCAAATTTATTTCTGAGCTGTATTTGATATATTTCCCCAAATATTGTTGTTACGGAGAACATATTACGGCTGCGGAGGACAAAAATGACAAATCGGATAAACAATATATATGGGAGCTATAGCTATATCTGAACCGATCTTCAGCAAATTTGACATAATAGCTTCTAGACTCAATTCGGTCGTAAGTGCCAAATTTCATCCCATTTGGACAAATATTAGACGTTTGGTGCACAATCAAAGGTAAATCGGACGAACTTATATATGGGAACTATATCCACATCAGAACCGATCTCGATAGAATTTGGAAAAGATATTTCTGAGATGTACTTCATATATTTCCTCAAATATTGTTGTTACGGAGAACATATTACGGCTGCGGAGGACAAAAATAACAAATCGGATGAACAATATATATGGGAGCTATAGCTATATCTGAAACGATCTTCACCAAATTTGACATAATAGCTTCTAGACTCAATTCGGTCGTAAGTGCCAAATTCCATCCCATTTGGACAAATATCAGACGTTTGGTGCACAATAAAAGGTAAATCGGATGAAGTTATATATGGGAGTTATATCCAAATCCGCACCGATCTCGATAGAATTTAGCAAATTTATTTCTGAGATGTATTTCATATATTTCCCCAAATATTGTTGTTACAGAGTGCATATTACGACTGCGGTGGACCAAAGTAACAAATCGGATGAACAATATATATGGGAGCTATAGCTATATCTGAACCGATTTCAATCAAATTTGGCATAATTATTTTCAGGCCTAATTTGGTTGTATGTGCAAAATTCCTTACTATTCGGGCTGATATTACACGTTTGGTGCACAATAAAAGGCAAATCGAATCGACGAAGATATATATGGGAGCTATATCTAAATTTTGACCGATCATCTCCAATTTCAATAGGATTTGTCCTTGGGCCAAACAAAAGATTTGTACAAAATTTCATCTGGATAGGGCAATAAATGCGAACTGTACTTTGTTTACAAAAATACATAGACAGACAGATGGACGGACGGACATGCATAAATCGACTCAGAATGTGATTCTATGCAGATCATCAAAAGGAACTATGGGTCTATCTCGTTTCCTTTTGCCCATTACAAACAAATACACAAAGACATAATACCCTGAGGTGTAGGGTATAAAAAGCATTAAGTTCGGCATTGAATACCCTCCACCATTTGGAACAATATTGGAAATTTTCAAAAAAAAAACATTCGCCAAATATTCTAATAATATTATAATAATCTCTAGCGAGATTACAACAGGCAGGTGGACGGACAGGGCTAAATCGTCTTAGAATTTTGCGCTGATATACTTTGTTATGTCTAAAATGATTTTTTCGGAATGACGAACTTAATATACCCTCCATACTATGTATGGTGGAGGGTATAACAAGAAGGGCTATTTAAAATAAAAATACTTTTTTAAAGAATACTTTTACAAGGATTTAACGAGGATTTTTTTGAATATTTTAAAAATATTTCCACTCCAGGAAAATTAGAACAACTATTCCATCTATAAATGTGGATTTTTTTAAAAAGAGCACTAATCAAGGATTTTTTATAGAATATTTTTTCAATGTCCACCGAAGCAATTATCGTGGAGTATTTAAAAAGTATATAAACATAGATTTTTTAAAGAATATCTTTCAAGAATCAACGAAACAACAATCGTGGACTTTTTAATGAATATTTTTCAAGGATCATCAAAGCAATAATCGTAGATTTTTAAAATAATACCATTCAAGGGCATGCTGATCTATAAACGTGGGTTTTAAAAGAATAATTTCCAAGGATTATCAAGGTAATAATTGTGAATTCTATAAAGAATATTTTTCAAGGATTATCGGAGCAATAATCGTGGATTTTTCTAAGGACTAGCAAAGCTGTTACACTGTTCCAGAATCATCAGAGCTATAATCTTGTATTTTTAAAGAATATTTTATTGAATTGTTTGTATTTTTTCAAAGACCAGTAATCAAGGATCTTATTGAATATTTTGTCAAGGATCCAGAATTTTTAAAAAATAACTTTTCAAAAGACCTTAACAAAGACTTCGATATCAAATGTCAGGATTTTAGCTGTTTAATTTCCCCCATTATTAAATTTAGTACAATTTAGTTCAATAAAGTCCGCATATCCAAAACTAGTTCATTCGGACACCAACAGTAACATCCACATAAAATTTTAGGATTTCTGCCCTAATACTTCACCCAGTACCAAAATTTAGTATTATTTAGTACTTTTCGTAAAGTCATGGTGCATATTTCTAAGAACAAAAAAATCCATATGTCAATCCCAGATACCAATAGAGACATCAATATCAAATTTCGGGGTTCCAGCTCTACCCCTTCACCCCATATAAAATATAATACCATTCAGTACTTTTCGTATAATTTTAGTATTCATTTGCAAAATCCCCAACAGTTCTCAAGCACAGGCAATAAAAGTGAACATTAAATTTCAAGATTTCTGCCCTGCTCCTTTACCCAATACCAAATTTAGTAAATATCATTATTGATATAAGTCATTGAAAAGTGTCCTTAAAATAAATCTTTTTTAATGAAAATATTTGAAAAATATCCTTAAATAAACACTCGTTAATCAGAAAAATACTCGTCAAAGTGAACATTTTCTTAATATTTAATATTCTTGACAAATTTCTTTCTTCTTTCTTCTTAATTCTTAATTTTAAATATTCCATATCCAGGATTATTTTTCTACTTCAAATCCACAAATTGGTGTCAAGAACCAAAGAAGTAGTTAAACGGAAACCTATAACAATATTTAATTCAATGGGCGCCATTTGTATTTGTTTTGAAATGTATTTCTAGTTACATCAATGACAAACACACATTTTTTATGTTGGGCGCCATTTTTAGTTTCAAGGCCAGGAGTTATGTCAGGAAATATAGAATATTAAAAAAAAATCCATAATTATTGCTTTCATATATTAAATTAAATTAAAATTAAATTAAAAATAATTAAAATTAAATTAAAAATAATTAAAATATTCTTAAAAAATTCGCGTTTGTCACTCTGATATTAAATGAAGAATATTCTATAAAAATCTACAATTATTGTTCTGATGGTCCTTGAAAAATTGTTCCTTTGAAATCCACGATTATTGCTTCCAAAATTATTCGCAACATCATTCTTCCAAAATCTACATTCACACTAGTCCTTAAAATCCATGTTTATAATCGTCCTTAAAAAATAATGATATCCTTTGCAAAAAAGTTCCTAAATCGCGAAATTAAAGCTCTGATGACGTTGGTATAAAAATTCATTCCGAACAAACAAACTTCCTTAATGAGCTGGCTTAGCAATTGACTGCTGATATGTGCATTTCATCAATTTCGGCTTATGAACCAAGAAGAGGATAAAAGCGAATTTGAAAAAAAAAACACAACACATCCTCGTTGAAAAAGTTTTTAATTAAAAAGTTTTTTTTTTTTTTTTGGTCGATTTTGTAGTTTTCACCGAATGAACATTCCCATATGAATGTATGTGCGATTGTGGCATCCTGAAAAAAGAGCCAACAGCATAGTTTTCATTTCATATTTCAACTAATCCTGTATCGAAAACATCCAAACATCCTTTGCAAAATTTATAGTTTTTTTCACTGCTGAGATGAAGGTTCTCAAGCTCCATATCTGGAAGCTATCAAAACTGCAACATCATTATAATCGCCACCACCATCACCACCAGCAACAACAACAACACAAGGACTACACTACTTATCAATTAGTTGGCTAAGTACATTTCATCGTGTTGTGGCCATAATGGTGAGTGGGAAGGAGGGGAGGGCCACATAAAATGTTGGTGTTGTCAGAGCTTACGAGAGTAAAATTTTGTGCGTCGGAGTGTACAATTCCCATGCCGATTGTGGCGATCAATGTCAGAGTGGGTGGGTGCGTGTGTGCCCGTATTTGTACCACAAGCCTGACAGACATTTATGGTGGCTGGATGAGCGATTGAATGACTGACTGACGGCCTCACTATATGACTGGAAGGCAATAACAGTTACTGCTCGCAAATGATTTAATGTCGACTTGGCATAAACATTGTCAATTCCCCACAGCCAGTCAATGGCAGTCACTGAGAGGGGGCGAAAAGAGGATGCGGGCAGGGAAACACATCTTCATTTGTCTATTTCTGTCAAGTCAACAAATGAAAATTATATAATTTTCCTCACCATTATTGTTGGCAGACGTTTTCCCTGCCATTACTTTTTCAAGTTGCCACCCCCACCCAAAAAAAAAACCAAGCAGATGCTGATTGCAATTGATTGCATGGCAGTGGGTGTATAAGGAAGGGGGGTTAAACAATAGATTCTCATTTCGTCCGCCCCCCAAGTGAGATTCTCTATGAATGACTTATTTTTATGCTAAATGTCGTATTCCCACAAATGTTGTAGATCGCTGTAATGGTTTGTAAATGTCACACACAGACAAATGGCAAACGATTAATCGTTAAGTATTAATAACTGCGAAATGAATTCCAGGGGGAGGAGGGGGGGGGGAGATTGAAGAGTAGGATGCAGTTTAAAAAAAAATTATAAAATGAAACATTACGCAGGTTTTATATAGGAATGTCAAGGTAGAAAAATCCTGCAGATTATGGGAGTAGAGCTGAAAATAGAAGGCACGTGTAGCGGAGTTTTGAAAGTTAATATCGCAAAGTAACCAAAACGGCAAATTCCTCCCTCTTCGACATTTTTGGAAATTTTCGAATTAAAATTCCTTTAGAATCCGTTGATTATAAGTATATAGTGTCTTCGGCAATATTGCAGATAAAAACGCGAGGATTATTGATGCCTTAAATCACTCAAAAGAGTCCCAGAACCTATAACAATATTTAATTCATTGGGCGCCATTTGTAATTATTTTGAAATGTATTTCTGGTTACATCAATGACAAAACATATTTTTTTTTTTTTAAATTGGGCGCCATTTTTTAGTTTCAAGGCCAGGAGTTATGTCAAGAAACATAGACAATTTAAAAAACCCATAATTATTGTTTTAATGGTCCTTAGAAAAATCACGGTTATTGCTCTGACAATCTTTGAAAAATATTCTATAAAAATCTGCAATTTTTTGCTCTGATGGTCCTTAAAAAAGAATATTCATTAGATATTCACGATTATTGCTGTGATCATTCTTGCAACAATGTTTTTCGAAATTCTCCATTGACACTAGCCCTTAAAAATATCCCAAAAAAATCAAGTTTATATTAATTCCTTAAAAACATATCATATCCTTTGAAAATAATTTCCTAAAATCGCAGGATATAATCGCTGCTGCTGGTAAAAAATTTGCGCATGATAACTCTCGAAGGGAGTATCCGATTTGATCCAAACTTGGTACATCGTAATATTATTGTCAAACTTAGCTCGAGTTCGGAGATGGACACTATCAGTCCACTCCTTCGGATACCTCCTCCATAAAATGTCAAGAATTTCAAAGAAAATAATTATCCCATTTTGCTCTAACTTTGTAAAACCTAATATTTACATCAGATCTAGGTCAGGTGCAAAAATGGACAATATTGGTCCACTCCATCCAGTACCTCTCTCACAAAGGGTCAACATTTTGAATAGTTATAACTCTTATAAAATTTGATGTAGGTGTCCGATTGCCTTCAAATAACACACATCACAGTATTTTTATTAATCCAAGGCCTGGTGCGAAGATGTAATACATCGGTCCACTCCTTCTAGTACCTCCGCCACAAAGGGTCAACATTTTGAATAATCATGAAACTCATAAAACATGAAATTAAGATCCGATTCCATTCAGACTTGGTACATCTCAATATTTCCATCAACACAAGATCTGTTTTAAAGATGGTAGAGATCTGGGCATTTCTTCTGGTACCTCCCCCACATAGGGCTCAATATAAAACAAAACGCTCAACGAAAGCGAAAGCGAAATACACATCCAAATCCATCGATTCACCTCCTCAAATTTCCCTAGTACAAATATTTTTGCTAACACAAGATCTGTTGTGAAGATGATATACATCTGTCAACACCTTCTGGTACCTCACAATTTCCAATTTTTACAGGGTGAGATAAAACTGCAAAAACTGCAACACAGTCAAAAGCCATAATTTTTAAATTTTTTTTTTTAATTTTATTGAACGAAAGCAAAAATGTCGGAAATAGCATTAAATTTTAGAATAAGTTTAGATTTGTTCGAATTGTAATGGGTACGGCAATCTACGACAAACATTTTTGTATGCAGCTCCACGTCTTCGTATACCCTCCATATAACGGTACCTCCCGATATTCGGGTTTTTCACGATTTCAGCGACATTATTCACCGGAATTATTTCACATTTGGATACTACAGCCTAAGACAGAAAATTGTCTGTGCAGGTCTACGTCTTCGTATAGCCCCCATATAACGATACCTCCTGATATTCGGTATTTTGATGCTTTCTGCGACATTATTCACCGGAATCGTTTCAAATTTCGTATTTAAAGTTCGTAATGAGCCCCCTGGCCGAACTTAGCTACTTTTTTTCTTGTTATAGATATTTTTTTAATAGTATTTCTTTGAGGACTATAATCAATGGAATTGTTTGAATCTTTTTTTCAAGAACTACGCAGTCTTTAACTACGCAGTCTTTAACTACGCAGTCTTATCTAAACATATTGTTTAAGACTACAATTAACGTAAATTATTTGGTAATATTTTTCCACGGACCATCATTGGTTAGGAATAGTATTAAGGACTATTATTAACGTGATATTATTTAAGGCCATTTTTTTTTAATGTAGGACTGTCACTAAAGTAGATTTATTAAAGAAGATTTATGTTGAATGTTCTAGGGCTATTATCAACGTAGATTTTTTTTTAATTGTTTTTCAAAACTATTCTCATTTTGTCTATTTTAAATATTTATGCAAGAAAAAAAAATACAGAAATCTAAGAGGATTTTTAAGAATTTTTTTAAGAAGTACAATAGCAACCATCGTTGTAGTTTTAAACATTTTATAATTTTTCCCAACATCAATGTGGATTAAATTTTTTTTTATGTTCAAAAATTTTCTTAAAATTTCTCTTCAAAGAATTTCAGTCGTCCTCACATTTTATTAAAATGAAATAAATCGCTCGTGTAATTTTAATAATTTTCATTTATTTTGTTTTTTTTTTTTTTTTTTTTTGAAACAATTTTTACCACCATCCCCATACGACAAACATATAAACATTTTTAATAGCTTTCCCCTTTGGGGACATTCACGATTTCTTTCATTCGAATGTTAAAGAAAAAAAATATAAAAATGTTTATAGTTGTTTATTTACACTTTGTGTGACGAGCAAACAGGCTCGCATAAAACCCACATCGGGTGGGAGGATGTTAAGCAAATATGTTTTCCGAAGCGTTTATGGTACATAGGGAGCGTGATTATGTACAAATATGTACAGGCAAACACATATGTACACAAATACATACAAATATGTTTCCTTTGGGGGTATTGAATAAAGAAAAATAGGGAGGAAAAGAGATGTTTCGCGATTATGAAATATAGCTGCCGCTCGGGTTTGAGAGTAGTTTTATAATATTTTTTTTTAAATAATAATTTAAAGAGCATTAATAAAAAGCATTTCTTAAATATAAAGAATATACAGGGTGATATGAAAAAACTGCAACCAACTTCAGACTGCTGTCATTTCGAAGCCACTCGTTCGACAGCTGTTAAAATTATTCCAGTGACAGCTCATTATATTGTTTACAAGCGTACAAAAGCATTTTGGTGAGAATTTTCCAGAAAAAAAGTTATTCGTGATGGATTTCAAGCGTGATAGTGTGATTTCCTTATATTTGGCTGGAAAACCACAAGTGGCTATCGTTAGAGCACTCCAGCATTTAAATGTGAATAAATTTTCTGTGTCTCGTATCATCGCTCGTTATCGTGATACTGATAGCTAAGCCCGACGTCAAGGAAGTGGGAAAGGAAGGAAGAGAACAGCAACATCAGCAGAAATGGTTCGAAAAGTACACCCAGAGAAAAAATGACAACATCCGTGTATGAAATGACCACATCCGTGTATGATAGTGTATCAACCACGTTTGGTGTCAAAATGAGCACGCTGTTGTCATTTTGACACCGAGATTTTGGCAACGATTTCAACAACAGATGTGCATGAAATGAGCACATACGTGGTCATTTCGAGCACGCCCCGTTGTCAGATTGTCAACGCTTCGTTGTCAGATCGTCAACGCTTCGTTGTCAGATTGTCAACGCTCCGTTGTCGGATTGTCAACGCCCGTTGTCAGATTGAAATCAATGGTGGTCATTTTTTGATATCCGTTCCTTTTCCATTTTATACCCTTAGTAGAAGAAACGACATTTTTTGAAAAGTATTTTATTGAACGAAACCAATTACATAAATTCAATATAAATACATATTTGATTTAACAAAACAATTCGAATTACATATATTCAATGTATAGAAACAAATTAAATTAACTTAAATCTGAAATAAACTTTTCCATTATTCATAGGATATAAGTGAAATGGGTAAGTAATAAAATCTAAAATTGGTATTAAAAAAATTGTATCCTCATTCAGAGAACCAACTTCATACGATTGTAAATGGTAATCAAAGTTTTTAACTTTTACTTGGTTACATAAAATGTAAACATTTTCATTTTCAATTATTAAATGTTTAATTTTGAAAAGTTCAATTGCGGCATTATTTGTTGCTAAATAATAGTTTTTTTTATACCTAGTTCCCTTAAAAAAAATGTCATCAGACACTTTGCAATTTTGGTAATTTAAAACTGGCTTACTTTTTTTGTAACAATATTCCTCTTTTGCCAAATCTTCGATGGTATGCGTATTAATGATAACATTTGGTTCTAAGTTATCTTCGTGTTTTAATAAAAAATTGGAAAATTTCAATCCAGACTTAATAGATAATGAACGACAGGGATTTACTCTTGATGTAGTATTTCCTAAATAGGCTTTTGCTTCCTTGTGTTTAGCTTCGAATCTCATGCTCCAGAGATATTTAAGGGGACCACATTTTCGGATAGCTGTGGGATAGTGGACAAGAAAGTGGTGTTTCGGTTTTAACGAACCGTATAATGTTATATAAAGTGAATGGTGATCTCTAATTAATTCTTCCAATTTTATTAAATCGTCTTCTATATAACTTGGTCTTAAAAGTAAATCGATTATTTGTAATAATATTATAAAAACTTTCCAGTGATCGTTGGAGAAAGGAATTAAATCGCCTACCATTAAAGGTAAAAAATTAGTAAAACACATAGTTTCACTAGCTGTCATTTTTAAGTTATAGTTTTTCAATCTACATAAATCTAGTGGTCCAGATTTATTTCCCACTTCAATTTCTCCAAATTGGAATAAAGATTTTCTGCTGTTAATACAATCTAACGTAACAATATTTTCTTGAATCAGCCCGAGAATTACATTAGACATATCGTAGACACATATGCCCTCGAAAATGTCATGCATAATATCAAAACAAAAATTTTCAGTGACGTTAAAATTTGGTAAAGATTCGAAGATACACTTGTTTTTAATACCTGTTTCTTGAAAATTATTTTCCAATACATTTGAGTTGTAATTCTCTTGGTTTCTTAAACTATCTAAATGCTGAATTGCGTCGAATTGCATTTGGGACTTTTTTCTTCTACATACCCGGCAAAATCTTTTAGAGTTAAATGATTGCACGTAGCCTAAAATACTATTAACTGCTAAATTATCTCCAATAATTACACCTAAAATAAAATGCACCTTCTGAACACTTTGTTGAACACAAATTTCAACCCCTTCTTCTAGAATTTTTAACTCTTCTACAAGATTGTGAAATGAAACTTCATTTCCACGTTCTTTTAAATCCTTTGATGGTATAAACGCAGCAGTTAATATATAATCAAGTTTTGACAACAAGTGCTGTGGCATTGAAGGAAAGCTAATATAACAACCACATATGGAAAATGTATGGGTTCCAAGAGGATTATTAATTTGAAAATCATCCATGTAAAGGACATAGGGAATAACTAAATTGTACTGATATTTTAATAATTTAGTTTTATATAACTCACCGTTTGTAAAATTTTGTAAAACAGGTGAATTTAGGAATTTTTTGGAGTTTTCTAATGTCAAATCTAAGAGATTTGGAATTTTAAAAAGGGCACTTATCATGAATTTCAGTGGCATTATATAAATATTGGATAACTTTGGACCTAAACTGGGATTTCCGCTGATAACAATTTCCGAGACTTGATTGCTAATTACATAAACCTTTGGATCATCATAAAAGTTTAGTTCTTTTAAAATTTTTAAAAGTCTATATTCCGTTCTAGTTTCTTCGAAAGGATTTTTACAAAAGTTTAGTAAGTACCTTAAGTCTTCATAATTTGGATGATCAGTTATATATTTTTCAATTGTACATGAAATGGATGAAAGCAGAATTGAAACAGAATGTTGTATTTCTATAACATGATTTCTAGGCATATAGCTTTGACCATGTAATTGTAAAGACAGATATAAGGTTTTCTTTTTCAAAACATTTAAATCCTTTTCTATTGTATTGTTGTTAATAACAGTTTCACTGTTTGTATAATCATTTTCTTTTGATGATGACATTTCAACTGGCACATTAATGGCTTTAACCATTGGTGGAGCTTTTGTGTGATTCTTGTGAAGTTTTTCTAAATGAATTCTGAATGACGTAAATTTTGTAAATGTTTGCTTACAGTTGTCCTGAACGCATTGTACTTTTAAAAATTTAGTGGACATTAAATGGTCTGTTTTCAAATGAGCTATTAAAAGATTTGCCTTATCAAAATGCTTACGGCAACGAAAGCAAATATACATTTTGAATTGTACTTTAATTATTGTTGCAGAAATTAATAAGTGAAGTCAAATTAACTGATTTTATATCATATACAGTATTAATTTCATAAAAATATTTTTGGATAAAAATCCATGGAATTTGGCAGGCATTTGGATATTTTAAAGAAAGTGCATGAAAAATTTTAAAACATGTATCTAAACATTCGAGGAACGATTGAAATTTTAACAAATTGTGGTTAAAAAAAACATAAAAACCTTTTATATTGAAATCGGACAAACCCTCCACAATTATAAATGGCTGTATAGTTAATCCAGCATTGTAATACTTTTCAGTGACTGTATCAATTTGCCTTTTATAATCGTTAATTGTCGGTAGTCGCAGTACGAAACTTTCCTGCGAATCAGCTATTGTTACTTTTTTTCGTAATTTACCGTTTCCACATTTAAACCTAGCAGGTGATGGTAAAACTGAATTCAACAGTATTGCGTATATATAATCTTGAGCATCTGCAACCGAAATATAAAATAAATATTACTTTTAATGTTTATGATAAATCAGGAATTAAAATTTACCTATGCTGCTTGCCGTCAAAACATTTGCGAAGAGTTGTTTGCAATGTTCGTTATGAATATTTTTCCCATAATAATTGTAAATTTTTTTCTTAAATTGGTCCCATTTAGAAAGTAGAAGATTGCCTTTCTGTGGATACATAATATCGAAATCAATGTTGACCTAAAACGAAACATTAGTATCCATATACAAATAAATAGCTCATGGCTACTTACCAATTCTGAAGCTCTTGCATCGGACAACTTCGTCCATTCAAGGAGAAATGTATGGCTACTTAAATTTTTTATATCTCTTTGCCGTATGTTAAAAGATCTTTTCCATTTTTCGCAGATCGATCCCCAATCATTACATTCTCTTAGTAAGGAAGCTTTCAATGAATTTTCAACTGATTCATCAATTTCGGGAACATCTTTGTTACAAAAATTAGGAGATGTGTGAGTTGCTGCTTTGCTTGTGCTAGGCTCGGAAATCAAAAGCTTTATTCTTTTGGACTTCTTGTTTCTATACTTGGCATAAAGTTTTCCGCTTGCGTTGTTCTTTCCTTTTCTTGAAATGTAATAATAATCCTAAAAATAAAGACATATTATAAGTTAAGAAACTACATAATCAGATACGTTGTTTATATTGTTAATCTTACCCTCATTTCGTTTTCAAGAGGAAAAACGGAACAAATTTCATCCAATATGCGCATATAGTCTTGAGTGTAAAGAGTAACATTGTTGGTTAAAATATCTTCAATAATTATATTAATTATATCATCTCTTTGCTCGTCACTTAATTTCTTATTAACGCTACTACATTCAAGCGCTAGTTTCCCCTTCGAGGTATGTGTTAACAATTCCGTTAGATCCTATATTAAATAAAAAAACTACATTAACTATGCTTACACAAATATTACTCTTACCTTACCTCTGACAAAATTCCTTTGGCTTTTGAGCAGTTCGAACCTGTAGTGTCGGGAGTACCAGGAGTACTTGCAGGTGTCTCGTTGCGTTTCCACCATTCACCTATTTTAGATGGAACTGACATAGTTTCGTCATCAATCCCGAGCTATTGTTATGACAATATTAATACTGAGTTCAACTCTGTAAAACAAATAATACGTACCTTTCGTTTTTTCCAAGCAAAGAGCTTTTCTCTGAATTCAACACGCAGTCCCAATGGTGGCACTGCTTCCTTTAAATCTTCTTTTTTCAAGTACTGCAAGCTGCGAAATGTTACATGTGATGCTAAAAGAACAAAAAAGAAAATTCTTTGTTAATTACACTGATTAACTGAAAAATTCATTTTTATTTACTTACCTTTTAATTGTTCAAAAAGCGACTCCATATTTATTCCTTTTAAGAACTCCCTTAACATATAATCGTCCTCATTGTTTTCCGCATCTTGACTGCTGCAATGGTTTGTATCGCGAACCACAACAATATTGCCATCGATTTCTAACAACTCACCAATGATATTTTGAGGATCTTGCGAATTATTATTCATTTTCAATAAATTTTTTGCACAATGCGTCCTTTCTCTTTCAATAACACGGAAAAAATGGTAAATATGCAGCCGATTGCACACGAGTAAAAAAAATGACAACGGTGGTGCATGATTCATACACGGTAGTTGCTAAAATGGCAACGATCGTGTACGATTCATGCACGTCGGTGTACAAAGTAACAACGGTGGTGCATCATTATGCAGGTGGTGGTGCATAATTCATACACGACCGGTGTCATATTGACAACGACCGTGTGTGAATCATGCACCACCGTTGTCATTTTTTACTCGTGTGTAATCGGCTGCAATTACCAATATTACAAATGGACAAATTAAGCACGGCTGTTGTTGGTACCGAAAGTTGACCACGTCTCGGTGTCAATTTGAGCACGTTCGTGCACAATTCACCAACAGCCGTTGTTGAAAAATATAACAACGGGTCGTTGCGAAAATGACAACATACGTGCTTGATTTCGCAACGGGATTTTTCCCTCAGTGTAATGAAGCGACTTGATCGAAACACGCGTCACAGTGGCCGAAAAATGGCCCATGGGCTGAACATCGATCGCAGTATTCCATTCGGCAAATATTGAAAAATGAGCTTGGGGTAAAGCCATTGCCATTGAAAATCCAAAAAGTGCAAGAACTTACACCGCAACAGAAAGAAAATAGACTCAAAAGAGCTGAAGAGTTGCTTCGCTAGGCCGAAAGTGGTGAACTGCCGAATTTGGTTTTCTCCGATGAGAAAATATTCGTCGTCCAGCAATTTGTAAACAAACAAAATGATCGTGATCGTGTTTACTTGGCAAAGAGGTCAGCTGAAAATGTGCACCTTCGGTTAGCCACCAGAACTCAAGCCTCAAGTCGACCATAGTGATGGTGTGGACCGCCATAACAGCCGATGGTCGCTCTCCGCTCGTATTAATCGACCGTGGCATCAGAATAAATGCCGAATATTATCGCGAACATATTCTGGAGGGTGTATTAAAGCCATGGGCACGCAAACATTTTGGCCGCAGACCTTGGACATTCCAACAGGACTCAGCGCCATCGCACTCAGCATGCGCCACCCTTGAATGGTTACAAAATGAGGTTCCTCGCTTCATTTCCAGCGCACAATGGCCACCAAAATCTCCAATATCTCGGATGCCAATCCGTTGGACTATTGTGTTTGGAGTATTTTGGAAAGCAAGGTTGGCACTAAAAAATACCAGCGTGTCGATCACCTCAAGCAAGTGCTTCGCCGGGAATGGGCCAAAATACCAAAATACCACAGAGCAACATTCTGGCAGCGTGTGACGGTTTCATTGGCCGTTTGCAGGCCATAATTCGTGCCAGCATGCGCCACCCTTGAATGGTTACAAAATTAGGTTCCTCGCTTCATTTCCAGAGCACAATGACCACCAAAATCTCCAATTCCTCGGATACCAACTATTGTGTCTGGAGTATTTTTGAAAGCAAGGTCGGCACTTAAAAATACCAAAGTGTCGATCACCTCAAGCAAGTGCTTCGCCGGGAATTGGCCAAAATACCGCAGAGCAACATTTGGGCAGCGTGTGATGGTTTCATTGGCCGTTTGAAGGCCATAATTCGTGCCAAAGGTGACCAATTCGAACAAATCTAAACTTATTCTAAAATTTGATGCTATTTCCGACATGTTTTGCTTTCTTTCAATAAAATTTAAAAATTGTGGAGTTTGACTTTGTTGCAGTTTTTCCTGTGTTTCGAATACTTCTCAATCATTATATGCACCCTTTTAATACCCTCCACCATACATAGTATGGAGGGTATATTAAGTTCGTCATTCCGTTTGTAACTCATCGAAATAATCATTTTAGACCCAACAAAGTATTAGCTCTGTCCGTCCGTCCGTCTGTTGTAATCACGCTACAGTCTAAACGAATTAAGATAGGAAGCTAAAATTTTGCAGAGATCCCTCTTTTGTCTGCAGGCAGGTCAAGTTCGAAGATGGGCTATATCGGTCCACGATATCGTATAGCCCCCATATAACGGTACCCCCCGATATTCGGTATTTTGATGATTTTAGTTACATTTTTCAACAGAATTGTACACAAGAGGTTCTTTGTAAGCACTTTACCCCCTGACAGAGAATTCTCTATATAGGTTAACGATATCGTATATCCCCCATATAACGGTACCCCGGATATTCGGTATTTTGATTTTATTTTAGCCATATTTTCCTATGGTATTGTCTGAAAAGCCACACAAGGAGTTCTTTGTGAGCACTTTAACCCCTGAAAGGTAATTGTCTATATTGGTCCCTTCCGATGTTAGATATTTCAAATATTTTAACAGAATTTTTAATGGATTTTATTTTTTGAAAATATTCTAATTCGTTCCAAATGGTGGATGGTATTCAAAGTTCGGAACTTACTGCTTTTTTACTTGTTTTTTCTAACTATGAAGTTCTTTATTATGATTTTAGAATAGCATTCCGACCTGTACTAGCGAGCTACGTTAATAATATCCACATTGGAATAAACTTTCATTAGAAAAAGTCAAATAAGAAATAACACAATCCTTAAAAAAATCCATTTCATATCCCATTTTTTAGTATGGATCCCTATTTAGCTTTAGTTTTGCCTTCAATTTTAGTTCGCATAAAAAATTTTACAAGCCCTCGTTCCAAGGTCATTATCAAATTCCATGTCCATATACACATATTCGCTGCAGTCATCTTCCTAAAAGCCTTTGGCATTAACATAGTAAATCGTTTTCCCATCATTAGGATTGAAAAAACTCTGAACGTGTTTCTCATTCTAAAAAAACTAACAATACCCATATTAATATAGATAACATCAGCTATCCTGGTTCAAATGCAAAATGTTGTAACAAATATTTTTTTTTAATATTTAAAAAACATAAGAGCATTACAAGAGCATTTCATTTATTAATTTTTGATTGATGCCGATAAATTTACAACTTTTTCGACTTGTGGCACTTTGCAATTCACCTAACCATATTGACATGAAATACATTGTCCTGCCGTACAGAATAAACTGCTGCAGCCAATAAAAAAGTGGACTATTAACTGTTACTCCGTTGATGGATTTCCTTTTAAAGGAGGGAAAATGGAGTAAAATTGTAGCCATTAAATATTGAATGCGAATTGAAAAAAAAAAAACAGCAGAATGGGAGTTATGTTAAGAGTTGGAACAGAAAAAAATACTTTGGAACAGGGAACCGAACAAACATATATTTGAAAATAACAAATTAAAAAGTATCAGTCGGTTTTGCCGAAAGATGTATATCCTCAGCCAATATTCGATTATTTAAACTCTAAATTTTTAACTTCTCTTATGATTATTCAAATTGTTGACCCTCTATAGAGTAGGTGCCGAAGGAATGGACCAGTATTGTCCATTTGGTATCGCACCAAAATAAATATGATTTAAATACCGCGACGTAGCAGGTTTGGACTATATTGGTTACTTCCTTCACTTTATATGAGAAATGTGATAATTTTTAGAAAATATTAAAATTTGTATGAGGTACCAGGTATAGTCGACCGAAGTATTCCATTTTTATACCCTCCATCATACATAGTATAGAGGGTTTATTAAATTCGTCATTCCGTTTGTAACTCATTGAACTAATAATTTTAGACCAAACAAAGTATATATATTCTTGATCAGCGTAAAATTCTAAGACGAATTAGACTTGTCCGTCTATTCGTCTGTCCGTCTGTTATAATCACGCTAGAATACAGATAGGAAGTTAACATTTTGCACAGATCAGTCTTTTGTCTGCAGGCAGGTCAATATCAATATCGTATAGCCCCCATACAACGGTACCCCCCTATATTCGGAATTTTGATGATTATACCCTACACCACAAAGTGGTCAGGGTATTATGTCTTTGTGCATTTGTTTGTAACAGGCAAAAGGAAACGAGATAGACCCATAGTTCCTTTTGATGATCTGCATAGAATCACATTCAGAGTCGATTTATGCATGTCCGTCTGTCCGTCTGTCCATGTATTTTTGTAAACAAAGTACAGGTCGCATTTATTGCCCGATCCAGATGAAATTTTGCACAAATCATTTGTTTAGCCCAAGGACGAACCCTATTGAAATTGGAGATAATCGGTAAAAATTTAGATATAGCTCCCATATATCTTCGTCCGATTTGCCTGTTATTGTGCACCAAACATGTAATATCAGTCCGAATAGTATGGAATTTTGTATGTACGATCAGATTGGACCTGAAAGTAAGTATGACAAATTTGATCGAAATCGGTTCAGATAAAGCTATAGCTCCCATATATATTGTTCATCTGATTTGTGATTTTGGTCCTCCGCAGCCGTATTATGTTCTCTGTAACAACAATATTTGGGGAAATATATCAAATACACCTCAGAAATACCTTTGCTAAATTTTATCGAGATTGGTTCGGATTTGGTTATATCTCCCATATATAACTTCGTCCGATTTACCTTTTATTGTGCACCAAACGTCTAATATTTGTCCAAATGGGATGAAATTTGGCACTTACGATTGAATTGAGTCTAGAAGCTAGTATGTCAAATTTGGTGAAGATCGGTTCAGATATAGCTATAGCTTCCATATATATTATTCATCCGATTTGTTATATTTGTTACCCACAACCGTAATATGCACTCCGTAACAACGATATTCAGGGAAATATATCAAATACAGCTCAGAAATATCTTTGCCAAATTTTATCCAGATCGGTTCAGATTTGGATATAGCTCCCATATATATCTTTATCCGATTTCAAATTAATTGTGAACCAAATGGGCAATACAATTCCGAATTTAAAAGATACAAATGCTTCGGCATATTTAGTCCTTTGAACTTTAAATTATAATTATAATCATAGCGAGTATGATTGAATTCTCCCATAAAAACTTTTAATTGTTATGTGGAGCTCTACTTAATTAGCAAAATGGTGTAGGGTATGATAAAGTCGGCCCCGCCCGACTTGAAGACTTTCTTTACTGGTTTTTCAATGAAATTGGCTTAAAATCCACACAAGGAGTTCTCTCTGAGTACTTTACACCCTGGAAGAGAATTGTTTATATAGGTCCACGATATCGTGTAGCCTCCATACAGCGGTACCTCTCGACATTCGGTATTTTCTTGTTTTTAGTCACATTTTTCAATGGCATTGAAATTCTGAAATTCTACACAAGGAGTTCTCTGTGAGTACTTTATACCCTAGAAGAAAATTATTTATATAGATCCACTATATCGTATAGCCCCCATACAGCGGTACCCCTCCCCCCATTATTCAGTATTTTGATGATTTAAGCCACATTTTTCAATGGTATAGTCTGAAAATCCACACTAGGAGTTCCTTGTGAGTACTTTATTACTTTAGAAGAGAATTGTCTTAATAGTTCCACATTTTAGCATAGCGCCCATATAACGGTACCCCCAGATATTCGGTATTTTCATGATTTTTGTGACATTATTCACCGGATTTGTTTCAAATTTCGTATATAAAGTTCGGAACCTGTAGTAACCGATGACAAAAATTACTTAAGCAGGACCAAGTCTTCGTATAGCCTCACATAACGGAACATCGAAATGTACCAAGAGATGTACCTGGAATGGAATCGGATGTTAATTTTGCTTTTTATGAGCTTCATGGATATTCAAAATTTTGAGCCTTTGTGTGGGAGGTACCAGAAGGAGTAGACCGATATATCTCATTTCACATCAGATCTTTTTTTAGTAGAAATAATGGGATGCGTAAAATATAAAGAGACCCTGATGCATATTTCGGATTCTATAAACGTTTTGGTTATTCAAAACTTTGACCCTTTGTAGGAGAGGTACTAGAAGAAATGGTCCGATCTCTACAGTTTTTATAACAGATCCTGTGTTGATAGAAATATTTGGATGTGCCAAGTTAAATGGAATGGTATGTCAATTTCGCGTTTTATGAGCTTAATGGATATTCAAAATTTCGACCTTTCGAGGTACCAGCAGTATTAAACTGATGTATCCCATCTTCACATCAGATCTTTTTTTAGTGGAAATAATGGAATGTGTGAAATATGAAGAGAATCGCACTCTCACATCACATTTTATAAGAGTTATAATTATTCAAAATTTTGACAATTTCTGGGGGAGGTACTGAACCGATGTTGTCCATTTTCTCACCTGACCTAGCACTAATGCAAATATTGGGATTTTCAAAGTTGGAGCAAAATCAGATTATCCTTTCTCTTTCTGTGTAGTAAAATTTTGAAAATTTCGACCTTTTGTGGGGGAGGTACCAGAAGGAGTGGACCGATGTATTCCAGCTTAACATCAGACCTTGGGTTAATAAAATTATTTTGATGTGTGAAATTTTAAGACAATCGGACTCTAACACCACAGATTATAAGAGTTCGAATTATTCAAAATGTTGACCCTTTGTGGGGGAGGTACTTGATAGATTGGACCGGTACTGACCTAGCACTGACGCAATTATTAGGATTTGCAAAGTTGGAGCAAAATCGGCTAATCGTTTCTCTTTCTGTGCAGTAAAAAAATATTTTTTGAAAATTTCGGGGAAGTAACAGAAGGAGTGGACCGATGTATTCCAGCTTAACATCAGACCTTGGATTAATAAAGTTATTTTGATGTGTGAAATTTTAAGACAATCGGATTCTTATATCATATTTTATAAGAGTTGTAATTATTCAAAATGTCGGTCCTTTGTGGCGGAGGCACTTAATGGAGTGGACTGATATTGTCCTTTATCGCATCTGACCTAGCACTGATGCAAATATTAGGATTTGCAAAGTTGGAGCAAAATCGGCTAATCGTATTTCTTTCTGTGCAAAAAAAAATATTTTTGAAAAGTTCGGCCTTATGTGGGGGAGGAACCAGAAGGAGGGGATCGATATATTCCATTTTCCATCAGGCCTTGGGTTAATAAAAATATTGTGTTTTTATGAGAGTCATAATTATTCCAAATTTTGACTCTTAGTGGCGGATGTACCTAATGGAGTGGACCCATATTGTCCATTTTCGCACCTGACTTAGCATTGATGCAAATATTAGGATTTGCAAAGTTAGGGCCAAATCGGGCCATCATTCCTCTTTCTGTAAAGTAAAATATTTTTTTTTTTTTTTTTTGGAAAATTTCGAACTTTTGTGTGGGGTGGGGGTTTACTAGAAGGAGTGGACCGATATTGCCCATATCCGAACTCGATCTAAGTTTGACAAAAATATTACGATGACCAAATCGGGAACTCCCTTCGAAAGTTATAGTGCGCACCACCCAGACACACAAATAGACGGACATCGCTAGATCGACTCCAAATACCCTGAAACGGATTTGGTCCAAAGAGACCTAGGGTCTAAAACCGTCATTTCGATGAGGCTCGTTTTGGCCGTATCTAATGATATATACCCTCTCTAGCCATATGGCTGAGGGTATAACATATCCTTTACTAGGCGTATGCTTTATATTATCTTTTCCAACACGTTGCTGATACGCCAATGGGGGCCTTAAAAGTTACTCTCCCACCTTCCTCAACTGATCTTAGGCGTATAAAAGAGGAAAGAAAAACAATAATACTCGGATATAATATTTTAATCTCAAATATTTAAAAAAAAGGTTTGACAACATATTTTTTAAAAAAAAAAAAAAAATAAAAATATTTTCACAATGAATTCAAATTAAAACATCAACACGTTTTTGTGAACAATTTATCAATTCAGAATCCAGAAATAATTGAAAAAGTTGACAAAAAAAAGAAGAGAACAATAAACCATTTGTGTGTCGTATTCAATCCAATGGCATGGAACCATGGGTGTAGACTCAAGTAATCAATCAATAAGGTCTAATGAAAACATGGACACGAATTTGTCCCAACAACGACAAATCCTCCTAGGTTTCAAATGTTTTTCTATGGAAATTCTATTATGGTCGGACACACAAACACTAAATTGTCAATGGCATTGGTATGTCTGTGTTTTTTTTTTGGGGGGGGGGGATTTTTATTTCCAAAACTTCATAAAAAATTGATGGCTTGGTTGGCCATTGGATCATGTAAAAGTACGTGGGTTTCGGTATACAGGGACGTGTATTGGAATATATTTCGAAATTATTTTGGGGAGCGAGGGGGATTTGCCGTCTCAATTACAAAATAAAAACCAGTAAAGAAAGTCTTAAAGTCGGGCGGGGCCGACTTTATGATACCCTACACCACTTTGCTAATTTAGTAGAGCTTTACATAACAAAAGTTTTTATGGGAGAATTCAATCATACACGCCATGATTATAATTATAATTTAAAGTTCGAAGCATTTGTATCTTTTAAATTCGGACTTGCATTGACCATTTGGTGCACAATTAATTTGAAATCGGATAAAGATATATATTTCTGAGCTGTATTTGATATATTTCCCTGAATATCGTTGTTACGAAGTGCATATTACGGCTGTGGGTAACAAATATAACAAATCGGATGAACAGTATATATGGGAGCTATAGCTATATCTGAACCGATCTTCACCAAATTTGACATACTTGATTCTAGACTCAATTCGGTCGTAAGTGCCAAATTCCATCCCATTTGGACAAATATTAGAAGTTTGGTGTACAATAAAAGGTAAATCGGACGAAGTTATATATGGGTGCTATATCCAAATCCGAACCGATCTCGATAAAATTTAGCAAAGGTATTTCTGAGCTGTATTTGATATATTTCCCCAAATATTGTTGTTACCGAGTGTATATTACGGCTGCGGAGGACTAAAATAACAAATCGGATGAACAATATATATGGGAGCTATAGCTATATCTGAACCGATTTCGATCAAATTTGGCATACTTATTTTCAGGCCTAATTTGATTGTATGTGCAAAATTCCATACTATTCGGGCTGATATTACACGTTTGGTGCACAATAAAAGGTAAATCGGACGAAGTTATATATGGGAGCTATATCCAAATCTGAACCGATCTCGATAAAATTTAGCAAAGGTATTTCTGAGCTGTATTTGATATATTTCCCCAAATATTGTTGTTACAGAGTGCATATTACGGCTGCGTAGTACTAAAATAACAAATCGGATGAACAATATATATTGGAGCTATAGGTATATATGAACCGATTTCGATAAAATTTGACATACATATTTTTAGGCCTAATTTGATTGTATATGCAAAATTCCATACAATTCGGGCTGATATTACACGTTTGGTGCACAACAAAAGGCAAATCGGGCGAAGATATATATGGGAGCTTTATCTAAATGTTTACCGATTATCTCCAATTTCAATAGGGTTCGTCCTTGGGCCAAACAAATGATTTGTGCAAAATTTCATCTGGATAGGCCAATAAATGCGAACTATACTTTGTTTACAAAAATACATGGACAGACGAACGGACGGACATGCATAAATCGACTCAGAATGTGATTCTATGCAGATCATCAAAAGAAACTATGGGTCTATCCCGTTTCCTTTTGCCTGTAACAAACAAATGCACAAAGACATAATTCCCCTAACATTATGTGGTGTAGGGTATATTTGCCACTTTGTGGTGTAGGGTATAAAATACCTTTCCATGTGAAATATATAAAATAGGACAGAAATGTATTTTTTTCAGAGGTAATCCAGCCCATCTAGTTCCCCACCTCGCGTACGCCCCTGTATACATGTAAATATGTAAGTGTGTGTGGTTTTTAACCAAACAAAATGGACCGAAAAAAATGTCTCTCATTAACACTTTCCCCTACCCAACTCAGACACATACACTCACATCCCGTAATCGCATATTGAGCAACACATTGCATACTCTACTGAAACCCTTTCTCCCTCTCTACCACCCTCCCACCACCACATCCAATCTCACCTCCATTTACAAAAAACAAACCACTTGCAGATGCACGAAGTCGTTAAATTTCAATGGGAAATGCTATAAAAATATCCTCTGGGCTTAAATGAAATTAAAGTCTTGTAGGGCCATTCACTGTACCCTTCCTTTCTTTTGCTCTCTCTCTCTCTCTCACTCTTTATTCCTTTCAATATCTTCTCAGCAATCACTCAGCTGTAGGGCGATTACTTTTATAGACAGATGGACGAAAATAGGAAATGAAAAAAATTTTCGAATCAATTTTTTTTTCAGCTGCCCGAAATGTGTTTCTGCCAATACTGATGTTGTTGTTGATTTGGAATACATGCTCTTGGCCAACTCTTTTGGGTTTACACGTAGCAGTACCACAACCACATAGTGTGGAAAAATATTTACATTTCAACGGAAGATGTGGAAATGTTCCATTTTTTTGGGAAAATAAGGGAAAACAAAATAGGTTTTGGTTTGATGTGGTTAAAAGGAGTTGGAGTAGAGGATATGATGAGTGCGGCCTAGTTTGGGCTTTATATGAAAAATATAAGAAGTTGGAAAATTATCAGTTGGTTCTTGTTTGGATTATCCAAATTTTTTACCCTCTATTGAGAAGGTACCGATGAACAAATGGGCAAAATTACAAGAAAATGCAACACTCATATCCAATTTTTTCGAAAATCTATAAATTCCACATTCATCTCAGGTTTCTGGTTAAGAGAAATATTTAGATACAACAAGTTGAAAAAGAATCGCTGATTCGTTTCGCAAGTTATGGCAGATTAAAGTAATGAAAATTGTTACCATTTGTGGGTGTGGGTACCAGAAGGGTTTCGCAGATTTACAGGGTGAGATGACAAAATCGCAACCATCATCAGACTGTTGTCATTTCTAAGCCAGTCGTCCGACAGCTGTTAAAATTATTCCAGTGATAGCTCATTATATTGTTTACAAGCGTACAGAAAAATTTTGGTGAGAATTTTCCGGAAAAAAAGTTATTCCTAATCGAATTCAAGCGTGATAGTGTGACTTCTTTATATTTGGCTGGAAAACCACAAGTGGCTATCTTTGGAGCACTCCAGCATTTAAATGTGAATAAATCTTTTGTGTCTCGTACCCTCGCTCGTTAGCGTGATACTGGTAGCGTAGCCCGACATCAAGGAAGTGGACGGAAGAAAGCAGCAACATCAGTAGAATTGGTTCGAAAAGTAAAGAAGCGACGTGATCGAAAACCTCGTCGCAGTGGCCGAAAAATGGCTCGCGAGCTGAACATATCGCAATATTTCATTCGGCAAATATTGAAAAATGAGCTCGAGGTAAAGCCATTGCCATGGAAATTCCAAAAAGTGCAAGAACTTACAACGCGACAGAAAGAAAATAGACTCAAAAGAGCTAAAGAGTTACTTCGCTTGGCCGAAAGTGGTGAACTGCCGACAAACAAAATGATCGTGTTTACTTCGGGTGGCCACCAGACCAGACACTCAAGCATCGGCCATGGTGATGGTGTTGGACGCCATAACAGCCGATGGTCGCTCTCCGCTCGTATTAATCGATTGTGGCATCAGAATAAATGCCGAATATTATCTCGAAAATATTCTTAAAGCCTTAAGCATGCAAACATTTTGTCCGCAGACCTTGGATATTCCAACAGGACTCAGCACCATCGCACTCAGCCCGCGCCACCCAAGAATGGTTACAAAATGAGGTTCCTCGCTTCATTTCCAGCGCACAATGGCTACCAAAATCTCCGGATACCAATCCGTTGGACTGTTGTGTCTGAAGTATTTTGGAAAGCAAGGTTGGCACTAAAAAATACCAAAGTGTGGATCACCTCAAGCAAGCGCTTCGCCGGGAATGGGCCAAAATACCGCAGAGCAACATTCGAGCAGCGTGTGATCATTGGCCGTTTGAAGGACATAATTTGTGTCAAAGGTGACCAATTCGAACAAATCTAAACTTATTCTAAAATTTGATGCTATTTTCGACATTTTTTGGTTTCATTCAATAAAATTAAAAAAAAATTAAAAATTTTGGCGTTTGACTTTGTTGCAATTTTTTTTATCTCAACCTGTTTAGTACATTTCGAACAATGATAGCACACATTTCAAAAACCAACTCCATATCTCAATCACAAATATTAACAGTGACAGGATTTTAGATCCATCCATTCCAAATTTAGTACAATTAAGTACTTTTCGAACAATTATTTTACACATGTCTCAATTCCAGATATTATCAGTGACATATACATTAAAGTTTAGGATTTCTGCTCACGCAATACCAAATTTGGTACCATTTAGTACTTTTGGTACATTTATAAAACGCATTTCCAAACCACCGCCAAACCCCAAACACAGATACCATCAGAAATCTAAATATCTTTTTTTCAGAATTTAATCTCTATTCCTTCAAACAATACCATACTTAGTACAATTTAGTACATTTTTAAAATCACCTCCATATCTCAGAATTGTATCTCCATCCCTTCACCCAATATCAAATATAGTACCATTCAGTACTTTTCGTACAATTACAGTACCCATTTCTGATTCGGTCTCCATATCTCAATTCCTGATACCAACATAGAACTAAATATCAAATTTCGGGATTCCAGCTTTATCACTTCACCCAATACCAAATTTAGTAACATTTAGTACTTTACATTTCCGAGACCAATTTAAATTCTCAAACCAACCAACAAAAGGGACCCCGATACACAATTTCAAAATTCCAGCTTCACTTTTTCAACTTAAAACAAACTGTTCCAAATTTAGTACCATTTAGTACAGTTCCCCCACTTAGTGCACATTTTCAAAACCACCTTAATATATCAAACTTACTTTCCAACCTTGATTCTCATACTAAATTCCAAATTTTAGCTCTATCCGTTCACAAAATACCAAATGGTACAATTTTAGAAGTTTAGTACCATTTTAGAATTCTTCATGACCCTTAGTTCGAATTTCCCAAAAACCCTTTGGTACATCTATCCTAAACTCCATTTGCTACTCTCATTCCAAATTTCAGAATTCCGTTTCTCCAATAACAATTATTAAATTTTTAGTACATTTTAGTACTTTTCGTACCCTTTTAGTACGAATTTCCATAAATCCAGTGAGGCATGAAGTAACTGAGTAAATATTATTGGGAAAGTAACCAGACATACCTAATGTAAGATTTTACATGGCATTTCCTATTGCCCTCTTTTCTCTCTCTCTCTCTCTCTCTCTCTCTCTCTCTCCCTTACTCTTTGACACCACGAAAATATTCCATTCTAAAGAAAAATATATCCTTCATTTAAAATACCTAAACTATGAAAACTTGCATCCGCCCAAAGTTCAATTTGCTAATTAATATGAAAATTTAATTTCTGACTGCCGCACTTTTTCGACAATACATATAAATTATGCAAATGATAATTATCCTGCAAGTATCCATAATATGTAGCAAACGATGGAATTAATTGAAATGCATAAACTAATAAAAATTTATTGGGTTTCCCCAGTAGATTATAAATACATACTTGCATTTATATAAACACACACATACATATATAAAATAACATACATATATATGTATTGGCATACGACCTCAATGAATACGTAATTAGTTAAAAGCCCAACCCCAGCTAGGCTACTCATCGAGCATACATCAATAAATAATTTTGACTTTATTTGCATTTAGATTAATTTGGAATAATTCGAAATTGCAATTGGAGCATATCCTGTTGTTCCATTGCGGTATTATGCCTAGCAATGATTAGCAAATGCATTTTCGAGTGATGCATTTCCCAGTGAAGCAAAAAAAACGTATAAAATAGGGAACTTTCAGCAGGGAAGGAGAGTTTACCACAATTGCAACTTTTAAAATTGGGTTTTAGGTAAATAGAAAATTATTGGGGTATTAAATAGGAATAAGATACTAATCAAATTTATTCCAGATGAAACGGTTGAGGCTAGAATTTTGGAATTTTGCACCAGGATCAGTCTTGTTGCGTTGTCGTGTGATAAAACATGGATTTTGAGGAAATTCGTACCAAAAAGGGTACGAGAAGTACATGAATATAATGAAAATTAAATACTTTGAATTGGACAAATGGAAGGGAACTTGCTTAAATTTGGATTGAGAGTCACTGAGGGAGTGCAGGATTGATATACCAAAGGGTTTTTGGAAATTCGAACTTTAAGGCTAAGTTTAAAGTTTAAAAAATGGTACCAAATGGTATTATGTGAACGGATAGAGCTAAAAACTTGAAATTTGGTATGAGAATCATGGTTGGAAAGTAAGTTTGATATACGAAAGTGGATTTTTAGAAATGTATACTAAGTGTGCGAAATGTACTAAATGGTACTAAATTTGTTTTGGGTGAACGTTTGAAGCTGGAATTTTGAAATTTTGTTTTGGGATTCCCTGCGGGGTGGTTAGTCTGTGATCAAGAGAAATGTGAATTACAAGTTCACAAAAAAGTACTAAATAGTGCTATATTTGGTAAAGTTTTGTATTGGTTGAACAGAAAGAAATTTAAATTTAAAATTTAGTATTAGTACCGCTATTCATGTGTAGGCTTGTAGCTTTTTATACTATAATTGTACCAAAAGTACTGAATTGTACTATATTTGGTGTTGGTATGGGAGATAGAGATAAAATTCTGTAATATCATATTTAGATTACTGATGGTACTTGTGTTTGAGATCTCCGGTGGTTTCGAGAAGCATCCTATACTTGTACGAAAAGTACTAAATGATACAAAATTCGGGATTGGGTGAAAGGATAGAGCCGGAATCCTCACATTTGATATTGAGATCTCTGTTGGTATCTGGAATTGAGATATGGACGTGATTTTAGAAATGAGTGCCATAATTGTACGAAAAGTACTAAATAGTACTAATTTCTTTATTGGGTGAAGGAATACAGCAGAAATCCTGAAATTTAATATGGATCTCACTGTTAGCGTCTGTGGTTGATATATAGAAGTGGTTTTGGAAATGTGTACTATAATTGTATGAAAAGTATTAAATGTTACTAAATTTGGTATTGGGTGAGGGATGGGGCTGGAATCCCAATATTCGATATAAATGTCACTGTTGGTGTTTGTGGTTAAGATGTAGAGGAGGTTTCCGAAATGTGTACTATAATTGTCCGATAAGTACAAAATAGTACTAAATTCGGCATTGGGTGAAGAAATTAGATCAGAAATCCTGAAATTTTATATGAAACTCATGTCGAAAAGTACTAAATGGTACTTAATTACAAAAAAATCTAAAATATCATATTTAGATTACTGCTGGTACTTGTGTTTCAGATTTGGTTTGGAGAAGCGTCCTATATTTGTACGAAAAGTACTAAATGACATTTTATATGAATCTCAATGTTGGTGTCTGTGGTTGAGATATAGAAGTGGTTTTGGAAAAGTGTACTATAATTGTATGAAAAGTACTAAATGGTACTTCATTTGGTATTGGGTGAAGAGATGGAGCTGGAATCCCAAAATTTGAAATTGAGATATCTATTGATAATTGGGATTCAGATATCGGAGTGCTTTTGGAAAATTTGTACGAAAATTATAAATGGTACAAAATTTGGATATTGGGTGAAGGGTAAGGGCTGGAATCCTTAAATTTGATATGGAGATCTCTGTTGGTATCTTGAATTCAGATATGGAGGTGGTTTTGGAAATTTCTACTATAATTGTACGAAAGTACAGAATTGAACTATGTTTGGTATTGGGTGAAGGAATAGAGCTGAAACCGTCAAATTTCATATTTCTATAACTATTGGTGTCTAAGATTGAGGTATGGAACAATTTTGCAAATGAGTACTAAAATTATACGAAAAATACTAAATTGTACTAAATTTGGTAATGAGGTAAAATCCTGAAAATTTATATTGTAATCATGTGTTGAGATATGAAGGTGGTTTCGGTGATATAAACGTTCGGAAAGTACTAAACTGTACTAATTTTGGATCACTGTTGGTGTCTAGGATGGAGAGATGGATATTGCTTTGGATATGCATACTAAATTCTACTAAATTTGGTATTGGATGAAGGAATATAGCTGATATTCTGAAATTTGATATTGAGGTCACTATAGGTTTCTAGGGTTTACATATGGCGTTAACTTTGAATACTTTTGGACAGAAAAATTGCATTGTGCAATGGTTGTACATATATTCTCCTTCGTAAACTTAAAAACGAACGACTTTGAAGACTTTTTGGTGTAGAAGGGAAACATTTTCCAATTATTTTTGTTCCGAAAAAGGAAAAACTTAACCAATCTATAAAATTTTGAAAGTCTGAAATTTTAGTACAATATATGAAGTTTTGAGAAAAAAAAATGGTCAAACTGAAATAATTGTGAATTTTGAGTACTAAAACGACCTAATACGTACTCTTGAAATGGATCTAAAATTTTAAGGTGGACTTTTCTCTGACGAAGTAGCGGGCCCTTGCTAATATATTATAAATAGCTCGTTGAATATTATTCAATAATTGGACCATGACTAGCCGATAACTCAAATGTATTTATATGACAACACCGCTTTGTTTTACCTATATTTCGTTAACAGCTGGTTTATAACGAAATTTAATCGACAGCTCTTCCAATCTTCGTCAACAGGTAGTCGGAAGCATTCCGATAGCTAGGGTGTAGCATGTCGATAGATGGTCCATTACGCAACGATAGCTTATCGAAAGTCTAGCTATACATTATAAATAGCTAGTGGGAAGCTCGTCGAAAGCTAGTGAATTGTTCGTCGATGGCTTGTATATAGCTCACTTCGAACTATAGCATGTGGGAAATCGAAAGATGGTAAATAATGTAACGATGCCACGTCGATGGGACAGGGTGAGATAAAAAAACTGCAACAAAGTCAAACGCCATAATTTTTACATTTTTCATCAAAATTTTATTGAATGAAAGCAAACAATTTCAGAAATAGCATTAAATTTTAAAATAAGTTTAGATTCGTTCGAATTGGTCACCTTTGGCACGAATTATGGCCTTCAAACGGCCAATGAAACCGTCAAACGCTGCCCGAATGTTGCTCTGCTATATTTTGGCCCATTTCCGGCGAAGTGATTGCTTGAGGTGATCGACACTTTGGTATTTTTTAGTGCCAACCTTGCTTTCCAAAAAACTCCAGACACAATAGTCCAACGGATTGGTACCCGGAGATTTTGGCATTGACATTGTGCGCTGGAATAGAAGCGAGGAACCTCATTTTGTAACCACGCTTGGGTGGCGCGTGCTGAGTCCTGTTGGAATGTCCAAGGTCTGCGGCCAAAATGTTTGCGTGCCCAAGGCCTTAATACACCCTCCAGAATATTTTCGCGATAACATTCGTCATTTATTCTGATGCCACGGTCGATTAATGCGAGCAGAGAGCAACCATCGGCTATTATGGCGGCCCACACCATCACCATGGCCGGCTTAAGGCTTGAGTTCTGGTGGCCAACCTAAGGTGAATATTTTCAGCTGACCTCTTTGGCAAGTAAATACGATAATTTTGTTTGTTTACAAACTGCTGGACAACGAATGTTTTCTCATCGGAGAAAACCAAATTCGACAGTTAACCACTTTCGGCCAAGCGAAGCAACTCTTTAGCTCTTTTGAGTCTATTTTCTTTCCGGTACGGTGTTAGTTCTTGCACTTTTTGGTATTTCAAGGGCAATGGCTTGACCCCGAGCTCATTTTTCAATATTTGCCGAATGGAAAATTGCGATATGTTCAGCTCACTAGCCACTGAATCGGTCACTTCGACGCGGGTTCCCGATCAAGTCGCTTCTTTACTTTTCGAACCATTTCTGCTGATGTTGACGTTTTCTTCCGTCCACCTCCACTTCCTTGACGTCGGGCTACGCTACCAGTATCACGGTAACGAGGGATGGTACGAGACACAAAAGATTTATTCACATTTAAATGCTGGAGAGCTCTAACGATAGCCACTTGTGGGTTTCCAGTCAAATATAAAGAAATCACACTATCACGCTTGAATTCCATCACGAATAACTTTTGGAAAATTCTGGAAAATTCTCAACAAAATGCTTTTTTACGCTTGTAATGAGCTGTCACTGGAATAATTTGAACAGCTGTCGGACGAGTGGTTTAGAAAAGAAAGCAGTCTTAAGTCAGTTGCAGTTTTTTCATCTCACTCTGTATAGCTTACCGATTGCCAATCGAAATTTCGTCGATGTCTCCTCAAAAACTCCTCGATAGCTCGTCAGTAGTTAACCTATATATAATAAATGCTATAATATTATATATAGCTAGTAGATAGCTCAACAAAGGCTAGGCAATTGTTCATCCATTGTTCGGCTATAGCTTATAGAGAGATTTTCTATAGATCATCTTTAACTCAACCATAAATCGATTATTGATTGAAATATAATAATGGCTCTTTAAAAGCTCGTCGATAGCTAGACGGTAGAACTCCGAAAGAAAAAAACAGCTGTCGATAATTTGCCTCTATTTTATAGATGGGCTGGGGGTAGCTCGTCGAAAGCTTGGAAATTTTTCACCACTGTCTATTCGATGGCTAGTTTTGTTTATAGATCACATTTAACTAGTCGTAGCACACCGATGGCTTGTCGGTATCAAGTAGAAGGTTAATAAATATTGTTCTGTTCCCGAACTGCAAGAATGTACAAATTCTACAACAATAACCGATTTTCAAAACTGCAGATAATGGAACTCTTGCAGGTTATGGAACAGAACATATATTATAAATAGCTCGCCGATAAATAGTCAATAGTACGCCAATGACTTGTCAATGGTATTGGGAGTTCGTCGATACCCAAACTGGAACTTTTTCTGGATGCAACGTATTGCTTTGGCAATACTTCTGACTGATTTTCACTTCAAAATTCCGCTTATTTTTTTTTTTTTTAATTCCAAAAAGTAAGACTCTGCAATTAGAACAAAATATTAAACAAATAATGGCATTGAAAAGGGAGGAGGTGCTTTATCGAGACCACCTCTTATTTTGTATTTTCTTTAAAGGTACTTAGCCTTTGGGAGAAAGCCTTTAACACTCTTCACACCATCACGAATCCAGCCGTTTCATGTGGTTTCTTTTCATTTTTTGGCAACCTTCACGAACCGACATCAAAACTATTGACCCCAAACTTTGTTGAACACGCAAAATTTATGTCAAAAAAGCTGCATTTATTTTTTTTTTTTCACTTTCTTCACTTCGACAGTTAACAACTGAAAGTCGACAACAATCAAAGGAAAAAATATGAGAAAAACGGAAAAATAAAGGTCAGGCAATATTGTAATACCGATGGCTCCTGCTAACGTTTCGTAGTGTGTTTAGCCTTAAATACTAATTTTAGTCGGCGAGATGTTATCAAAATCGATTGATGAATGTTGCGTGTATGAATGCCATAATGTTTTTTAGTTTCCTTCCCTCCCCCTCCCCTCGGGAAATTGTATGCTAGGCTATGGCAAAGGAAACGAGTTATTTCCATTTTTTTGTATTTGTAATTTCGAAAAAAAACACGTCATATCGGACATGTTCTACAATGAAGCAAAGGATATATGCCGCAAAGAAGAGAGTATATGCTCTGTTCCAGAACCTACAAGAATATACAAGTTTTGATTTTTTTTTTCGATATCATAAAGAAACAAGTAAAAAAGCTGTAAGTTCGGGCGGGCCGAACTTTGAATACCCTCCACCATTTGGTACAGATTTAATAATTTTCAAAAAAAAAAAAAAAAAAAAAAAAAAACAAAGTAAAATAAAATCCGCTAAAAAATCTGTTAAAATCTTAAAAATACCGAATGTAGCCGTATATTAGGGTCTTTACGACGATGTGTACCTGCATAGGCAACTTTTGTCACAAGCTATTACTATATTCAAATGCGAATCTTGAAAAAATGTGTTTATAATTTAGCTAAAATCATCAAAATACCGAATATAGGGAGGTACCATGGTGGTTATAAAACGTGGACCTGCATAGACAATTTGCTGTCATAGGCTTTAGTATCCATTACGAATTTTAAACACAAAATTTGAAATAATTCCGGTAAATAATGTCGTTAAAATCATCAAAACACCGAATATCGGGAGGTGCCGTTATATGGGGGCTATATGAAGACGTGGACCTACATGGCCCATTTTCAATACCTGCAGACATAATACGCATTTGAGTAAAATTTTAGCAACCTACTTCATTTCGTTCGGAAGCTAGAGTAATTTCCACAGACGGACAGACGGACGGACAGACATTGATAAATCGACATAGAATTTTATGCCGATTAAGAATACTTTGTGTGGTCTAAAATGTATCTTTCGATAGATAGATTGCGTAGGGGTCTAATAGGGCTGGGTTTTTGCAAATTCGTACAAAAAGGATACGAAAAGTGCTAAAATGCTAGAATTCTGAAATTTGGAATGAAAATCACTGATGGAGTGCAGGATAACCCAAAGGGTTTTGGTTTTTTTTTTTTGAAAATTCGAACTTTAAAGTTACGAAAAGCTCTAAAATTTCACAAAACTTCTAAAATAGTAACATTTGGTATTATCTGAACGGATTGAGCTTAAACCTTCGTGTGAGAATTAATGTTAAGAAGTAATGTTGGTTGAAGGTACTAAATTTGAAACCGTTTGGTTTTGGGTGAACGAACGAAGCTGGAATTTGGTAATTTTGTATTGGGGTCCCTGTTTGTGGTATGTTCGAGAATTAATGGTTGCTTTGGAAATTTTTGTACGAATATTACTAAATGGTACTAAATTTCGTACAATTTAGCGTTGGATGAACAGAGAAGCTGGTAATTTGAAATTTTGGTATTGGGGGTCCCTGTTAGTAGTAGAATTGTGATTAAGACGTGGTTTTGGAAATTTGTACTAAAAGTTCATAAAAAGTACTGAGTAGTACTTTATTTGGTACAATTTGGTATTACGTGAACATATAGTGCATGGAAGTCTTAAATTTGGTATTAGGGAGTAGCCCGGACATATTGAGGTGGTTTTGGAAATGTGTACTAAAATTGTTGGAAAAGTACTAAATAGTACTAAATTTGGTATTGGCTGAAGAAATAGAGCTGAAATCCTGAAACTTCATCAGATGTCACTGTTGAAGTTTGTGGTTAAGATATAGTAGTGGTTTCGGAAATGTGTACCATAATTGTACGAAAAGGGAAATGTGTTATATATTTGTACAAAAAGTACTGAATGGTACTAAATTTGGTATTGCGTGAAGGGATAGAAATAGAATTCCAAAATATGATAATAAGATAACTGTTGGTATCTTTGGTTCATATTTTTCCATTACTAAATGGTACTAAATTTTTGTATTGGGTGAAGGGATAGGGCTGGAATCCTCAATTTTGATATTGAGGTCTTTGTTAAAATCTGAAATTGAGACATGAAGCGAGTTTCGGAAATGTGTACTAAAATTGTACAAAAAGTACTAAGTGGTACTAAAATGGGCATTAGGTAAAGGGATCGAGCTGAAATCCCGAGATTTGATATTGAAGTCTCTGGGATTGAGATGTGAGGGTGGTTTGGGAAATGTGTACTATAATTGCAAGAAAAGTAATGAATGGTACCAAAAAGGGTATTAAGTGAAGGGATACAAATACAATTCTGAAATTTGATGTTTAGATAAGTGATGGTATATCTGTTTGAGATTTAGTTTGGAAATGCGTCCTATATTCGCACGGAAAGTACTAAATAGTACTGAATTTGGTATTGGGTGAAAGGATAGGGCTGGAATCCTCAATTTTGATATTGAGGCCTTTGTTGATATCTGAAATTGAGACATGAAGGGGGTTTCGGAAATGTATACTAATATTGTACGAAAAGTACTAAGTGGTACTAAAGTGGGTAATAGGTAAAGGGATCGAGCTGAAATCCCGAGATTTGATATTCAGGTCTCTAGAATTAAGATGTGGAGGTGGTTAAGGAAATGTTTACTATAATTGTACGAAAAGGGAAATGTGTTATATATTTATACAAAAGTACTAAATGGTGCTAAGTTTTGGTATTTGGAAAAGGGATAGAGATAAAATTCTGAAATTTGATGTTTAGATTACTGATGGTATGTCTGTTTGAGATTTGGCGATAGTTTGGAAATGCGTCCTATATTTGTACGAAAAGTACCGAATGGTACTTAATTTGGTATTCGGTGAAGGGATAGACACAGAATCCCGAAATTTGATATTAAGGTCTCTGTTAGTATCTGGGTTTGAAATATGGATGTGGTTTAGGAAATTTGTACCATAATTGTACGAAAAGTACTGAATGGTACTATATTTAGTATTGGGCGTAGGAATAGGGCTGGAATCCTCAAATTTGATAGAGATGTCACTCTAAGTGTCTGTGGTTAAGATATTGAAGTGGTTTTGGACATACGTCCCATATTTGTACAAAAAATTGTAAATGGTACTAAATTTGGTATTTGGTGAAGGAATAGCACTGAAATTCTGAAATTTAATATATATATATCACTGTTAGTGTCTGCGGTTAAGATATGGAGGTGGTTTTGGATATGCATCCTATATCCATACGAAAAGTACAAAATGGTACTAAATTTGGTATAGATTGAAGAAATAAGGCTGAAATCCTCGAATTTGAACTGCAGGTCTCTGTTGGTATTCGGAATTGAGAGATGGAGGTGGTTTTTGAAATGTGTATTATAATTGTGCGAAAAGTACTAAATAGTACTATATTTTGGTCTTGGCTGAAGGAATAGAGCAGAAATCCTGAAATTTGATATAAATGTCTATTTTGCTGTTTCTGGTTAAGATATGGAGATACTTTTGGAAATGTGTACTATAATTATTCGAAAAAGTTCTAAGTGTTCTTAAATTTGGTATTGGGTGAAGGGATAGAGCTGGAATTAAAAAACCTTGAAAGTCGGAAAATTTAGTACGATTTATGAAATTTTGATTAAAAAATTACAATTCCGAAATGAGCCACATTTTTAGAAAATACAAATTTTATTTTTTTACACATTTAAAACATAATAAAAAATAAAAAAACGGAAGGAGATTAAATTTAAGAAGCCATATTATCATACAAATTAATTTATCATAATTTTTTTCTCTTTCGATAATGTTCTCTTTCTCGGGAAACTGCAAAACTCCAAAAATATTTGTAGATAAATTGCAGTATCTGATCTAAAAAGACTTCTCTTCTAATTGTGGGCTGGGCTCCGGCTACCACTTTCTTTAGTTTTGTACAGCAACACTAATTCTATCATGTCTTCTCCGACCTCCTTGTTTTCTCAGGACTCCAACGCTAATTTCCATCTACCATTTTTCTTAAGCAATATTGGTAAGCGAAAATATTTGTAGCAAAAATAGCATTAAATCAAAAACAATAACAGAAACCTAAAACGAAACATGCGAGAATACAACAAAACGGAAATGAGAGAATGATTCGAACAGTATTTGTTTGTTACATTTATTTTTTCTTGGTTTTGTTGCAAATTTTCACTACCCACTCACCTGGGTCAGGGTTTCACTGTTGAGCTCATAGAAATCGTAGGCCGTAAATTTGATGGGATTTTGTCTAATTTGTAAAATGAAATCGTCTAACAGCGGTGATTTCATCGGCGATGATGTCAGCTTCGATAGTATGGCCGAAGTCTATAAAAAAAGAAAGAAGAAATGAAATGAGACAAGTCAAGGAAAGAACGATTTGTAGTTTGGGATAAGAGCAAATAAATGTGTGAGGTTAGTACAATCGTAGAAATTGAGTAGCAAATTATGGAAATTTTGGGGGTGCGCCACTTCAAGAAACCCATAGAAACACACAAACGATATTAAATACTAAAAATACATTTTAAATTTCTTAAAAATCGACGTTTAAAGGCCTTGAAGATCTCTGGAAAAATTCTTTAAAAAATCCACGTTTAAAGGCCTTCTTTAAAAAATAGACATTTAAAGGCCTTGAAGATCTTTGGAAAAATTCTTTAAAAAATCCACGTTTAAAGGCCTTGATAGGGACTTGACAAATTCCTTAAAAAATAGACATTTAAATGCCTTGAAGACCTTTGGAAAAATTCTTTAAAAAATCCACGTTTAAAGGCCTTGAAGGTCTTTGGAAAAATTCTTTAAAAAATTCACGTTTAAAGGCCTTGAAGGTCTTTGGAAACATTTTTTAACAAATCCACGCTTAAAGGCCTTGAAGGTCTTTGGAAAAATTCTTTAAAAAATTCACGTTTAAAGGCCTTGAAGGTCTTTGGAAACATTTTTTAACAAATCCACGCTTAAAGGCCTTGAAGATCTCTAGAAAAATTCTTTAAAAAATCCACGTTTAAAGGCCTTGAAAGTCTCTGGAAAAATTATTTAAAAAATCCACGTTTAAAGGCCTTGAAGATCTCTGGAAAAATTCTTTAAGAAATATACATTTAAAGGCCTTGAAGATCTCTGGAAAAATTCTTTAAAAAATCTACGTTAAAAGGCCTTGAAGATCTCTGGAAAAATTCTTTAAAAAATCCACATTTAAAGGCCTTGAAGATCTCTGGAAAAAATCTTTAAAAAATCTACGTTAAAAGGCCTTGATGAGGACCTGAAAATTCTTTAAAAATCCACGTTTAAAGACCTTGAAGATCTCTGGAAAAATTCTTAAAAAATCCTCGTTTTTAGGCCTTGATGAGGACCTGAAAATTCTTTAAAAATCCACGTTTAAAAGACTTGATGAGGACCTGAAAATTCTTTAAAAATCCACGTTTAAAAGACTTGATGAGGACCTGAAAATTCTTTAAAAATCCACGTTTAAAAGACTTGATGAGGACCTGAAAATTCTTTAAAAATCCACGTTTAAAAGATTTGAAGATATCTGAAAAGTTCTTTAAAAAATCCACGTTTTAAGGCCTTGACGAGGACCTAAAAAATTCTTTAAAAAATCCACGTTTAAAGTCCTTGATAGGGACTTGAAAAATGCTTTAAAAAATCCACGTTTAAAGTCCTTGATAGGGACTTGAACAATTCTTTAAAAAATCCACGTTTAAAGGCCTTGGTAGGGTTCTGAAAAAACTTCTTTAAAAAATCCACGTTTAAAGGGCTTGACGAGGACCTAAAAAATTCTTTAAAAAATCCACGTTTAAAGGACTTGACGAGGACCTAAAAAATTCTATAAAAAATCCACGTTTAAAGGCCTTGACGAAGACCTAAAAAATTCTTTAAAAAAATCCACGGTCAAAGGCCTTGAAGATCTCTGGAAAATTTATTTTAAAAATCCACGTTTAAAGGCCTTGCAGATCTCTGGAAAAATTCTTTAAAAAATCCACTTTTAGAGGCCATGAAGGTCTCTGGAAAAATTCTTTAAAAAATCCACGTTTAAAGCCCTTGATAGGAACTTGAAAAAATCTTTAAAAAATCTACGTTTAAAGCCCTTGATAGGAACTTGAAAAAATCTATAAAAAATCCACGTTTAAAGCCTTGATAGGGACTTGAAAAAATCTTTAAAAAATCCAGGTTTAAAGCCCATGATAGGGACTTGAAAAATTCTTTAAAAAATCCACGTAGAAAGACCTTGAAGAGCTCTGGAAAAATTCTTTAAAAAATCCACGTTTAAAGGCCTTGACGAGGACCTAAAAAATTATTTAAAAAATCCACGTTTAAAGGCCTTGACGAGGACCTACAAAATTATTTAAAAAATCCACGTTTAAAGGCCTTGACGAGGACCTAAAATTTTTTTTAAAAAATCCACGTTTAAAGGCCTTGACGAGGACCTAAAAAATTCTTTAAAAAATCCACGTTTAAAGGCCTTGACGAGGACCTAAAAAATTATTTAAAAAATCCACGTTTAAAGGCCTTGACGAGGACCTAAAATTTTTTTAAAAAAATCCACGTTTAAAGGCCTTGACGACGACCAAAAAAATTCTATAAAAATTCCACGTTTAAAGGCCTTGACGAGGACCTAAAAAATTCTTTAAAAAATCCACGTTTGAAGGCCTCGACGAGGACCTAAAAAATTCTTTAAAAAATCCACGTTTAAAGGCATTGACGAGGACCTAAAAAATTCTATAAAAAATCCACGTTTAAAGGCCTTGACGAGGACCTAAAAAATTCTTTTAAAAATCCACGTTTAAAGGCCTTGACGAGGACCTAAAAAATTCTTTTAAAAATCCACGTTTAAAGCCCTTGACGAGGACCTAAAAAATTCTTTAAAAAATCCACGTTTAAAGGCCTTGGTAGGGACTTGAAAAATTCTTTAAAAAATCCACGTTTAAAGGCCTTGGTAAGGACTTGAAAAATTCTTTAAAAAATCCACGTTTAAAGGCCTTGGTAGGGACTTGAAAAATTCTTTAAAAAATCCACGTTTAAAGGCCTTGATGATCTCTGGAAAATTTATTTTAAAAATCCACGTTTAAAGGCCTTGAAGATATCTGGGAAATTTATTTTAAAAATCCACGTTTGAAAGCCTTCACTAAGACCTAAAAAATTCTTTAAAAAATCCACGTTTAAAGGCCTTGACGAAGACCTAAAAAATTCTTTAAAAAATCCACGTTTAAAGGCCTTGACGAAGACCTAAAAAATTCTTTAAAAAATCCACGTTTAAAGGCCTTGAAGATCTCTGGTAACTTATATCTGAAAAAAATTCTTTAAAAATCCCTGTTTAAAACCTTAATAAAGACTTCTCGAAAAAACTCACCATCAGAGAGATCTTATCACACAGCCGACAAAGATATATAAACTTGATAACATTCGGCAATAGAGGAAATAACAATTTCACAATAAAACTCCATTCAAAATCCACTTTCAATATAGCTATGGTTAGAATATAACAAGCTTCGGTAAAATCAAGAAGACACAGAAAATGCACAAAAAATAATCGGAAGCCATATAAACGAGAGCCAAGTTTCGAAACGAGGAGAATTTTTGAATAAATCCATTTCATGGTCACAAAACACTGCCATTGATGCCGTTGGAGTCCGGGAATAATAACTCCATGATTTTGACCGGGAATGTGGATTAGGATTTCACCAAATTTACATTGGGCGCCACTCGATGAATTATTTGAAGACGTTTCTAGGTTTGCCTTCTCTTGCAAATATATAGACGCCGTTCCATGGAGTTCTGCCAATGCATCAAGTATCTCCCAACTGAACACCACCGTTTGAAGATAAATACTTGTCACGGTTAAACGCGGTAGCAAATAATAGAAAATATATTCAAAATCTAAATCCAAATCCATGTTATCCATCATAATTTGAGTAAATAACCATCCGCCTTCAAGTATCCAATAGTAGTGGTACAGGAAATCAATCACCCATATCATTTGACTTTGTGGTTTGGTGGATGAGTAAACTTCTCAAGGCATTTTGAATATTTTGGAATACCATAAGAATTTCATTCTCCTTGCCCCGCTGTACAATACTTAGTCCACACATCAGTACGTGACCAATTTCATATCCATAATCTAGAAATTGCCACACCGATATCGTTATGCTGATGAAAAATCCTTCATCGCCATGAAACATTGGATAGATGCAGTAGACGTATGAGACCCAGAGGCCAATGATGGTTAAAATCGATGTATACGCGAGCAGTAGCACTTCGAGTTGATTATTTTGGGCGACATTTGTCTGGCCCATTAAACGAAAATACCAGCGATAGATTTCTTTAGAAATTCTAGGATTCATACTGTTGTTGTTGTTGCACTTTATACCTCCTATTACTGAATAGAACACATTATTGTCATTGTTCGGTCAATGGTGTAATTATTCAATATGACTGATATCAATTAATTAATTAATTTAATTAATTATTGTCATCAGGGAGAAAAATTAAATAAATACTAAAATTAGTGAAATAAGTGACTGGAAGTAGTTCAAGAAAAAAGAAATCTTGAAATTTCGCACGAGTTTCAGAATTGGTGTATAGGCGTGTGATGAGGCTGGGTTTGTGGAAAATCGTACTAAAATTTTACGAACAATTCTAAGATGTACTAAAAATTGACCATTATTGGACAAACGGAGTGAAATTTGGTATGAGAGTCATTTACTGAATGCAGGATAGTTGTACCAAAGGGTTTTTGGAAATTCGAACTTTAAGGTTAATGTTACACTTGGTATTATGCGAAAGGATTGTTGTAAAATCTTGAAATTGGGTAGGAGAATCAATTCTTGGAAATGTGGTTTATGAAAGGAGGTGGTTCTGAAAATTTGTAAAAAAGTGTGCGAACTGAACTAAATGAATTTTCAAGTCCTCATCAAGCCCTCTAGACGTGGATTCTTAAAGAATTTTTCCAGAGATCTTTAAGGCCTTTGCACCTGGATTTGTTAAAGATTTCTTTTCCACAGATATTCAAGGCCTTCAACAGATCTTCAAGGCATTAAACGTGGATTTTTTAAAGAATTTTTCAAGAGATCTTCAAGTCCTTTAAACATGGATTTTTTGTAGAATTTTTTCAGAGGTCTTCAAGGCTCTTAAACGTGGATTTTTTAAAAAAATTTTCCACAGATCATCAAGGTCTTTAAACGTGGATTTTTAAAGAATTTTTCGGCAGATCTTCAAGGTCTTTAATCGTGGATTTCTAAAGAAATTTTCCAGAGATCTTCAAGGCCTTTAAACGTGGATTTTTTAAAGATTTTTTCCAAAGATCTTAAGGCCTTTAAACCTGGATTTTTTAAAGATTTTTTCCAGAGATCTTTAAGGCCTTTAAACCTGGATTTTTTAAAGATTTCTTTTCCACAGATCTTCAAGGCCTTCCACAGATCTTCAAGGCATTTATACGTGGGTTTTTTAAAGAATTTTTTAAGAGATCTTCAAGTCCTTTTAACATGGATTTTTTGAAGAATTTTTTCAGAGGTCTTCAAGGCCCTTAAACGTGGATTTTTCCACAGATCTTCAAGGTCTTTAAATGTGGATTTTTAAAAAAAATTTTCGACAGATCGTCAAGGTCTTTAAACGTGGATTTTTTTTAAAAAATTTATCAGAGATCTTCAAAGTCTTTAAACGCGGATTTTTTTAAAGAATTTTTCGACAGATCTTTAAAGTCTTTAATCGCGGATTTTTAAAGAAATTTTCCAGAGATCTTCAAGGCCTTTAAACGTGGATTTTTTAAAGATTTTTTCCAGAGACCTTCAAGGCCTGTAAACGTGGTTTTTTTAAAGATTTTTCCAGAGATCTTTAAGGCCTTTGCACCTGGATTTGTTAAAGATTTTTCCAGAGATCTTTAAGGCCTTTGCACCTGGATTTGTTAAAGATTTCTTTTCCACAGATCTTCAAGGCCTTCCACAGATCTTCAAGGCATATATACGTGGGTTTTTTAAAGAATTTTTCAAGAGATCTTCAAGTCCTTTAAACATGGATTTTTTGAAGATTTTTTTTTTCAGAGGTCTTCAAGGCCCTTAAACGTGGATTTTTCCACAGATCTTCAAGGTCTTTAAATGTGGATTTTTAAAAAAAAAATTCGACAGATCGTCAAGGTCTTTAAACGTGGATTTTTAAAGAAATTTTCCAGAGATCTTCAAGGCCTTTAAACGTGGATTTTTTAAAGATTTTTTCAAGAGACCTTCAAGGCCTGTAAACCTGGATTTTTCAAAGATTTTTACCAAAGATCTTAAGGCCTTTAAACCTGGATTTTTTAAAGATTTTTTCCAGAGGTCTTCAAGGCCTTTAAACGTGGATTTTTAAAGAATTTTTCAAGTCCTCATCAAGACATTTAAACGTGGATTTTTTAAAGAATTTTTCAAGTCCTCATCAAGGACTTAAAACGTGGATTTTTTAAAGAATTTTTCAAGTCCTCATCAAGGACTTAAAACCTGGATTTTTTAAAGAATTTTTCAAGTCCTCATCAAGGACTTAAAACCTGGATTTTTTAAAGAATTTTTCCAGAGATCTTCAAGTCTTTAAACGTGGATTTTTTCCAGAAATCTTCAAGGTCTTTTTAAAGAATTTTTCTGGCCCTCATCAAGTCCTTTAAACGTGGATTTTTTAAAGAAGTTTTCCCGACCTCATTAAGGCCTTTAATCATGGATTTTTTATAGATTTTTTCCAGAGATTTTCAAGGCCTTTAAACGTAGATTTTGTTGAGGTTGTTTTGGAAATGTCTACTAAAGTGCACGAAGAGTACTAAATATATTTTGTAAATATGGTACAATTTGGTATTGGGCGAACTTTTTGAAATGTGAAATTTAGTATTAATGCCGCTGTTCATATGTAGCCTAGACATATGGAGGTGGTTTTGGAAATGTGTACAATAATTGTACGAAAAGTACCGAATGGTACTTAATCTAATATTAGGCGAAAAATAGAATACCTCAATTTGATATCGAGGTCCCAACTGGTCCCAACTGATATGGAGATGGTCTCAGAAATGTGTACTAAAATTTAACGAAATGTACTAAATAACACTCAAATTAGTACAGAGAGAAGTGATAGAGCTGGAATCTTGAAATTTTATATTGAGGTCTCTGTTGGTATCTGGTACTGAGATGTGGGGGTGGTTTAGAATATGGGTACTATAATTGTACGAAAAGTACTGAATAATACCAAATCTAGTATTAAGTGAAGGAATAGATATAGAATTCTGAAATTTAATATTTAAATTACTGATGGTACCTGCGTTTGACATCTCACGGTAATTTGAAAATGCGTCCTATATTCGTACGAAAAGTACTAAATGGTACTTAATTTGGTATTGGATGAAGGGATAGAGATGGAATCATGAAATTGGATATTGAGGTCCATCTGGGATTGAGATATGGAGGTTGTTTTAGAAATGTGTACTATAATTGTTTGAAAAGTACCAAGTGGTACTAAATTGGGTATTAGGTGAAGGGTTAAAGCTGGGGTCCTGAAATGGATATTGAGGTCTCTGTTGGTATCTGGAATCTAGACATGGAGGTTGTTGTGAAAATTTGTACTAAATATTTGAGATATGAAGGTTGATTTACAAATTTTAGCACACAATTGTATTTAAGATATGGAGGTGGTTCTGGAAATTTGTACTATAATTGTTCGAAAAGTTCTAAATAGAACTAAATTTAGCATTGGGTTTAAGGAATGGAGCTGAAAGCCTTAAATTTGCTATTAAGGTCTCTGTTGACATTTGGAATTGAATTATGGAGATGGTTTTGGAAATGTGTCCCATATTTGTTCGAGAAGTACTAAATGGTACTAACTGGGGGTAACTGCTGAAAAAATACACGTTTAAAGACCTTGATGAGGATGGGAAAAGTTCTTTAAACAATCCACCTTTAAAAGGCTTAATGAGGTCGAGAAAAGTTCTTCAAACAATCCACGCTTAAGGGCTTTGAAAAAATCCACTTTTGATGGTCTTGAAAATTAATTTAAAAAATTCTTTGAAAAATCAGAATTGAGGGATTGGTTAAGATCTTAAAAAGTTCTATAAAAACTCTACATTTGAAGACCTTGAAAATCAATTGAAAAATGGTTTAAAAATACACGTTTGACAGCCTTGATAAGGTCTTAAAATTTTTTTGGAAAAATCCACATTTAAAGGCCTTTAAGAGGATTTGGAAAATGCTTTAACAAATCCAAGTTTGATGGCCTTCAAAATCAAACTCAAAATCATTAAAAAATCAAAGTTTGAAAGCCCTTTTAAGGTCTTAAAACATCTTTGAAAAAACCCGCTTTCTAAGGCCTTAAAGAGGACTTGGAAAAAATCTTTAAAAAATCCACGTTTGATGGCCTTGAAAATTAATTAAAAAAATCTTTAAAAATTCCAAGTTAAATGGCCTTGATGAGGAGACGAAACAATATTTTTTTAATCCACGTTTAAAAGCCTTGATTAGGATTTTATTTTTTTTTTTTTCAAAACCCACGTTTGAATGCCTTGATGAAAATTAGAAAAATTCTTTAAAAATCTACGTTTAAAGGCCTTGAGATGAATTGATTTTTTTAAATGTCCACATTTGAATTCCCTGATAAGAACAAGGAAAAAAGAAGTACACTTTTAAAGACCTTGAAGAACTCCAGAAAATTCTTTGCAAAATCCACATTTAGAGGCCTTGAAGATCTCTGGAAAAATTCTTTGCAAAATCCACATTTAGAGGCCTTGAAGATCTCTGGAAAAATTCTTTAAAAAATCCACGTTTAAAGGCCTTGATGAGGACCTGAAAAATTATTTAAAAAATCCACGTTTAAAGGCCTTGATGAGGACCTGAAATTTTTTTTAAAAAATTCACGTTTAAAGTCCTTGATAAGGACCTGAAAAATTCTTTAAAAAATCCACGTTTAAAGGCCTTGGTGAGGATTTGAAAAATTCTTTAAAAATCCACGTTTAAAGGCCTTGGTGGGGATTTGAAAAATTCTTTAAAAAATCCACGTTTAAAGGCCTTGGTGTGAATTTGAAAAATTCTTTAAAAATCCACGTTTAAAGGCCTTGGTGAGGATTTGAAAAATTCTTTAAAAATCCACGTTTAAAGGCCTTGGTGAGGATTTGAACAATTCTTTAAAAATCCACGTTTAAAGGCCTTGGTGAGGATTTGAAAAATTCTTTAAAAATCCACGTTTAAAGGCCTTGGTGGGGATTTGAAAAATCCTTTAAAAAATCCACGTTTAAAGGCCTTGGTGTGAATTTGAAAAATTCTTTAAAAATCCACGTTTAAAGGCCTTGGTGAGGATTTGAAAAATTCTTTAAAAATCCACGTTCAAAGGCCTTGGTGAGGATTTGAAAAATTCTTTAAAAATCCACGTTTAAAGGCCTTGGTGAGGATTTGAAAAATTCTTTAAAAATCCACGTTTAAAGGCCTTGGTGAGGATTTAAAAAAATCTTCAAAAAATTCAAGTTTGAAGGCCTTGATGAGGACTTGAAAAATTCTTCAAAAAATCCATGTTTAAAGGCCTTGGTAGGGACTTGAAAAATTCTTTAAAAAATCCACGTTTAAAGGTCTTGGTGAGGATTTGAAAATTCTTAAAAAAATCCACGTTTAAAGGCCTTGGTGAGGATTTGAAAAATTCTTTAAAAAATCCACGTTTAAAGGCCTTGGTGAGGATTTGAAAAATTCCATAAAAAATCCACGTTTAAAGGCCTTGGAGATATCTGGAAAAATTCTTTAAAAAATCCACGTTTGATGGCCTTGAAAACCAATTGAAAAATTATTTAAAAATTCCAAGTTAAATGGCCTTGATGAGGAGACGAAACAATCTTTTTTAAATCCACGTTTAAAGCCTTGATTAGGATTTTTTTTCAAAACCCACGTTTGAATGCTTTGATGAAAATTAGTAAAATTCTTTAAAAAATCTACGTTTAAAGGCCTTGAAGATGAATTGATTTTTTAAATGTACACATTTAAATTTCCTAATAAGAACAAGAAAAAAGAAAGACCATGAAGAACTCCAGAAAATTCTTTACAAAATCCACATTTAGAGGCCCTGAAAAATTCTTTAAAAATCCACGTTTAAAGGCCTTGAAGATCTCTAGAAAAATTCTTTAAAAAATTCAAGTTTATAGCCCTAACGAGGTAGGGAAAATTTCTGTAAAAAATCGAACTTTAAGACCTTAAATAGGACTTAAAAAAATCTTTAAAAGAAGAAGAAAAATGTCTTCAAAAATCCACGTTTAAAGGGTTTTAAAAATTCTTTAAAAATTCTTTAAAAATCCACGTTTAAAAATTCTTTAAAAATCCACGTTTAAAAATTCTTTAAAAATCCACGTTTGAAAGCCTTGAAGATCAACTGAAAGATTCCTTAAAAAATCCACGTTTAAAGGCCTTAAAGAAGAAAAATGTATTTAAAAATCCACGTTTAAAGGTTTTTAAAAATCCACGTTTAAAGGCCTTGAAAAATTTCATCTCTAAAGGCCTTGACGAAGTCGGGAAAAATTCGGGTTAATAAGCCTTGAAGATCAATAAAAAATCGTAAAAAACTTCACATTTAAAGGACTTGAAGACCACATTTAAAGGTTTGATGAGGACCTATTTTATTTAAAAAAAAATTGAAATCCTTGGAAAATTCTTAAAAAATACACGTTTAAATTTCATGATGAGTACTTCTTTCCTTAAAATTATTTAAATACTTTATGTAAACTTACCTTAATTCTAATATTTTCACAGTTTTGACATAAAAACAGACATTTTACAATGCCGGGCAATATTGAAAAGAGATGTTGTAAAACCGTAATGACAGCGAAATCATCATAGATTATGTTAATAATAATTCGATACGAATACTGTGTTAAATCGACAACAAATAAAATCGAACCCAATAACACTCCAGGGCCGTGCAATGTGGCGGCAATGGATGAAATCGCCTCGATCTGGCCGTAAATGAGTTTCATGGCCAAAATGCGTTTCAATTGGAATGGACGAAATTTGGTTTCTACCATTTGTCCACCAACTGTGTCAGGGATATTTTTCAATTGCCTATAACCTTGTCTAAAGCAGGGTTTGTTATGGGCCTCCAGACACTCTTGTAAATGCTGCAACTTTTCCTCAATTTCCAGAACCACAACTGTCAATTGGGTCAAGGAATTCCACACCGCTTCGACGGTATACAAATAACGAACCACAAACATCACCAATTGCCAATTTTTTCTCGTTTGAATATAGACAATTATCACCGCGACCAAGTACCAGGATATGTCGAACAAAATGAAGAAAATAATCCAGAAATGAATTCGTTTTCGTTTTCTATTCCGCGGATAATAAAGACGTAATTGAAAATTATCCTCAATGTCGTGGAACAATTTATAGACTCGCTTCTCTGCACTTTTCATTAGCAAAGCCCACAAACAAACGATGATGTGGGCAAAGTGGAAAGTGAGATATAACAAAATCCATGTCAGACTCATAATGCCTTTAAATTTATCCGATACCATGTCCAAGGTATATATCCGCAATTCGTTTATCTCGAAAATTATAATAAGGCAATTGTAGATTTGTTGGCCGATTTCAAGATACGGATTTTTGGAGTGGCATTTCAAACCCAAAAAGCGAAAATAATGGGACTGAAGTTGTTCAACAAAGTGTTTGGCCATAACTGGGTGCAATGAGGGCAACCGGAATACTGAAATAACGTCTGTCATAGTTGTTAACGGTATGTTATTGGGCTTCCATTTGAATTTTTAATTTGTTAATTGAGTGAAAATTAAAAATCGATAATAATTTTTGTTAACATAACGAGAGGAGTGAACTCTATACAATACTGAACGGAAATATGAGGGAGGACAAACTGAATGCAAAACAGAATTTTTTCCAGAGATCTTCAAAGCTTTTAAACGTGGATTTTTTAAAAAAAAATTCAAGTCCTCATCAAGGCATTTAAACGTGGATTTTTAAAGAATTTTTCAAGTCCTCATCAAGACCTTTGAACATGGATTTTTTAACGAATTTTTCAAGTCCTCATCAAGGATTTTTTAAAAGAATTTTTCAAGTCCTCATCAAGGCCTTTGAACGTGGATTGTTTAAAGAATTTTTCAAGTCCTCATCAAGGCCTTTGAACGTGGATTTTTTAAAGAATTTTTCAAGTCCTCATCAAGGCCTTTGAACGTGGATTTTTTAAAGAATTTTTCAAGTCCTCATCAAGGCCTTTGAACGTGGATTTTTTAAAGAATTTTTCAAGTCCTCATCAAGAATTTTGTTAAAGAATTTTTCAAGTCCTCATCAAGGCCTTTGAACGTGGATTTTTTATAGAATTTTTCAAGTCCTCATCAAGGCCTTTAAACGTGGATTTTTTAAAGAATTTTTCAAGTCCTCATCAAGGCCTTTAAACGTGGATTTTTTAAAGAATTTTTCAAGTCCTCATCAAGGCCTTTGAACGTGGATTTTTTAAAGAACTTTTCACGTCCTCATCAAGGCCTTTGAACGTGAATTTTTTAAAGAATTTTTCCAGAGATCTTCAAGGCCTTTAAACGTGGATTTTTTAAAGAATTTTTCCAGAGATCTTCAAGACCTGTAAACGTGGATTTTTTAAAGAATTTTTCGACAGATCTTCAATGCCTTAAACGTGGATTTTTTAAAGAATTTTTCCAGAGATCTTCAAGACCTGTAAACGTGGATTTTTTAAAGAATTTTTCGACAGATCTTCAATGCCTTAAACGTGGATTTTTTCAAAGAATTTTTCCAGAGATCTTCAAGACCTGTAAACGTGGATTTTTTAAAGAATTTTTCCACAGATCTTCAATGCCTTAAACGTGGATTTTTTCAAAGAATTTTTCGAAAGATCTTCAATGCCTTAAAAGTGGATTTTTTTTTCTTCAATGCCTTAAACGTGGATTTTTTAAAGAATTTTTCCACAGATCTTCAATGCCTTAGAAGTGGATTTTTTAAAGAATTTTTCCACAGATCTTCAAGGTCTTTAAACGTGGATTTTTTAAAGAATTTTTTCAGAGATCTTCAAGGTCTTTAAACGTGGATTTTTTAAAGAATTTTTCTACAGATCTTCAAGGCCTTTAAACGTGGATTTTTTAAAGAAATTTTCTACAGATCTTCAAGGCCTTTAAACGTGGATTTTTTAAGAATTTTTCCAGAGATCTTCAAGGCCTTTAAACGTGGATTTTTTAAAGAATTTTTCCCGACCTCATCAAGGCCTTTAAACGTGGATTTTTTAAAGAATTTTTCCAGAACTCAACAGGACCTTTAAACGTGGATTTTTTAAAGAATTTTTCCAGAACTCAACAGGACCTTTAAACGTGGATTTTTTAAAGAATTTTTCCAGAGATCTTCGAGGCCTTTAAACGTGGATTTTTTAAAAAAAATTTCCAGAGATCTTCAAGGCCTTTAAACGTGGATTTTTTTAAAAAAAATTTCCAGAGATCTTTAAGGCCTTTAAACGTGGATTATTTAAAGAATATTTCCAGAGATCTTCAAGGCATTTAAACGTAAATTTTAAACAAAAATTTCCAGAGATCTTCAAGGCCTATAAACGTGGATTATTTAAAGAATATTTCCAGAGATCTTCAAGGCATTTAAACGTAAATTTTAAACAAAAATTTCCAGAGATCTTCAAGGCCTTTAAACGTGGATTTTTTAAAGAATTTTCTCCAGAGATCTTCAAGGCATTTAAACGTAAATTTAAAAAAAAATCCAGAGATCTTCAAGGCATTTAAACGTAAATTTAAAAAAAATCCAGAGCTTTTCAAGGCCTTTAAACGTGGATTTTTTAAAGATTTTTTTCAAGAGACTCAATACCTTATTTACACATTTCCAAAACCACCTCCATATCTCAATTCCAGATACCAACAGAGTCCCTAATATCAACTTTGAGGATTCCAGCCCCATTCCTTCACCCAATACCAAATTTAGTACCACTTATTACTTTTCGTACAATGTGTTCTATTTCCGAACCCACCTCCATATGACCAGACTACACACAAACAGCGCCTCGAATACCAAATTTTGGACTTCAAACTCTATATTTTCACCTAACACCAATTTGTACCAAATATGGTATTATTTAGTACTTTTCGTGCACTTGTAGTACCCATTTCCAAAACCACCTCTTTATCACACATCTACCACCAACAGGGACACAAATACAAAATTTCAAAATTCCCGCTTCATCCGTTTACACAAGCAAACTGTCCCAAATAAAGTACTATTTAGTACTTGTGTGCACTAAGTACACATTAGCAAAGTACCTTCATATCTCAAACTTATTTTCCAACCTTGACTGTTATACCACATTTCCACAAGTTTTTCGCTCTATCCGTTCTCACAAAACCAAATAGTACCATTTAAGGAATTTAGTACCATTTTAGACATTTAGTACCATTTTGGAATTTTTCGTTACCTTAAAGTTAGAATTTCCACAAATGCTTTGGTACATATATCCTGCACTCCATTCTAAATATTAGAATTCAGTACTTTTTGCGCCTTTTCCGAAAACCCAGCCTTAACACACTCCCACGCACCAAGGCTGACCCTCGTGCAAAATTTCAAGATTCCAGCTTCAGCCGTTACATCCGATCTTTGATTTTCAGTCACTACTGTTTTATGTATATAGATATAAAAAAAAACTCACCTTTTTCTCGAAACTGGTACACAATCGACAGAAAGATATGTATTTTACAATGGGCGGGACTATCGAAAATAAATTTATGGCAATATCCTGACCATTAAAGGCGCCATGGGTCATTGCGGTTATTATTAGATAGCCATACTGGGTTAAATCGGAGACAAACATGATATTGGCCAATAAAACACCGGGACCATAGAAAAAGCTGGAGGAACGTGAAATCTCATACATCTGGGTGTAAATACTCTTCATGGCCAGCAGGCGTTTCCATTGAAATGGACGGAATTCAAATTCAACAGTTTTCACCAATTTCATTTGTCTATAACCCACTTCTATCCACGGCTTGTTATTGACTTCTAAACATTTCCTCAGGCAATCGATTTTCTCCTCCAACTCCATGACCACAAAGGACATTTGTGTCAAAACATTCCACACAGCTTCCACGGAGTACAGATAACGTCCCACAAAGAGCAAATATTGCCAGCCATGGCCTTGGAAATGAAGAATCATCATGGCGCCCAAAAACCAGGCGATGTCGAAGGCAATAAAAAATAAAAGCCAAAACTGAATTCGAACATGGCTTCTACTATCCGCCCAATAGAGATTTAACTGAAACTGATCTTCGATATCTTGGAACAACTGATGTATTCTCTTCTCTTCACCCTTCGTCAGGGCTGACCACAAACAAACGGCAATGTGTGCCACATGAAAGACAATGTACAAAAGCATCCACGTTATGTTTATGACGCTCTTCATGTCATCGAAAACTCTATCCAAGATGAAGAGGCGCAATTCATTTATCTTATAGATAACAATCAGGCCGGTGTAGAGGTTAAGGCCTATTTCGAGGTAACGATTTTGCGAAGAACACGTCAAACCGAAAAAACGAAAATAATTACAGCGGAGCTGCTTTACGAAGCCACCAGCCATAATGTTGCGACGACTGGGGTAAATAAGTGACTGGAAAGGTTAAAGTTCATTTTGTGGACATGGCCTTCGTCCGTCATTAGCTTCATTTGGTGATTGTTATCGTATATTCAAATTAATTATCAAAATTATTCTTAGCATAAGGCTCAATGGAAAAGAAAAAGTAAAATGGGCAATGTGACCATGAATAGACAAGACCTCCAGGTCTTCTATGAAAAGACCTCCAGGTCTTCTATGAAAAGACCTCCACAGGTCTTCTATGAGAAGACCTCCAAAGGTCTTCTATGAGAAGACCTCCAAAGGTCTTCTATGCGAAGACCTCAAAAAGTCTTCTATGCGAAGACCTCCAAAAGTCTTCTATGCGAAGACCTCCAAAGGTCTTCTATGCGAAGACCTCCAAAGGTCTTCTATGAGAAGACCTCCACAGGTCTTCTATGAGAAGACCTCCAAAGGTCTTCTATGAGAAGACCTTCAAAGGTCTTCTATGCGAAGACCTCCAAAGGTCTTCTATGCGAAGACCTATAAAGGTCTTCTATGCGAAGACCTCCAAAAGTCTTCTATGCGAAGACCTCCAAAGGTCTTCTATGCGAAGACCTCCAAAGGTCTTCTATGCGAAGACCTCTCAAGGTCTTCTATGAGAAGACCTCCAAAGGTCTTCTATGAGAAGACCTCCAAAGGTCTTCTTTGAGAAGACCTCTACAGATCTTCTATGAGAAAACCTACATAGGTCTTCTATGAGAAGACCTACACAGGTCTTCTATGAGAAGACCTCTACAGGTCTTCTATGAGAAAACCTACACAGGTCTTCTATGAGAAGACCTACACAGGTCTTCTATGAGAAGACCTACACAGGTCTTCTATGAGAAGACCTTCACAGGTCTTCTATGAGAAGACCTCCATGGGTCTTCCACGAGAAGACCTCCACTGCTCTTCTATAAGAAGACCTTCAAAGGTCTTCTATAAGAAGACCTTCAAAGGTCTTCTATAAGAAGACCTTCAAAGGTCTTCTATGAGAAGACCTCTACAGGTCTTCTATGAGAAAACCTACACAGGTCTTCTATGAGAAAACCTACACAGGTCTTCTATGAGAAGACCTACACAGGTCTTCTATGAGAAGACCTCCAGGTCTCCCATAAGAAGACCTCCAGGTCTCCTATAAGAAGACCTCCAGGTCTTCTATGAAAAGACCTCCAGGTCTTCTATGAGAAGACCTCCAGGTCTTCTATGAGAAGACCTCCAGGTCTTCTATGAGAAGACCTCCAGGTCTTCTATGAGAAGACCTCCAGGTCTTCTATGAGAAGACCTCCAGGTCTTCTATGAGAAGACCTCCAGGTCTTCTATGAGAAGACCTACAGGTCTTCTATAAAAATACCACCAGGTCTTCTATGAGGAGACCTACAGGTCTTCCATAAGAAGACCTTCAGGTCTTCTATGAGAAGACCTCCAGGTCTTCTATGAGAAGTCCTCCAGGTCCTCTAGGAGAAGACCACCAGGTCTTCTTGGAGAAGACCTCCTTAGGTCTTCTAGGAGAAGATCTCCACAGGTCTTCTAAAGGAAACAGGTCTTCCATGATAAGACCTCCATGGGTCTTCCACGAGAAGACCTCCACAGGTTTTCTATGAGAAGACTTCCAAAGGACTTCTATGAGAAGACCTCCACAGGTCTTCCATGGGAAGACCTCCACAGGTCTTCTATGAGAAGATCTCCTCAGGCTTTCTATGAGAAGAACTCTACAGGTCTTCTACGAGAAGACCTCCACAGGTCTTCCACGAGAAGACCTCCACAGGTCTTCCATGAGAAGACTTCCACAGGTCTTCCATGGGAAGACCTCCACAGGTCTTCCATGAGAAGACCTCCATAGGTCTTCCATGAAAAGACCTCCACAGGTCTTCCATGAGAAGACCTCCACAGGTCTTCCATGAGAAGACCTCCACAGGTCTTCTACGAGAAGACTACCAGGTCTTCTAAGAGAAGAACACCATGGGAAGACCTCCACAGGTCTTCCATGAGAAGATCTCCACAGGTCTTCCATGGGAAGACCTCCACAGGTCTTCTAGGAGAAGACTACCAGGTCTTCTAGGAGAAGACCACCAGGTCTTCTATGAGAAGACCTCCTCAGGCTTTCTATGAGAAGAATTCCACAGGTCTTCTATGAGAAGACCTCCACAGGTCTTCTATGAGAAGACCTCCACAGGTCTTCTATGAGTAGACCTCCTCAGGTCTTCAATGAGAAGACCTCCACAGGTCTTTTGTGAGAAAACCTACACAGGTCTTCTACGAGAAGACCTCCACCTCTTCTATGAGAAGAGCTTCGGCTATTCTATTAGAAGACCTTAAGCTTTTAGGTTAAAATTTGAGGATATAGAAACATTTTTACTTACCTTTTTGGTGCACCTACCACAGTATCGGCATAAAAACAGGAATTTAATTATGGATGGTGTTATCGAGTACATGTGGATCAAAATGGTGCCCCAGTCAATTTCGATTTGTATTATGTTGGTAATGATTAGATAACAACATAAAGTGAAATCACATCCCGTCACAATGTTGGCAAGGAACACTTTTGGGCCATATAACGAAGAACACTTTCGTGATATCCTGTGCATCTGCTGGTAAATCCGCTTCATTGCTGAAATGCGCTTCAATTGAAATGGACGAAATTTTGACTTGGTATCATTTTCTGTTGTTAAGCCTTTGATATGCCTATATCCTTGCCCAGACCATGGTCTATTGTGGACCTGTAGACATTCATGTAAATTTTCAAAATCCTCTTCAACCTCCATAACAGCAAAGGCCATTTGCAAGAATGCATTCCAAACTGCCTCAATGATGTAAAGATAGAATATTACAAAGGACACAAATTCTGTGGACATCTTCCTCCAATAGACCAGGATCAGAGCTCCCACAAACCATGAAATGTCGAAAAGCGTAAAAAATATTTTCCAAAAATCATGATTTTTCCTCACTCGGGGACTACCCTTCGTTTGCTGGTATAAACGTAGCTGGAAATTATCCTCAATGTCCTGGAAGAGGTGGTGTATAGCCTTCTCTTCAGTTTTCGTTAGCATCGTCCAAATACAATTCGCCATGTGAGCCACATGATACACGATATAGATACACATCCAGGTAATGGTCATAACACTGGTCACTCCATCCAATGTCAGATTTTGAAAATATTTTCTCAATTCGTTTATTTCGAAGAGGACAATGGAAACGTTAAAGATTTGCAGAATGATTTGAAGGTAATATCTTTCGGAATAACATGTTAAACCTAAAAAACGAAAATAATAACTATGTAGTTGTAACAGAAGGCGTTCGGCCATAGCTTTTGTCGGACAGCTGGTTATTCAGGTAACTGAAAAACTACATTGCAGTTGAAATGCGTTAGCTTCGCCGAACTTTGTTCTAGCGTATTGATTAATTGTAGTTAGGAATAAATAATGGTTGCCATATGAGTTTAAAATGAGTTAAAGAGCATCAGCCGTTTTAACCCACAGATGGATACCCTCAGCCAATGTTCGATTATTTAAATATATTGATGAAGAGCTGGAGGTCTTCTCATAGAAGAGCTGGAGGTCTTCTCATAGAAGAGCTGGAGGTCTTCTCATAGAAGAGCTGGAGGTCTTCTCATAGAAGAGCTGGAGGTCTTCTCATAGAAGAGCTGGAGGTCTTCTCATAGAAGAGCTGGAGGTCTTCTCATAGAAGAGCTGGAGGTCTTCTCATAGAAGAGCTGGAGGTCTTCTCATAGAAGAGCTGGAGGTCTTCTCATAGAAGAGCTGGAGGTCTTCTCATAGAAGAGCTGGAGGTATTCTCATAGAAGAGCTGGAGGTATTCTTATAGAAGAGCTGGAGGTATTCTCATAGAAGAGCTGGAGGTCTTCTCATAGAAGAGCTGTGAAGGTCTTCTCATAGAAGAGCTGTGAAGGTCTTCTCTTAGAAGAGCTGTGAAGGTCTTCTCATAGAAGAGCTGTGAAGGTCGTCTCATAGAAGAGCTGTGAAGGTCGTCTCATAGAAGAGCTGTGAAGGTCGTCTCACAGAAGAGCTGTGAAGGTCGTCTCATAGAAGAGCTGTGAATGTCGTCTCATAGAAGAGCTGTGAAGGTCTTCTCATAGAAGAGCTGGAGGACTTCTCATAGAAGAGCTGGAGGTCTTCTCATAGAAGAGCTGGAGGACTTCTCATAGAAGAGCTGGAGGACTTCTCATAGAAGAGCTGGAGGACTTCTCATAGAAGAGCTGTGAAGGTCGTCTCATAGAAAACCTGTGGAGGTCGTCTCATAGAAAACCTGTGGAGGTCGTCTCATAGAGAACCTGTGGAGGTCGTCTCATAGAAAACCTGTGGAGGTCTTTTCATAGAAGACGCTGGAGTTCCCCTCATAGAAGACCTGCAGGTCTTCTCATAGAAGACCTGGAGGTCTCCTCATTGAAGGTCGCTTGAGCTCTTCCTAAAGATGACCTGTTTAGGTCTTCTCATAGAAGACCTGTGGAGATAAAAGTATGGAAAATTGTGACCCTTTGTGGGTGAGGAACCACAAAGGGTGAAAAAGGTGAAATATTTGACCCTTTATTGGGGAGTACCAGAAAGAATGGTCCGATGTCTACCATTTTTATATGATGATGTGTTAATGGAAATATTAAAATATACCAAATCTGAATGGAATGGGATCTTAATTTCGCATTTTTTGGGCTTCAAGGTTATTCAAAATGTTGACTCTTTACAGGGGAGGTACCAGAAGGAGCGGACCGATATACTTGGGTTAATAATATTATTGGGGTGTGTGAAATTTGAAGACAATCGGACACTTACATCACATTTTATGAGAGTTGTAAATATTCAAAATTTTGACTATTTGTGGGGGAGGTACTTGATAGAGTAGACCGATGTTTTATATTTTCACACCTGACCTAGTACTGACGCAAATATTAGGATTTGCAAAGTTATAGCAAAATCAGATTATCCTTTCTCTTTCTGTGCAAAAAATATATTTTTTGAAAATTTCGACCTTTTGTGGAGGAGGTACCAGAAATAGTGGACCGACATATTCCATCTTAACACCAGACCTTGGGTTAATAAATATATTAGAATGTGTGAAATTTGAAGTCAATCGGATCAATTACAGTACATTTTATAAGAGTTATAATTATTCACTATTTTGACCCATTGTGGGGGAGGTACCAGAAGAAGTGGACCGATGTTGTCCACTTTCGCACCGGACCTAGCACTGATGCAAATATTAACACTTGCAAAGTTGAAACAAAAACGGATTATCATTTCCCTTTCCGTGCAGAAAATATTTTTTTTTTGAAATTTTTGACCTTTTGTGGGGGAGGTACCAGAAGGAGCGGACCGATATATTCCATCTCCACACCAGACCTTGGGTTAACAATATTATTTAGATATGTGAAATTTGAAGTCAATCGGATTCTTACAGTACATTTTATAATAGTTATAATTATTCACAATTTTGACCCTTTGTGGGGGAGGTACCAGAAGGAGTGGACCGATATTGTCCACTTTCGCACCGGACCTAGCACTGATGCAAATATTAACACTTGCAAAGTTGGAACAAAAACGGATTATCATTTCCCTTTCCATGAAGAAAATATTTTTTTTTTTTTGAAAATTTCGACCTTTTGTGGGAGAGGTACCAGAAGGAGCGGGCCGATATATTCCATCTTCACACCAGACCTTGGGTTAATAATATTATTGGGATATGTTAAATTTGAAAACAATCGGACACTTACATCACATTTTATAAAAGTTATAATTATTCAAAATTTCGAGCCTTTGTGGGGGAGGTACTTGATGGAGTGGACCGATATTGTCCATTTTCGTGCCTGACCTAGCACTGAGGAAAATATTAGGATTCGCAAAGTTGGAGCAAAATCAGATTATCTTTTCCCTTTCTGTGCAATAAATTATTTTCTTTGAAAATTTTGAAATTTTGTGTGGGAGGTACCAGAAGGAGTGGACCGATATTACCCACCTCCGAACTCGACCTCGTCTCGACGAAGTTTGGGTTACTATCTTCGAGAGATATCGTTATAGTCATTGATAGATCGACTCCAAATGTCCAGAAACGGATTGGGTCCAAAGAGACCTAGGGTCTAAAACCGTTATTTCGATGAGGCACTTTTTGTCCGTATCAAATAATATATCCTCTCTAGCGATATGGCTAATTGTATAAAAAACACCGAATTCATTGTATTCTTTAACAAGTAAAAAGCAGTAAGTTCGGCCGGGCCGAACTTTGAATACCATCCACCATTTGCAACAAATTTGGAAATTAAGAAAAAAAAAACAAGCAAAAAAACATTAAGTTCGGCCGGGCCGAACTTTTAATACCCTCCACCTTAGGGTAATCGAGACATTAGAACCAATTATGACCTACAAATAAATGGGAAAATGAGGCAAAAATCATCAAAATACCGAATATCGGGAGGTACCGCTGTGTAGGGCTATACAAAACGTGGACCTATACATACAATGTTTCGCCAACGGAGCTAAAACCTACTATGACCAACTAATTCCAATTTTTAGACAAATCGGTGAAAAAATGTGACACAAACCATCAAAAGACCGAATACCGGGAGATACCGTTATATGGGGGCTATACCAAAGCGTGGACCTATACATGCAAAGTTTCGCCACCGGAGCTAGAACTCATTACGACCAACAAATACCAATTTTTAGACAAATCCGTGAAAAAATGTGGTAAAAATCATCGAAATACCGAATATCGGGAGGTACCGTTATATGGGGGCTCTACAAAGACGTGGACCTGCACAGACAATTTTCTGTCTTAGGCTCTACTATCCATTAAGAACTTCAAATACGAAATTTGCATCAATTCCGGTAAATAATGCCGCTAAAATCATCAAAATACCGAATATCGGGAGGTACTGTTATATAGGGGCTCTACGAAGACGTGGACCTGCAAAGACAATTTCCTGTCTTTGGCTGTAGTATCCATTACGAACTTCAAATACCAAATTTGAACCAATTCCGCAAAATAATGTCGCTAAAATCATCAAAATACCGAATATCGGGAGGTACCGTTATATGGAGACAATTTCCTGTCTTAGGCTGTACCGTCCATTACGAACTTCAAATACCATATTTGAAACAATTTCGGTTAAAAATGTCGCTAAAATCATCAAAATATCGAATATCGGGAGGTACCATTATATGGGGGCTCTACGAATTCCTGGACCTGCTTAGACAATTTTTTGGCTTAGGCTGTACTATCCATTACGAACTCTAAATACGAAATGTTGAAACAACTCCGGTAAATAATATGGTTAAAATCATCAAAATACCGAATATAGGGAGGTATCGTTATATAGGGGAGATATGAAGACCTGGACCTGCACAGACAATTTTCTGGCTAAGGCTGTACTATCCATTACGAACTTCAAATACCAAATTTGAAACAATTCCGATTAAAAATTGCGCTAAAATCATCAAAATACCGAATATCGGGAGGTACCGATATATGGAGGCTATATGAAGACGTGGACCTGCACAGACAATTTTCTGTCTTAGGCTGTAGTACCCATTTCGAACTTCAAATACCAAATTTGAAACAATTCCGGTAAATGAATTTGCAAAAATCATCGAAATACCGAATATCGGGAGGTACCGTTGGCTATACCAAAACGTGTACCTACATGGCCCATTTTCAATACCAAAAGTCCTGCAGACATAACATACATTTGAGTAAAACTTTATCAATCTACTTCAATTCGTTCGGAAGCTAGAGTGAATTCCACAGCTATGGGAGCTATAGCTATATTTGAACCGATTTTGATATTCTTGCTCCTAGACTGAATTCGGTAGGATGATGATATATGGCCGCTATATCTTAATCTGAACCGATCTTGATAAAATTTGGCAGAAGTATTTCTGGGCTGTGTCTCTTACCAAATGCCATTCTTCTGGAGTATATGTTACGCATATGAAGGACTTAAAACCCCGAATTGGCTGAAACATATACATGGGAGCTATAGATATATCTGAACCGATTTTCTCCAATTCTTGAATTCGGTGGGTTGTACCAAAATACAGGTCATTTGGATTGATATTGGCCATTTAATGCACAATTAACCCGAAACGATTGAAGATATATATGTGGAGCTATATCTAAATCTGATCCGATTATCACTAATTTCAATAGGGTTCGTCTTTAGGCCAAACACATATTGTTTGAAAAATTTCAGCTCAATCGGATAATAAATGCGACCTGAATTTTGTTCACTAAAATGCATGGACAGACGGGCTGACATGCATAAATCGACTCAGACAGTAAATCTACGAAGATCCTCAAAAGTAACTAGCTTCCTTCTCCAGGTTACAAACAAATGCACAAAGACATAATACCCTTAGTGGTATCGGTGGTGTAGGGTATAAAAATGCAGGTTATTAGTTTTATAAACTAAATGTAACAATTTTTCTTAAAAATCTACGTTTGTAGCCCTCCATATCCTTGAAATAATTTTCTTGAAAATTCCAGCTGTGTTGCATGGATTGATCCTTGAAAAAATATTCTAAAAAAATCCTCGTTAATAGATCTCTGGATCCTTCAAATAATTTTCTTAAATATCCACGTTTAGATCTCGAGATATTCTTGGAAAAATATATTTTAAATCCTATGAACATAGCTTGGATGACCCTTAAAAATTTTTCCTGTATAAATTCGCATTTATACCTCGGATTACTCTTAGAGAACTTGTTCTTATAATTCTTCAAATAAAATTTTCAAAATAAATTAATTTCCCACTTACCTTTTCCGAGCAGTTATGACAGAGCCGCCATAGAAATATGGACAACATGGAGGGTAGAATAATCGAATATATATTGGCCAGCAGTTTGTGTACATGCACGGGACCTTGCATTATATTCGTAATGTATAAATAACAACCCAAAGTTAGGTGGGTGATGAATAGGAGATTTGCCAAAAATACTCCTGGGCCATGCACTGATGAGCATTTTCTTGAAATTGTGTAAATCTGGCCATAGATTGTTTTCATTGCCATAATGCGTTTCATTCGGAATCGTGAAATGGAGTTTCCCTTTTGATGGACTATATTCGTAGGATTTCCTTCATTCCCTACATGATAGGTTTCTCCTACTTGTCCACCATACACTTCCCTCAAACAGTCATCTAAGCAATCCAATTTCTCCTGGACATCCATGACAGCAAATGACATTTGCAGAAATTTATTCCAAACCGCTTTCATGACATAAAAGTAGCGGATCACAAAGATGATAAATTCCACACTTCGTCCTTGGAAATGGAAATAGACCAGGGGCATTATGTACCAAAATATTTCGAATAAAAGGTAAAGGAGATATTTCCAATTTCCCGTACATCTTCTCCGTTGATGCCAAAGGCCTGAATGGAAATTATGTTCAATATCCTCAAGTAGATTCAGGATACGGCTCTCCTCATCACATCGCCACATGGCCCACAAACAATCAACGATGTGGGCACAATGATGTAGGATATATAAAAATCTCCAGGCAATGGTTATGACACTTCGAGCCCCATCGAATATTCGTCTATTGCGGCAGTAGATATACAATTCCACTAGGTCAAAGCTAATAATACAAAAGTTGAAGATTTTCAAGAAAATCTCAAGGGAATGCCTCTCCGCTTGGCATGTTAGCCCGAAAACACGAAAATGGTTGCGATAGAGACGTTCTATGAAACGACTGCGACCGCCACTCATGGCGTTATAATTCTTCAGAGGAAATTTTTCAATTATTTTTTACCAATAGTGGACACCGAGCACCTCCAGGCAACACCCTTTCAATTTGGTGGAGGGGACACTTTTTTCATTAATTGATTTCGGAAATTAAATAATGGCAAACCATTAATTATTGGAGGATAGTTAATTGCCCTTTTAGGCTCCCTTATTGGGGGGAATAATTTAGATAACATAATATTCCGCCAATTTTTCTTGGGGGCTGAAGTCCCACCGAAAATGCTGGGTTTTTGGAAAGTAGTACAAAAAGTACTAAAATGTCCTAAAACTTCAATATTTTATGTAGGACAAACAGAATGAGCTAGAATTCTGAAATTTGCAATGAGAGCCACTGATGGAGTGTAGGATCGATGTACCAAAGGGCTCTTGGAAATTCGAATTTTAGGGTTACGAAATGGTTCTAAAATGGTACTAAGCTAGAAATGATAAGAGCTAGAAATTCGGTATGAGAAGCGAGTTTGGAAAGTAGTTTGATAAACGAACGGGAATTATGAAAATACAGGGTGAGATGTCAAAAATTGCAACAAAGTCAAACGCCATAATTTTTACTTTTTTTGTTAAATTTAATTGATTAAAAGCAAAAAATGTCGGAAACAGCATTAAATTTAAGAATAAGTTTAGATTTGTTCGAATTGGTCACCTTTGGCACGAATTATGGCCTTCAAACGGCCAATGAAACCGTCACACGCTGCCCGAATATTGCTCTGCGGCATTTTGACCCATTCCCGGCGAAGCGCTTGCTTGAGGTATTCGACTCTATATTTAGTGCAAACGTTGCTTTCCAAAATACTCCAGACACAATAGTCCAACGGATTGGTACCCAGAGATTTTGGTGGCCATTGTGCGCTGGAAATGAAGCGAGAAACCTCATTTTGTAACCACTCTTGGGTGGCGCGTGCTGATTGCGATGGTGCAGAGTCCTGTTGGAATGTCCAAGGTCTGCGGCCAAAATGTTTGCATGCCCAAGGCTTTAATACACTTTCCAGAATATTTTCGCGATAAAATTCGGTATTTATTCTGATGCCACGGTCGATTAATACGAGCGGAGAGCGACCATCGGCTGTTATGGCGGCCATGGCCGGCTTGAGGCTTGAGTTCTGATGGCCAACCGAAGGTGCACATTTCAGCTGACCTCTTTGGCAAGTAAACACGATCACACAATATTTTGTTTACAAACTGCTGGACAACGAATGTTTTCTCATCGGAGAAAACCAAATTCGGCAGTTCACGACTTCGGCCAAGAGAAGCAACCCTTTAGCTCTTTTGAGTCTATTTTCTTTCGGTGCCGAACGAAATGAAGTAGGTTGATAAAATTTTACTTAAATGTGTATTATGTCGGCAGGACTTTTGGTATTGAAAATGGGCGATGTAGGTCCACGTTTTCGTATAGCCCCCATACAACGGTACCTCCCGATATTCGGTAGTTTGATGATATTAGCGATATTATTTACCGCAACTATTTCAAATTTTGCATTTGAAGTTCGTAATGGATACTACATCATATGACAGAAAATTGTTTGTGCAGGTCCACGTCTACGTATAGCCTCCATATAACGGTACCTCCCGATATGCGGTATTTTGATGATTTTAGCGACATTATTTACCGGAATTGTTTCATATTTGGTATCTGAAGTTCGTAATGGATACTACATCCCAAGACAGAAAATGACCCATGTAGGTCCACGTCTTCGTATAGCCCCCATATAGCGGTACCCCCCTGATATTCGGTATTTTGATTATTTTAGCGACATTATTTATCGAAACTATTTCAAATTTAGTATTTGAAGTTCGTAATGAATACCACAGCCTATGACAGAAAATAAGCCATGTAGGTCCATGTCTTCGTATAGCCCCCATATAGCGGTACCCCCCTGATATTCGGTATTCTGATGATTTTAGCGACATTATTTATCGGAACTATTTCAAATTTCGAATTTGAAGTTCGTAATGGATACTACATCCCAAGACAGAAAATGGGCCATGTAGGTCCACGTCTTCGTATAGCCCCCATATAACGGTACCTCCCGATATTCGGTATTTTGATGATTTTAGCGACATTATTTATCGGAACTATTTCAAATTTAGTATTTGAAGTTCGTAATGAATACCACAACCTATGACAGAAAATGAGCCATGTAGGTCCACATCTTCGTATAGCCCCCATATAACGGTACCCCCCCGATATTCGGTATTTTGATGATTTTAGCGACATTATTTACAGGGATTATTTCAAATTTCGCATGTGAAGTTCGTAATGGATACTTCAGCCCATGCCAGAAAATTGTCTGTGCAGGTTCACGTCTTCGTATAGCCCCCATATAACGGTACCCCCCATATTCGGTATTTTGATGATTTTAGCTACATTATAAACAGATTTTTCTTCAAGTTTCGCATTTAAATATTGTAATAATTTATGACAAAAGTTGCCTATGCAGGTCCACGTCCTCTTATAGATCCTAATATACGGCTACATTCGGTATTTTTAAGATTTTAACAGAATTTTTAACGGATTTTATTTTTTTCGAAAATTACCAAATTTGTTTCAAATGGTATTCAAGAAATCTTGAAGAATATTTTTCCAAGGACCAGCAGAGCTATAAACGTGGATTTTTTAAAGAATATTTTTCCAAGGACCAGCAGAGCTATAAACTTGGATTTTTTAAAGAATATTTTTCCAATGACCAGCAGAACTATAAAGGTGGACTTTTTAAAGAAAATTTTTCTAAGGACCAGCAGAGCTACAAACGTGGATTTTTTAAAGAATATTTCTCCAAGGACTTGTAGAGCTGTAAACGTGGATTTTTTTTAAAGAATATTTTTCCAAGGACTAGCAGAGCTATAAACGTGGATTTTTTAAAGAATATTTCTCCAAGGACCAGCAGAGCTATAAACGTGGATTTTTTAAAGAATATTTTTCCAATGACCAGCAGAGCTATAAACGTGGATTTTTTAAAGAATATTTCTCCAAGTAGCAGCAGAGCTATAAATGTGGATTTTTTAAAGAATATTTCTCCAAGGACTAGAAGAGCTATAAACGTGGATTTTTTAAAGAATATTTCTCCAAGGACTAGTAGAGCTGTAAGCGTGGATTTTTTTAAAGAATATTTCTCCAAGGACTAGTAGAGCTGTAAACGTGGATTTTCTTAAGGAATATTTTTCCAAGGACTAGCATAGCTATAAACTTGGATTTTTTAAAGAATATTTCTCCAAGGACTAGCAGAGCTATAAACGTGTTTAACTTCTTACGATCCCATTAAAAGGGAGTTTTAACCATATTTTGGAAAGAGGACAAAAAAGACCAAAAATTGACAAAATTGTAACGGAAGCATTCGGACATATTAACCAACGTTTGTATTTCCTCATGATGTTTCTTTAGTACGGAACTTACCTTTTTCGCACAGCTGTTACATATCCAGCATAGATACAGACCCTTCAGTGTTGACGGCAGCAGCGAATAGATATAATTCAAAATCATATGCATTTCAAGGGTATTCGTCATGATGTAGACGGTTGTTATATAGGCATAACGGGTTAAATCCACAACGTATAGGAAATTTGCCAAAAATATTCCGGGGCCATAGAATGTGGAACAGTGGCGTGAGGTGGCATAGATTTGAAAGTAGATACGTTTCATTGCCACAATTCGTTTCCATTGAAATGGTCGTATCGGGGTTGTGTTATCACGTTCTCCCGATGAGGTTGTGTTGATTTTGAATCCACAGTTTTTAGATGAAACCACATATTGGGCTCTTGATCTATGGTCGATGCAATTTTTACAAAATTTCCTAGCCATATTTTCAATTAAACTCTGATCTGTACCACCAACAGGTTTGGTATATCTATCCACATATTCCACGAGGATATCAAGTTTCTTTTCCAATTCACTGACTGCAAACCCCATTTGCAGATAGACATTCCAAATTGCCATTACTGCATAGACTAGACGTGCCACAAATCCGATAAATTTCAAATCAAATCCCTGGTGGTACATGATAATTAAAACGCCGCAGAACCAGGTAATATCGAAGGGAATCAGCGACACATAGCTGAGTCTGTGCCACAAGGGTCGCCCCTTCTTCTCCGCAGAGATTTTCACCTGATGATACAAACTTAGTTGCATCGTATCCTCGATGTCCTGCAGCAATTGTTGGATTTCGTGTTCTTTCTTTTTCCGCAACATCGCGCATAGGCAAATGAGAATATGCACACCCTTATACATGAGATACAGCAGTTTAAAGATAATTTGTAGTACACCCCTTTGACCCTGCACCAGGATCATACCCCAGTAGAAGTACAGTTCATAGATTTCCCAAATTATTATCAAGCAATTGTAGATTTGTAAGAATATCTCCACATGGCGATGTTCCGAGTGGCAGGATAAAGCCAAAAAACGAAAATACATGCAATTAAGGTATTTGAGAATATTTATGGCCATGACTGAGCGTTGGAATATGATGTAAAGGACTGGTTAGTTGTTTGGCACAGGCATCGCTGTCTTCAGCTTAACAATAGATTAATTTTTTTGAACGTCTGATTAATGAGTCACTGGAACAGTTCGGTTGATTGAAATGCGATAACACTTTGCGACAAAATTCAATTATTTTCAATCATTACATGAAAAAATAATGTAGATTACACTGCGGAATACAAAAAATTATTCTCGGGAAAATCCAGCAGATTATGGAAGGTGAGCCAAAAATAGAAGCTCCTCTTGTCCTTGGAAAAATATTCTTTAAAAAATCCACGTTTATTGGACTTTTAGGCCTTGGAAAAATATTCTTTAAAAAATCCACGTTTATTGGACTTTTAGGCCTTGGAAAAATATTCTTTAAAAATCCACGTTTAAAGCTCTGCTAGTCCTTGAAAAATTATTCTTTATAGCTCTGCTAGTCCTGGAGAAATATTCTTTAAAAAATCCACGTTTATAGCGCTGCTAGTCCTGGAAATTGCTCCTTTAAAAAATTCACTTTTTTAGCTCTGCTAGTCCTTGGAGAAATATTCTTTAAAAAATCCACGATTATAGCTCTGCTGGTCCTTGGAAAAATATTCTTTAAAAAATCCACGTTTATAGCTCTGCTGGTCCTTGGAAAAATATTCTTTAAAACTCCACGTTTATTGGTCTGCTAGTCCTTGGAAAAATATTCTTTAAAAAATCCACGTTTATAGCTCTGCTGGTCCTTGAAAAATATTCTTTAAAAAATCCACATTCATAGCTCTGCTGGTCCTTGGAAAAATATTCTTTAAAACATCCACGTTTATAGCTCTGCTAGTCCTTGGAGAAACATTCTTTAAAAAATCCACGTTTATAGCTCTGCTGGTACTTGGAATTTTTTTAATCCACGTTTATAGCTTTACTAGTTCTTGGAGAAATATTCTTTAAAAAATCCACGTTTAAAGCTCTGCTAGTCCTTGGAAAATTATTCTTTATAACTCTGCTAGTCCTTGGAAAAATATTCTTTAAAAAATCCATGTTTATAGCTCTGCTAGTCCTGGAGAAATATTCTTTAAAAAATCAACGTTTATAGCTCTGGTGGTCCTTGGAAAAATATTCTTTAAACAATCCACGTTTATAGCTCTGCTAGTCCTTCGAAAATATTCTTTAAAAAATCCAAGTTTATAGCTCTGCTAGTCCTTGGAAAAATATTCTTTAAAAAATCCACGTTTATAGCTCTGCTTGTCCTTGTAGAAATATTCTTTAAAAAATCCACGATTATAGCTCTGCTGGTCCTTGGAAAAATATTCTTTAAAAAATCCACGTTTATAGCTCTGCTGGTCCTTGGAGAAATATTCTTTAAAAAATTCACGTTTATAGCTCTGCTGGTCCTTGGAAAAATATTCTTTAAAAAATCCACGTTTATAGCTCTGCTGGTCCTTGGAGAAATATTCTTTAAAAAATCCACGTTTATTGGCCTGCTAATCCTTGAAAAAATATTCTTTAAATAATCCACGTTTATAGCTCTGCTGGTCCTTGGAAAAATAATCTTTAAAAAACCCATGTTTATAGCTCTGCTGGTCCTTGGAAAAATAATCTTTAAAAAATCCACGTTTATAGCTCTGCTGGTCCTTGGAAAAATAATCTTTAATAAATCCACGTTTATAGCTCTGCTAGGCCTTGGAAAAATATTTTTTAAAAAATCCACGTTTATAGCTCTGCTGGTCCTTGCAAAAATATTCTTTAAAAAATCCACGTTTATAGATCTGCTGGTCCTTGGAAAAATATTTTTTAAAAAACCACGGTTATAGCTCTACTAGTCCTTGGAGAAGTATTCTTTAAAAAATCCACGTTAATAGCTCTGCTGGTCCTTGGATAAATACTCTTTAAAAAATCCACGTTTATAGCTCTGCTAGTCCTTGGAAAAAAATTCTTTAAAAAATCCACGTTTATAGCTCTGCTGGTCTTTGGAAATTTTTTCTTTAAAAAATCCAGGTTTATAGCTCTGCTAGGCCTTTGGAAAAATATTCTTTAAAAAATCCAGGTTTATAGCTCTGCTAGGCCTTGGAAAAATATTCTTTAAAAAATCCACGTTTATAGCTCTGCTGGTCCTTGGAAAAATATTCTTTAGAAAATCCACGTTTATAGTTCTGCTGGTCCTTGGAAAAATATTCTTTAGAAAATCCACGTTTATAGTTCTGCTGGTCCTTGGAAAAATATTCTTTAAAAAATCCACGTTTAAAGCTCTGCTGGTCCTTGGAAAAATAGTCTTTAAAAATCCACGTTTATAGCTTTGCTGGTCCTTGGAAAAATATTCTTTAACAAATCCACGTTTATAGCTCTGCTAGTCCTAGGAAAAATATTCTTTAAAAAATCCACGTTTATAGCTCTGCTGGTCTTTGGCAAGATTTTCTTTAAAAAATCCACGTTTATAGCTCCGCTAGTCCTTGGAAAAATATTCTTTAAAAAATCCACCTTTAAAGCTCTACTGGTCCTTGGAGAAATATTTTTTATAAAATCCATTTTCTTCTTAAACCGACATAAAATTCCATAATGACATCCTCATGTTTCGTGTTTCTTCTCTTCCAGTGCTAACCGTATTGACATCAACTATAAAATACAACGAATACGTGACCGATAAAGGCGAAAATATTTCAATACCATGTATTGCTGATGGTAACATCATGTGGGTCAAAGAGAATGGCAGCAATAATAATACAATAATACAGGTAAGTGCAATGACAAATTTTGAATTTCAGAACCTTTCTCAAAATAAATTAGAATAGGTTCTGGAGACCGATTTTTAAAACAACGTTCAATCCGAGAAATATTTTTTTTTTGTAGAAAAAATATCCCCAAAAATATTCATAGAAATTTGAGTCATTTAGAAAATTCTTAATTATTTCAAAATTTTCTCCCCTCTTTTTCCAGACCGGCAAATACTTAATCCTTCGAAATGTCTCAGCCTCCGATCGTGGTATCTATGTGTGTTTTGCCGCTGTAACACCACGGAAAAGCATTGCCACCCCCACCACCAACATCGCCACAAATCAATCATCAGCCAGTGATAATGTTCTGCCATCCCATGAGGAATCCACAGACGCAGAAAAAGAAAGTCAAGATGAAAAAACCGGTGAGACAAAAAATGCGACAACTGTCGAAGTTGCCACTGGCGACGAAAAGCCTTCTGTAGAAAATAATATTGAAAATATAAAAACAAAAAATGCTTCAACTACCTCAATGCTTCCAATGCCTAAGGATGCTACAAGCCGTGCCAGCAGCAGCCACGTAGCATCTATACCAACAACAGAAACAGCTTCACCGCCAGCCTCCGCTTCAGCCAGCAATAAAACAATGCCAGCAACAAGTAGCAGTTCAAGTAATGTCAGCACCAGCCATCAGAATACCACCACAACCACAAATGCCACCAGTAGCAGCATCAGCGACAGTCACAACACTTCCAGCAACCACAACAACACCAGCAACAACAGCAGTAGTAGTAGTAATTATGCCAACAACAGCAGTAGTCCCAGTCCAAGTGAGGAAATCCTTATAACTACCACCACTCTGCTGCCACCATCCCATGGACACAATGGGGTAAAACAAAAGCAGGCAAAAGAATCCGATGATGATGCCAATGACGACGACGATGAGGATGAGGATGTTGTGCAGGAATTTCAGGCATTTCAAAAAATCAACCTTACCGTTCGTACCCCACCGGGGCCCGTTTCCCAGCTGTATTTTAAGGCCTCAACCATTTTGGGTTTCCTCGTGTGGCGTTTTAATAAAACCAATTCCGGTGGATATCCGGTGCGTAGCTTTACAGCGGAATTCCGTAATGTTTCGTATGATACACCGCCGTACAATAGTAGCTTTGAGCATCAATGGAGTCGGATGGATCCCATTAATATTGCACCGAATGTGGTAAGTGGGGAGGAATACAAACTGTTATCTATTAGCTTTGAATTTAATGAAAGGAGATGGGTGCCATTTGGCGTATACGTAGTGACAGTAATTATACGCTCCAGAGTTCTATGGAGGTAGGAAACTTATTTTAGCGACATCGAAGCTAGAAGAGTTAAAATCGTAAATGTTTTAGGGATACTTTTCCAAGGACTGTCAGAGATATAAACAGGGATTTTTGAAAGAATTTTTCTCCAAGGACTAGCAGGGCTATTAACGTGGATTTTTAAACAATATTTTTCCAAGGACTAGCAGTGCTATAAGGATATCTTGCCAAGGACTAGCAGAACAATAAACGTGGATTTTTTTTAAAAAATAATTTTCCAAGAATTTTTTAATTTTTTAGTCTTTTTAATAGTTTTCCAAAGACTACTAGAACGTGGATTTGTTTAAAGAATATTTTTCCAAGGACTATCAGAGCTATAAACGTGGATTTTTGAAAGGAAATCTCGCCAAGGACTAGCAGAGCTATAAACGTGGATTTTTTTAAAGAAAAACCTATTAAGGACTGGCAGAGCTATAAACGTGGATTTTTTTAAAGAAAAACCTATCAAGGACTGACAGAGCTATAAACGTGGATTTTTTTAAAGAAAAACCTATCAAGGACTGGCAGAGCTATAAACGTGGATTTTTTTAAAGAAAAACCTATCAAGGACTGGCAGAGCTATAAACGTGGATTTATTTAAAGAAAAACCTATCAAGGACTGGCAGAGCTTTAAACGTGGATTTTTTTAAAGAAAATTTTTCCAAGAATTTTTTTAAGAATAGTTTTCCAAAGACTAACAGAACGTGGATTTCTTAAAGAATATTTTTCCAAGGACTAGTAAAACGTGGATTTTTTAAAGAAAATCCTTCCAAGGACTAGTAGAGCTAATAACGTGGATTTCTTAAAGGATATTTTTCCAAGGACCAGCAGAGCTATAAATGTGGATTTTTAAAGAATATTTTTCCAAGGACTAGCAGAGCTATTAACGTGGATTTTTCAAAGAATATTTTCCCAAGGATTAACAGACCAAGAAACGTGGATTTCTCAAAGAATATTTTCCCAAGGACTAACAGACCAAGAAACGTGGATTTTTAAAGAATAGTTTTCCAAGGGCAATTAGACCAAGAAACGTGGATTTTTTAAAGAATAGTTTTCCAAGGACTAGTAGACCAAGGAACGTGGATTTTTTAAAGAATAGTTTTCCAAGGACTAGTAGACCAAGAAACTCGGATTTTGAAAGAATAGTTTTCCAAGGGCTATTAGACCAAGGAACGTGGATTTTTTAAAGAATAGTTTTCCAAGGGCAATTAGACCAAGAAACTCGGATTTTGAAAGAATAGTTTTCCAAGGACTGGTAGACCAAGAAACGTGGATTTTTTAAAGAATATTTTTCCAAGGACTAGTAGACCAAGAAACGTGGATTTTTTTAAAGAATATTTTTACAAGGACTAGTAGACCAAGAAATGTGGATTTTTTAAAGAATATTTTTCCAAGGACTAGTAGACCAAGAAACGTGGATTTTTTAAAGAATATTTTTCCAAGGACTAGTAGACCAAGAAACGTGGATTTTTTAAAGAATATTTTTCCAAGGACTAGTAGATCAAGAAACGTGGATTTTTTAAAGAATAGTTTTCCAAGGACTAGTAGACCAAGAAACGTGGATTTTTTAAAGAATAGTTTTCCAAGGACTAGTAGACCAAGAAACGTGGATTTTTTAAAGAATATTTTTTCCAGGACTAGTAGACCAAGAAACGTGGATTTTTTAAAGAATATTTTTCCAAGGACTAGTAGACCAAGAAACTTGGATTTTTTAAAGAATATTTTTCCAAGGACTAGTAGATCAAGAAACGTGGATTTTTTTAAAGAATATTTTTCCAAGGACTAGTAGATCAAGAAACGTGGATTTTTAAAGAATATTTTTCCAAGGACTAGTAGACCAAGAAACGTGGATTTTTTAAAGAATATTTTTCCAAGGACTAGTAGACCAAGAAACGTGGATTTTTTAAAGAATATTTTTCCAAGGACTAGTAGACCAAGAAACGTGGTTTTTTTAAAGAATATTTTTCCAAGGACTAGTAGACCAAGAAATGTGGATTTTTTAAAGAATATTTTTCCAAGGACTAGTAGACCAAGAAACGTGGATTTTTTAAAGAATAGTTTTCCAAGGACTAGTAGACCAAGGAACGTGGATTTTTTAAAGAATAGTTTTCCAAGGACTAGTAGACCAAGAAACGTGGATTTTTTAAAGAATATTTTTCCAAGGCCTAGCGGAGCTATAAATGTGGATTTTTTAAAGAATATTTTTCCAAGGACTAGTAGACCAAGAAACGTGGATTTTTTAAAGAATATTTTTCCAAGGACTAATATACCAAGAAACGTGGATTTTTTAAAGAATATTTTTCCAAGGACTAATATACCAAGAAACGTGGATTTTTTAAAGAATATTTTTCCAAGGAGTAGTAGACCAAGAAACGTGGATTTTTTAAAGAATATTTTTCCAAGGACTAATATACCAAGAAACGTGGATTTTTTAAAGAATATTTTTCCAAGGACTAGTAGACCAAGAAACGTGGATTTTTTAAAGAATAGTTTTCCAAGGACTAGTAGACCAAGGAACGTGGATTTTTTAAAGAATATTTCCCAAGGACTAGTAGACCAAGAAACGTGGATTTTTTAAAGAATATTTTTCCAAGGACTAGTAGACCAAGAAACGTGGATTTTTTAAAGAATATTTTCCAAAGGACTAGTAGACCGAGAAACGTGGATTTTTTAGAGAATATTTCCCAAGGACTAGTAGACCAAGAAACGTGGATTTTTTAAAGAATATTTTTCAAAAGGACTAGTAGACCAAGAAACGTGGATTTTTTAAAGAATATTTTTCCAAGGACTAGTAGACCGAGAAACGTGGATTTTTTAAAGAATATTTTTCCAAGGACTAGTAGACCAAGAAACGTGGATTTTTTAAAGAATATTTTTCCAAGGACTAGTAGACCAAGAAACGTGGATTTTTTAAAGAATATTTTTCCAAGGACTAGTAGACCAAGAAACGTGGATTTTTTAAAGAATATTTTTTAAGGACTAGTAGACCAAGAAACGTGGATTTTTTAAAGAATATTTTTCCAAGGACTAGTAGACCAAGAAACGTGGATTTTTTAAAGAATATTTTTCCAAGGACTAGTAGACCAAGAAACGTGGATTTTTTAAAGAATATTTTTCCAAAGACTAGTAGACCAAGAAACGTGGAATTTTTTAAAGAAGGCCCAGCGGAGCTATAAACGTGGATTTCTTAAAGAATATTTCCACAAGGATTAGTAGAGCTATAAACGTGGATTTTTTAAAGAATATTTCCACAAGGATTAGTAGAGCTATAATCGTGGATTTTTTAAAGAATATTTCTACAATGATTAGTAGAGCTATAAACATGGATTTTTTAAAGAATATTTTTCCAAGGCCTAGCGGAGCTATAAACGTGGATTTTTAAAGAATATTTTTCCAAGGACTAGTAGACCAAGAAACGTGGATTTTTTAAAAAATATTTTCCCAAGGACTAGTAGACCAAGAAACGTGGATTTTTTAAAGAATATTTTTCCAAGGACTAGTAGACCAAGAAACGTGGATTTTTTAAAGAATATTTTTCCAAGGACTAGTAGACCAAGAAACGTGGATTTTTTAAAGAATATTTTTCCAAAGACTAGTAGACCAAGAAACGTGGAATTTTTTAAAGAAGGCCCAGCGGAGCTATAAACGTGGATTTCTTAAAGAATATTTCCACAAGGATTAGTAGAGCTATAAACGTGGATTTTTTAAAGAATATTTCCACAAGGATTAGTAGAGCTATAATCGTGGATTTTTTAAAGAATATTTCTACAATGATTAGTAGAGCTATAAACATGGATTTTTTAAAGAATATTTTTCCAAGGCCTAGCGGAGCTATAAACGTGGATTTTTAAAGAATATTTTTCCAAGGACTAGTAGACCAAGAAACGTGGATTTTTTAAAAAATATTTTCCCAAGGACTAGTAGACCAAGAAACGTGGATTTTTTAAAGAATATTTTTCCAAGGACTAGTAGACCAAGAAACGTGGATTTTTTAAAGAATATTTTTCCAAGGACTAGTAGACCAAGAAACGTGGATTTTTTAAAGAATATTTTTCCAAAGACTAGTAGACCAAGAAACGTGGAATTTTTTAAAGAAGGCCCAGCGGAGCTATAAACGTGGATTTCTTAAAGAATATTTCCACAAGGATTAGTAGAGCTATAAACGTGGATTTTTTAAAGAATATTTCCACAAGGATTAGTAGAGCTATAATCGTGGATTTTTTAAAGAATATTTCTACAATGATTAGTAGAGCTATAAACATGGATTTTTTAAAGAATATTTTTCCAAGGCCTAGCGGAGCTATAAACGTGGATTTTTAAAGAATATTTTTCCAAGGACTAGTAGACCAAGAAACGTGGATTTTTTAAAAAATATTTTCCCAAGGACTAGTAGACCAAGAAACGTGGATTTTTTAAAGAATATTTTTCCAAGGACTAGTAGACCAAGAAACGTGGATTTTTTAAAGAATATTTTTCCAAGGACTAGTAGACCAAGAAACGTGGATTTTTTAAAGAATATTTTTCCAAAGACTAGTAGACCAAGAAACGTGGAATTTTTTAAAGAAGGCCCAGCGGAGCTATAAACGTGGATTTCTTAAAGAATATTTCCACAAGGATTAGTAGAGCTATAAACGTGGATTTTTTAAAGAATATTTCCACAAGGATTAGTAGAGCTATAATCGTGGATTTTTTAAAGAATATTTCTACAATGATTAGTAGAGCTATAAACATGGATTTTTTAAAGAATATTTTTCCAAGGCCTAGCGGAGCTATAAACGTGGATTTTTAAAGAATATTTTTCCAAGGACTAGTAGACCAAGAAACGTGAATTTTTTAAAGAATATTTTTCCAAGGACTAGTAGACCAAGAAACGTGGATTTTTTAAAGAATATTTTTCCAAGGACTAGTAGACCAAGAAACGTGGATTTTTTAAAGAATATTTTTCCAAGGACTAGTAGACCAAGAAACGTGAATTTTTTAAAGAATATTTTTCCAAGGACTAGTAGACCAAGAAACGTGGATTTTTTAAAGAATATTTTTCCAAGGACTAGTAGACCAAGAAACGTGGATTTTTTAAAGAATATTTTTCCAAGGACTAGTAGACCAAGAAACGTGAATTTTTTAAAGAATATTTTTCCAAGGACTAGTAGACCAAGAAACGTGGATTTTTTAAAGAATATTTTTCCAAGGACTAGTAGACCAAGAAACGTGGATTTTTTAAAGAATATTTTTCCAAGGACTAATATACCAAGAAACGTGGATTTTTTAAAGAATATTTTTCCAAGGACTAATATACCAAGAAACGTGGATTTTTTAAAGAATATTTTTCCAAGGACTAATATACCAAGAAACGTGGATTTTTTAAAGAATATTTTTCCAAGGACTCGTAGACCAAGAAACGTGGATTTTTTAAAGAATATTTTTCCAAGGACTAGTAGAGTAGTAGTTTAAAGAATAGTTTTCCAAGGACTAGTAGACCAAGGAACGTGGATTTTTTAAAGAATAGTTTTCCAAGGACTAGTAGACCAAGGAACGTGGATTTTTTAAAGAATAGTTTTCCAAGGACTAGTAGACCATGAAACTCGGATTTTGAAAGAATAGTTTTCCAAGGGCTATTAGACCAAGGAACGTGGATTTTTTAAAGAATAGTTTTCCAAGGACTAGTAGACCATGAAACTCGGATTTTGAAAGAATAGTTTTCCAAGGACTGGTAGACCAAGAAACGTGGATTTTTTAAAGAATATTTTTCCAAGGACTAGTAGACCAAGAAACGTGGATTTTTTAAAGAATATTTTTCCAAGGACTAGTAGACCAAGAAACGTGGATTTTTTAAAGAATATTTTTCCAAGGACTAGTAGACCAAGAAACGTGGATTTTTTAAAGAATATTTTTCCAAGGACTAGTAGACCAAGAAACGTGGATTTTTTAAAGAATAGTTTTCCAAGGACTAGTAGACCAAGGAACGTGGATTTTTTAAAGAATATTTCCCAAGGACTAGTAGACCAAGAAACGTGGATTTTTTAAAGAATATTTTTCCAAGGACTAGTAGACCAAGAAACGTGGATTTTTTAAAGAATATTTTTCCAAGGACTAGTAGACCGAGAAACGTGGATTTTTTAGAGAATATTTCCCAAGGACTAGTAGACCAAGAAACGTGGATTTTTTAAAGAATATTTTTCCAAGGACTAGTAGACCAAGAAACGTGGATTTTTTAAAGAATATTTTTCCAAGGACTAGTAGACCGAGAAACGTGGATTTTTTAAAGAATATTTTTCCAAGGACTAGTAGACCAAGAATCGTGGATTTTTTAAAGAATATTTCCCAAGGACTAGTAGACCAAGAAACGTGGATTTTTTAAAGAATATTTTTCCAAGGACTAGTAGACCAAGAAACGTGGATTTTTTAAAGAATATTTTTCCAAGGACTAGTAGACCGAGAAACGTGGATTTTTTAAAGAATATTTTTCCAAGGACTAGTAGACCAAGAATCGTGGATTTTTTTGAAGAATATTTCCCAAGGACTAGTAGACCAAGAAACGTGGATTTTTTAAAGAATATTTTTCCAAGGACTAGTAGACCAAGAAACGTGGATTTTTTAAAGAATATTTTTCCAAGGACTAGTAGACCAAGAAACGTGGATTTTTTAAAGAATATTTTTCCAAGGACTAGTAGACCAAGAAACGTGGATTTTTTAAAGAATATTTTTCCAAGGACTAGTAGACCAAGAAACGTGGATTTTTTAAAGAATATTTTTCCAAGGACTAGTAGACCAAGAAACGTGGATTTTTTAAAGAATATTTTTCCAAGGACTAGTAGACCAAGAAACGTGGATTTTTTAAAGAATATTTTTCCAAGGACTAGTAGACCAAGAAACGTGGATTTTTTAAAGAATATTTTTCCAAGGACTAGTAGACCAAGAAACGTGGATTTTTTAAAGAATATTTTTCCAAGGACTAGTAGACCAAGAAACGTGGATTTTTTAAAGAATATTTTTCCAAGGACTAGTAGACCAAGAAACGTGGATTTTTTAAAGAATATTTTTCCAAGGACTAGTAGACCAAGAAACGTGGATTTTTTAAAGAATATTTTTCCAAGGACTAGTAGACCAAGAATCGTGGATTTTTTAAAGAATATTTCCCAAGGACTAGTAGACCAAGAAACGTGGATTTTTTAAAGAATATTTTTCCAAGGACTAGTAGACCAAGAAACGTGGATTTTTTAAAGAATATTTTTCCAAGGACTAGTAGACCAAGAAACGTGGATTTTTTAAAGAATATTTTTCCAAGGACTAGTAGACCAAGAAACGTGGATTTTTTAAAGAATATTTTTCCAAGGACTAGTAGACCAAGAATCGTGGATTTTTTAAAGAATATTTCCCAAGGACTAGTAGACCAAGAAACGTGGATTTTTTAAAGAATATTTTTCCAAGGACTAGTAGACCAAGAAACGTGGATTTTTTAAAGAATATTTTTCCAAGGACTAGTAGACCAAGAAACGTGGATTTTTTAAAGAATATTTTTCCAAGGACTAGTAGACCAAGAAACGTGGATTTTTTAAAGAATATTTTTCCAAGGACTAGTAGACCAAGAATCGTGGATTTTTTAAAGAATATTTCCCAAGGACTAGTAGACCAAGAAACGTGGATTTTTTAAAGAATATTTTTCCAAGGACTAGTAGACCAAGAAACGTGGATTTTTTAAAGAATATTTTTCCAAGGACTAGTAGACCAAGAAACGTGGATTTTTTAAAGAATATTTTTCCAAGGACTAGTAGACCAAGAAACGTGGATTTTTTAAAGAATATTTTTCCAAGGACTAGTAGACCAAGAATCGTGGATTTTTTAAAGAATATTTCCCAAGGACTAGTAGACCAAGAAACGTGGATTTTTTAAAGAATATTTTTCCAAGGACTAGTAGACCAAGAAACGTGGATTTTTTAAAGAATATTTTTCCAAGGACTAGTAGACCAAGAAACGTGGATTTTTTAAAGAATATTTTTCCAAGGACTAGTAGACCAAGAATCGTGGATTTTTTAAAGAATATTTCCCAAGGACTAGTAGACCAAGAAACGTGGATTTTTTAAAGAATATTTTTCCAAGGACTAGTAGACCAAGAAACGTGGATTTTTTAAAGAATATTTTTCCAAGGACTAGTAGACCAAGAAACGTGGATTTTTTAAAGAATATTTTTCCAAGGACTAGTAGACCAAGAAACGTGGATTTTTTAAAGAATATTTTTCCAAGGACTAGTAGACCAAGAATCGTGGATTTTTTAAAGAATATTTCCCAAGGACTAGTAGACCAAGAAACGTGGATTTTTTAAAGAATATTTTTCCAAGGACTAGTAGACCAAGAAACGTGGATTTTTTAAAGAATATTTTTCCAAGGACTAGTAGACCAAGAAACGTGGATTTTTTAAAGAATATTTTTCCAAGGACTAGTAGACCAAGAATCGTGGATTTTTTAAAGAATATTTCCCAAGGACTAGTAGACCAAGAAACGTGGATTTTTTAAAGAATATTTTTCCAAGGACTAGTAGACCAAGAAACGTGGATTTTTTAAAGAATATTTTTCCAAGGACTAGTAGACCAAGAAACGTGGATTTTTTAAAGAATATTTTTCCAAGGACTAGTAGACCAAGAAACGTGGATTTTTTAAAGAATATTTTTCCAAGGACTAGTAGACCAAGAATCGTGGATTTTTTAAAGAATATTTCCCAAGGACTAGTAGACCAAGAAACGTGGATTTTTTAAAGAATATTTTTCCAAGGACTAGTAGACCAAGAAACGTGGATTTTTTAAAGAATATTTTTCCAAGGACTAGTAGACCAAGAAACGTGGATTTTTTAAAGAATATTTTTCCAAGGACTAGTAGACCAAGAATCGTGGATTTTTTAAAGAATATTTCCCAAGGACTAGTAGACCAAGAAACGTGGATTTTTTAAAGAATATTTTTCCAAGGACTAGTAGACCAAGAAACGTGGATTTTTTAAAGAATATTTTTCCAAGGACTAGTAGACCAAGAAACGTGGATTTTTTAAAGAATATTTTTCCAAGGACTAGTAGACCAAGAAACGTGGATTTTTTAAAGAATATTTTTCCAAGGACTAGTAGACCAAGAATCGTGGATTTTTTAAAGAATATTTCCCAAGGACTAGTAGACCAAGAAACGTGGATTTTTTAAAGAATATTTTTCCAAGGACTAGTAGACCAAGAAACGTGGATTTTTTAAAGAATATTTTTCCAAGGACTAGTAGACCAAGAAACGTGGATTTTTTAAAGAATATTTTTCCAAGGACTAGTAGACCAAGAATCGTGGATTTTTTAAAGAATATTTCCCAAGGACTAGTAGACCAAGAAACGTGGATTTTTTAAAGAATATTTTTCCAAGGACTAGTAGACCAAGAAACGTGGATTTTTTAAAGAATATTTTTCCAAGGACTAGTAGACCAAGAAACGTGGATTTTTTAAAGAATATTTTTCCAAGGACTAGTAGACCAAGAAACGTGGATTTTTTAAAGAATATTTTTCCAAGGACTAGTAGACCAAGAATCGTGGATTTTTTAAAGAATATTTCCCAAGGACTAGTAGACCAAGAAACGTGGATTTTTTAAAGAATATTTTTCCAAGGACTAGTAGACCAAGAAACGTGGATTTTTTAAAGAATATTTTTCCAAGGACTAGTAGACCAAGAAACGTGGATTTTTTAAAGAATATTTTTCCAAGGACTAGTAGACCAAGAAACGTGGATTTTTTAAAGAATATTTTTCCAAGGACTAGTAGACCAAGAATCGTGGATTTTTTAAAGAATATTTCCCAAGGACTAGTAGACCAAGAAACGTGGATTTTTTAAAGAATATTTTTCCAAGGACTAGTAGACCAAGAAACGTGGATTTTTTAAAGAATATTTTTCCAAGGACTAGTAGACCAAGAAACGTGGATTTTTTAAAGAATATTTTTCCAAGGACTAGTAGACCAAGAAACGTGGATTTTTTAAAGAATATTTTTCCAAGGACTAGTAGACCAAGAAACGTGGATTTTTTAAAGAATATTTTTCCAAGGACTAGTAGACCAAGAAACGTGGATTTTTTAAAGAATATTTTTCCAAGGACTAGTAGACCAAGAATCGTGGATTTTTTAAAGAATATTTCCCAAGGACTAGTAGACCAAGAAACGTGGATTTTTTAAAGAATATTTTTCCAAGGACTAGTAGACCAAGAAACGTGGATTTTTTAAAGAATATTTTTCCAAGGACTAGTAGACCAAGAAACGTGGATTTTTTAAAGAATATTTTTCCAAGGACTAGTAGACCAAGAAACGTGGATTTTTTAAAGAATATTTTTCCAAGGACTAGTAGACCAAGAATCGTGGATTTTTTAAAGAATATTTTTCCAAGGACTAGTAGACCAAGAAACGTGGATTTTTTAAAGAATATTTTTCCAAGGACTAGTAGACCAAGAAACGTGGATTTTTTAAAGAATATTTTTCCAAGGACTAGTAGACCAAGAAACGTGGATTTTTTAAAGAATATTTTTCCAAGGACTAGTAGACCAAGAAACGTGGATTTTTTAAAGAATATTTTTCCAAGGACTAGTAGACCAAGAAACGTGGATTTTTTAAAGAATATTTTTCCAAGGACTAGTAGACCAAGAAACGTGGATTTTTTAAAGAATATTTTTCCAAGGACTAGTAGACCGAGAAACGTGGATTTTTTAAAGAATATTTTTCCAAGGACTAGTAGACCAAGAATCGTGGATTTTTTTGAAGAATATTTCCCAAGGACTAGTAGACCAAGAAACGTGGATTTTTTAAAGAATATTTTTCCAAGGACTAGTAGACCAAGAAACGTGGATTTTTTAAAGAATATTTTTCCAAGGACTAGTAGACCAAGAAACGTGGATTTTTTAAAGAATATTTTTCCAAGGACTAGTAGACCAAGAAACGTGGATTTTTTAAAGAATATTTTTCCAAGGACTAGTAGACCAAGAAACGTGGATTTTTTAAAGAATATTTTTCCAAGGACTAGTAGACCAAGAAACGTGGATTTTTTAAAGAATATTTTTCCAAGGACTAGTAGACCAAGAAACGTGGATTTTTTAAAGAATATTTTTCCAAGGACTAGTAGACCAAGAAACGTGGATTTTTTAAAGAATATTTTTCCAAGGACTAACAGAGATATAAAGGTGGATATTTTTAAAGAATATTTTTCCAAGGACGAGCAGAGCTAGAATCGTGGATTTTTCAAGGACTAGCAGAGCTAGAATCGTGGATTTTTCAAGGACTAGCAGAGCTAGAATCGTGGATTTTTCAAGGACTAGCAGAGGTAGAATCGTGGATTTTTCAAGGACTAGCAGAGCTAGAATCGTGGATTTTTCAAGGACTAGCAGAGCTAGAATCGTGGATTTTTCAAGGACTAGCAGAGCTAGAATCGTGGATTTTTCAAGGACTAGCAGAGCTAGAATCGTGGATTTTTCAAGGACTAGCAGAGCTAGAATCGTGGATTTTTCAAGGACTAGCAGAGCTAGAATCGTGGATTTTTCAAGGACTAGCAGAGCTAGAATCGTGGATTTTTCAAGGACTAGCAGAGCTAGAATCGTGAATTTTTTAAAGATTATATTTCAAAGGACTAGCAGGGCTATCAAACGTGGATTTTCAATTTTTCCAAGGACTAGCACAGCTATAAATGAGGATTTTTTAACGAAAACCTTTCCAAGGACTAGCAGAGCTATAAACGTGGATTTTTAAAGACTATTTTCCAAGGTCTAGCAGAGCTATAAACGTGGATTTTTTGAAGATAATCTTTCCAAGGACTAGCAGAGCTATAAACGTGGATTTTTTGAAGATAATCTTTCCAAGGACTAGCAGAGCTATAAACGTGGATTTTTTGAAGATAATCTTCCCAAGGACTAGCAGAGCTATAGACGCGGAAAATTTAATTTATTTCTCAGGCCTCAAAGGTCTGCTCATTACTTGTCCTTTCTAATTTAATGTGGACTGTATTAAAAGAGATCCCGGTTTAAGAAATCTCTCTCTCTCTCTCTCTCTTCTACACTAGGTAGCCCCGCTATTCTCTTTTATTATAAAAACATATTCACTTATCCATGACCACCGCTTTTCTAAACACTTCCATTGTTTGACATCTTCAATTGTCAAAAGTAATTGAATGTTATGAACTCTGTGCGATTTGATTGACATTTATGCGATCTGCTAATGATAGGTTTGGTAAACAAAAGTTCTAATTTAGTTGGACAACAAAAGCGTACAATTTACGCTTTGTTTGTCATTTTTCAGCGATTTGCATGCCCTCGGCTTTTGTGGGTATATGCAGCTTGAATGGCAATTTTTCAATTTTTTTCTATGGAAATAAAATTTCATTTCTATAGGAAATATTCGAACCGCAGCTCGTTTTTATTATTTTTTAGAGATACTTCTCGCTCACCCATCTCCTCCCCTCCTTTTTTCCGGGCAGTAGTATTATTTTGTCAAGAAGTCAATTAAGCGTAAATAGACGACAATCATTTAAATTATATTACCACCGCAAAATGTTTAATGAGATTGACATTAAGAGCTGTTTCGAACAGACACACATACAGACTGACGACATACATTCAATATTGTTGACAGAGCCGAGCTGGTCGAAGAGGACGGACATTGCGTTCGCCCAATTGTATTTAGTCATAATTAACAAGATTTACTTAACGTTGGTCAATTATTTATTCTCCACTTGTGTTTTTATTTTATTCCCACAAACTTATCTCTCTTCCTCTCTCTTTTGGATATCATTTCCCACAGCGGCAAATGGAAGTGTATCGCCTGGAACCCAACACCACATATGAGTTTCGCATGTGGGCCAACAATCACTTGGGCAGCGGTGAAGTTGTAACAACGAATGTCACAACATTGCCGGAAACCAAAGAAGAAGGTAAGTTCCAAGTTGCCAACCCTGGCCTCTTATCTTGATAGCCACAATGTGAGTGTGTATCTGTGTAGTTGTAAGATTGTATTACTAAGTTTATTTTTTTTTTGTTGTTTTTTATATTTCATTATTGTATTAAGTAATTGATAGTAGGAGTATTTACTTGTTATCACACATTAATGTGTGTTAAGGTTATTAGAGAGAATATTAGGTTGAGTTAGGTTTACAGAAAATGTTTGTGTATTTGTTGAAAGGGACAAGAAGGATATGACAATGTGTGTTTGATATAGATCATGATGTGGTATGGATTACGTTTAGTTAGAATCATGTAATTGAAAATTAGTAGAAAATCAGTTTCCACTGCTGTTATACAGATAAAATGTAACTAAATATTTTTTTTTTATAAATTTATTAAAAGTCTAATTATATAAGGGTTCAATCTTCCATAAATCATACATACATAGAATCTCTTTTACAAGTCATTCAAAATAGTATCACTCGGTTTTGCGGACATATGTATACCTCCAGGCTTGAGTAATGATTATTCAAACTATTGACCTTTTTTGGGGGAGGTTCCGCAGCAGATGGTCAATATTCACAACGTGCCAGATTTGGACTATATCGACTACTTCGTATACTTTATTTGAGAGATGTGCAAATTTTTGGAAAATGTGGAAATATGCGTGAAATAACAGATATAGCGGACCAAAGTATTCCATTTTCATATTTCATCTAATACAGATAAAAATATTGGTGTGTGCAAAATTTCAACGAAATCCAATATTTATATCCAATTTTATACGAAAACATAAATTCCGATAAATTACATATTCATATCCGATTTCTGGTTAAGAGAAATATTTAGATATGGCAAGTTGTAAAATATCGCTAACTTGTTTCTCATGTTATGACAGATAAGAGTATTGAAAATTGTGACCCTATGTGGTTGAGGTAACAGAAGGGGTTTGTCAGATATATATCATCTTCACAAGAGATCCTACGTTAGCAAAAATATTTGGCTTTATGAAATTTGGAGAGAGTTGGATGCTTATTTCGTATTTTTGACCGTTTGTTTAACCTTAAACCCTATACAGGGGAGGTACCAGAAAAAATGGTCCGATTTCTAACATGTTTACAACAGATCTTGTGTTGATGGAAATATTGAGATGTACCAAGTCTGGAAAGGAATCGGATGTTAATGTCGCGTTTTATGAGCTTCGGGATATTCAAAATTTTGAGTCTTTGTGGGGGAGGTACCAGAATGAGTGGCACGATACATTCCATCTTCACATTAGATCTTGTGTTAGTAGAAATAATGGGATGTGTAAAATATAAAGAGAACCTTATTTTTATTTCGGATTTTATAAACGTTTTGGTTATTCAAAATTTTGACCCTTTGCGGAAGAGGTACCAGAAGGAATTGTCCAATCTCTACCATATTTATAACAGGTCTTGTGTTGATGGAAATATTGAAATATTCCAAGTCGGAATGAAATCGAATATCAATTTGGTGTTTTAAGAGCTTAAGGGATATTCAAAATTTTGACCCGTTGTGGGGGAGGTACCAGAAAGAGTAGACCGATATATTCCATCTTCACAGCAGATCTTGGGTTTATAAAAATATTGTAACGTGTGTAATTTAAAGACAATCGGACACATAACTCACATTTTATACGAATTATAATTATTCAAAATATTCACCTTTTGTGGGGAAGGCACTTGATGGAGTGGACCGATATTATTCCTTTTTGCACCTGACATAGCACTAATGCAAATATTAGGATTCGCAAAGTTGGAGCAAAACCGGATTATCTTTTCTCTTTCTATGCAGTAACATATATTTTTTTTTTTTTTTTTTTTTTTTTTGTGGCGGATTTACCGGAAGTTGTGGACCGATATTGCCCATCTCCGAACTCAATCTGAGTTTGACAATAATATTACGATGTACCAAGTTTGGATCAAATCGGATACTCCCTTCGAGAGTTATTGTGCGCATCAGACAGACAGATGGACGGACGAACGGACATTGCTAGATCGTCTGAGACGGAATTGGTCCAAAGAGACCTACGATCATTATTAGTGGGCAATATCGGCCCACTCCTTCTAGTACCTCCCCCACAAAACTTCAAAATTTTCAAAAAATATATTTTCCGCACAGAAGGAGAAACGATAATCCGATTTTGCTCCAACTTTGCGAATCCTAATATTTGCGTCAGTTCTAGGTTAGGTGCGAAGGTGGACAATATCTGTCCACTCCATCAAGTACCTCCCTGACAAAGGATAAACATTTTCAACAATAATAACTCTTAAAAAATTTGATGTAAGATCTGGTATTAAGATGGAATATATCGGTCCACTCATTCTGGTACCTCCCCCACAATAGGTCGAAATTTGGAATATCCATTAAGCTCATAAAACGCGAAATGAACATCCGATTCCATTTAGACTTGGCTCATCTGAATATTGTTATAAAAACGGTAGAGATCGGACCATTCCTTTTGGTACCTCCCCCACAAGGTGCAACATTTTAAATAACCAAAACGGTTATAAAATCCATAATTTCGACTAACAAAAAATCTGTTATGAAGATGGGATATATCGGTCCACTTCTTTTGTTACCTTCCCACAAAGGCGCAAAATTTTGAATATCCAGCTCATAAAAAGTGAAATTAACATCGAATACTGGGTAATGAACTGGAACAATTTGAATAAATAGTTTGGAAATGAAGTCAAACAAATTCCAAATTTCATACGGAACATTTGAAGAATAAAGCAATTTATTCAACAATTCAATTAAATTGAATATCTAAAAAGAATATTTTGTAAAATAAAATAAATACGTCTTGGCTTAAACAGAGTGATGAGCTTATAAGAATCTTTATCTCTTCTATAAAAAAGATATATTTAATTTGAGTTCTAAATAATCTCAATATTTATGAGATCTTTATCATTCGAAGCCATTCCTTTTGACACTAATACTGTTTGATATTCGAACCGATCGCATGGCTTCCAAAACAAAATGTTCGAAACAATTGAATAAGGAATACACTGTTTGATATACATATCTTATTTGAATTCTCTTTCAAACCCCATTCTATTCAACTAAACAATTGTCAAATCCTTCTTGCTCGATTAATTATTTCCCACTTAGATTTATGGTAATGTTAAGTTGGTAAGAAAATATGACAACAGTTAGTAGAGCAGGGTTACGATTAAACTTATAATTTCCAATAAAAGTACTTTTTTATAAAAATAGATATTAAAGTGTTTACAATTTTCAATGTTGTTTCAATGTTTAGAATAATTCAATTAATAAATTAACAATGTTAAGAAAAATGTTATTCATTACACAGCTATAGTCACTCTGATACAATTTTACTATATCGAAAAGAATATAAGCACTCATTTCCGTATTCCGTAACTTAAATTCAGGGGTTTTAATTACGTACATCATATTTTTTTAGTTTTTAATATTATATATACGATTTAATAAAATTACTAAATATTTGATATTCAAATACGTTTTTAGATTGTGAAACACTGTTTGATAATAAAATTCCCAATATGGTATTTTAAATTCATAATTTGTTTTTAAGTTACATACATTTAATACTAATATGTAGGTTTATAATGAAATAATATCTATAATATATACAAATGCAAACATCTATTTTAAAATACAGTGGCGGATTTTAAAATACACTGTTTGAAAAACGAATATTCAAATGCACTGATTAATGATGCAATACACTGTTTTTTATTCGTATACAATTTGTGTACCCTCCACCTTGAAAAGGAGGTATCTTTGTCATACCGTTTGTAACATCCCCAAATATTCGTCGTATACCCCATAAAGAATATATATATATATATATATATATATATATATATATATATATATATATATATATATTTCATTAATCAGTGCATTTGAATATTCGTTTTTCAAACAGTGTATTTTAAAATCCTACGTCGATTTAACGATGTCCGTCTGTTGGTCGAAATTACGATACAGTCCACATTATTTGACGTAAAGCTTAAAAATCTGGAAGAATAATTTGTATTTTGTCAAGGATGATTGGTAATTGAAAATGTGATATATCGGTCCTCGTTTTGGTATGACCGCCATATAACGGTACCTCCCGACATTCGGTATTTTGATGATCTTTGCTACATTTTCCCACGGATTTGTCTAAAATTTGGAATTTGTGGGTCATAATGGACCCTAGCTACGGTAGCGCAACATTGTATGGATAGGTCCACGTTTTTTGTATAGTCCCCATATAACGGTAACTCCCGATATTGGGTATTTTGATAAACTTTTTTTCACGGATTTGTCTAAAAATTGGAATTTGTGGATCATAATTGGTTCTAGATTCGGTGGCGAAACATTGTATATGTAGGTCCATGTTTTTGTATAGTCCCCATATAACTGTACCTCCCGATATTCGGTGTTTTGATGATTTTTGCCACATTTATCCAAGGGTTTGGTCTAAAAACTAGTATTTGTAGTTCGTAATGGGTTCTAGCTCCGGTGGCAGAACATTAAATATTTAAGTCCGCGTTTTCTTATTGCTCACATTTAATGATTCCCGTCGATATTCGGTATTTTGATAATCCTAGTCACATTTATCCACGAAATTGTTTCATATTTGGTACTTAAGACGATTTGGTAGATGACCATCCTTGAAGTATAAAATTGTCCATTGGGCTCTCCCACTTTATGTTTTTTTTTTTTTTTTTTTTTTTTTTTGAAAAACTTAACAGAATTATCCGAACGGTCTTGCTAGTATTTGGAGTTTAAAGTGGGACACGTTTGAATTCAGATACTGTTATATAAAAATATTCTCTTTACCCAAAGTTGGAGGGTATTACAAATTCGGCCCGACCGAAATTAATGCTTTTTATTTGCTTTTCTTCCCGAGCGCTTTTGGGAGCTGTAATTTTCAGGATCTTTTAAAAAATTCAGTACAACATTAACACCTCTGCCAGAAATTTCCCTGCAAGACAGTTTTTGTTATTTAATGGCCAAAAGAGTGAGAACATATATGCTTAATCTCAATGAAGTATTTCCAGAACAGTGGAACATCGAAAGAGATATAAGGAAGAGCAAGTAAAAAAACTCTAAGTTTGGCCGGGTCGATCTTTGAATACCCTCCACCATTTGGATTTTTAAAATCCATTAAAATCTAAAAAATGCCGAATGTAGCTGCTATATTAGGGTCTATACGACGACTTGGACCTGCATGGGCAACTTTTGTCATAAATCATGCGAAACTAAAAAAAATCATCAAAATACGGAATATATGGAGGTACCTTTATATGGGTGTCTTAGGCTGTAGCATCCATTACGAACTTCAAGTACCAAATTTGAAACAATTCCGTTGTATAATGTCGCTAAAATCATTAAAATACCGAATATCGGGAGGTACCGTTATATGGGGACTATACGAAGACGAGGACCTGCACACACAATTTTCTGTCATAAGCTGTAGTATCGATTAGGAACTTCATATGCCAAATTTGAAATAATTCCGTTGTAAATTGTCGCTAAAATCATTAAAATACTGAATATCGAGAGGTACCGTTATATGGGGGCTATACGAAGACGTGGACCTGCACACACAATTTTCTGCCGTAGGCTGTAGCATTCATTACGAATTTCAAATACCAAATTTGAAACAATTGCGGTGAATAATGTCGCTAAAATCATCAAAATACCGAATATCGGGAGATACCGTTTTATGGGGGCTATACCAAAACGTGGACCTACATGATCCATTTTCAATACCCAAAGTCCTGCAAACATAATACACATTTCAGTAAAAATTTAAGTGATTTCCACAGATGGATCGACGTAGAATTTTATGCTGATCAAGAATATATATATACTTTGTGGGGTGTCAAATTTATATTTCGAGGTCTTACAAACGGAATGACAAACTTGATATACCCTTCATACTATGGTGGAGGATATAAACGAGTGTTATTATAATTATGAAACAGGCCCTACTTTACATCAACCAGAACATAATAACCAATCATTTCCATTTATGTTGAAAAATTTTTAGGAAGTTATTTTTATGTGACCATAGCTGTGTATATAAAAAATATATAAATATTATTTGCCATACAAAATTCCAAATGATTTGTATGGCAATTCTTAATGTTGTTGTGTTTTTATTATTATATATTAAAACAAGTAAGCAAAGGCTACAGTCGAGCGGGGCCGACCGTTGAATACCCTACAACACTATAATAAACGATACTGTATATATAGGCGAGATACTCGATAGAATTCCACAAGATATTGTGACAAATTATAAAAGAAAACCATCAGGTTTCGTTCTCTAATTTTCGAATAATAGCAACTTAAACTAATTTGCTCATTTCCAATTTATTGGTAGATGTTGCACTTAAATGGTCTTCCTAGATCTGGAACCAATATTTCCCAAAGACCTATAATCTCTCAGAAGTGGCAAAAGATTAACATTTATTATTGGCTTTTGACTGAAACGCATCTATATGAGATACAAACATTTGACTATATTCTTCCACGAAATCAGCGTTAACGAAATAGTCAGAATAATTACGACCTCCTGACAATTTTGCAGTTTTTTGGTCCATTTCAACCCCTAAATATATGACGATCATCTCCAAAAAGAGTAGGCTCCTATTCTGACCCTCATCTTATCTCCATGCAAAATTTCGTAAGGATCTGGCCATAAATACGATCTGTATATGATATCCTGATATCCTAACTACTTAGTTTTGTTACCTGTAGAAATATTACCAAATGTTTAATTTAAAATGAAAATATGCCAAAAATATGACAAAATTGAAAAAATATGAGAAAATGTTACAAAACCAATATTTTCATCTTTAGAGAGATATTTTTATGCGATTTTTTAGACGTTTTTTCTTTCCTAACAAGCGGCCATTCTGAATTAATGAGAACTGTCGAAATCAGTTCAGCCGTTCTCGACATATAAGAGATTTTTCAAGCATATCTTCTTTGATAGACATATATATCGCACATATTTTGCTATATATCCGATTTGTTGGATGTTAACATCAATGTAAAGGTCAGAAGTAACCTTGTCATGGCTTTGTGATTTCGCCGGGATTTAAAATATTCACGGTTTAATGAAAAATTTTGAATTTTTTCAACACAAAAGATATGGTCTATTTTACCCGCTAAATATTATCCGATGACCACCAAAATTGGTTGGCTTCTTCCCCGCCCTAAACTTTAGCTACATGCGAAATTCCGCGTCGATTGGTCTATAATTGCGACCTGTATAGCTACTGCAAAATCCGAAATTTTTTCAGTATTTGGTCCATTTCAATCCCTAAGCATTTGGCGATCATCTCCAAATGAAATAGGCTTCTATTCTGACCCTAACCCCACCTTCGTGCAAAATTTCGTAAGGATCGGGCCATAATTGCGACCTGTAGCGTGATTACAAATTAACATGGACAGACGGACAGACGGACAGACGGACGGACGGACATACATAGCTAGATCGACTCAGCTCGGCGAGCTAGGAAGATCCATATATACTTTCCTATATGGGAAACCAATATTTCGAGGTGTTACATAAATTCTGGCCCAATCAAACTTATAATACCCCCAACACATAGTGTTGTAGGGTATAAAAATAATTGTTTTAAATGTGTATCTCTTATATATTGTGTATTTTGTTTCTTTTTTTCTTCTATTTTCTCTTTTATATCCTCGCTCCCTAACCATTTTCATATTCATAATATTAAAAAAAATCTGTTTTCACTCACATTTCAATCCTTCCTTCCTTCTTTCCAATATCCCCTCAATATATGTCTCCATTCTTTTCTCCTTTCCCATTTTCGTAGATTTAATACGCCTTATACAACCCGATTTAGATAATTTCGATCCACGTATCTGGATTGTTGCCGTCAGTATAGTACTTGGAACATTTGTGATATTAGCTATTGGATTATGTATAGTTCTGACCAGAGAGTGCTATCAATCATCTCAAGCGGGTACTGAAACTCACTCAAATTTCTCAAATTGTGTCAATGCTGATGGTAGTGGTAGTCGTAGTGGTAGTAGTGGTTGTACTGGTAGTGGTCGTTATCGAAATTTCAATTTCAATCAAAATGCTACATCTTATTCTCCAACTGCTCTGGCTACGCCTACAACTATCACAAATATATATCACACACAAACACTACAACAAGAATGCCAACGGCAGGAACAACGACAACACGACGACCACCAGCATCATTACCACCAGCCAAATAGAGATTCCAATCAAGAATCTAATCAAATCAAAAAACAAAACAATCAAAATCTTAATCGATTTGCCAATCAATTAAAATTCAATCAAGTCCTTAATAGGGCCCTGAAGAGCCAGAGTGGTGGTGGTGGTGGTGCCAGTGCTAAGCCAACTACCGCCAGTACCATTTGCTATAATAATCATCATCATATTGTTGTTATTGTGGATGTGGTGGATGATGATGGTGGTGGCGATGGCGGTGGCGGTGGCGGTGGCGGTGGCGGTGGCGGTGGCAATGACAATGAAAGTGGCCACGTCGATGTTGATGATGTAGTAATGATGACATTGACTGCATCGGAATCGGCCAACATGGCTGGCATTGCTGCTGCTGAGGGTGCGGGTGCTGCCGGGGATGTTGTTGTTGTTACTGCTTAGATTCTGCTACTTCAAATGTGGAATGGAAAAAAATGCAAACAGACAAACAAATCCACAAAAAAAAACAATTGTTGCTGTTATTGTATTGTTGTTGTTACTATTATTGTTGTTATTGTTGCCTCGAGCTTTTTTTTTTTTTTTTGATTTCCCTTCGTTTGGTTTTTGTTGCCATTGATTTGTATTGTCATCGATTTTGTTGTTATTGCTGGTTGTGTTAACGTATTTTAATTTGTTGTGGCAACATTATTGTTTTGAATTCTTTGTTGGTATATGTATGTCGTATGTATGTTTGTGTGTGTGTGTGTTTGAGATGTCTGTGTGTATGTATGTCTCTGTGTATAAATATGCTACAACCATTCTATGCTTAAATGAATTAATTTAAAATTTCGTATTTTCAAGCCATTTTTTTTTTGGGAAATTTAAAGCACAGTGTTTGGAAGTTGTAAAGAATTCCCAAGGCGAGGAGGGTCGGGAGTATTTTTAAAGTAGGTCGACTTCTTTTGCTGGACGGAGTCTTATTTTTTACCGGTCTCTTGCAATTATCAGACCCTTTCAGACCTTTAACACACCTTCTTGGAACAACTCTAGTTTAGTAACAAGTAAAAAAACATTTAGTTCAGCCGGGCCGAACTTTTAATACCATCCACTCTAGAATCAATTATGACCCACAAATACCAATTTTAAGGCATATTCGTGGGAAAATTTGGCAAAAATCATCAAAATACCGAATATCGGGAGGTACCGCTATATAGGGCTATACAAAAGCGTGCACCTGTACATACAATATTTCGCCAACGGAGCTAGAACTCATTACGACCAACAAATACCAATTTTCAGACAAATCCATCAAAAAATGTGGTAAAAATCATCAAAATACCGAATATCGGGAGGTACCGTTATATAGGGGCTATACCAAAACGTGCACCTATACATACAATATTTCGCCAACGGAGGTAGAACTCATTATGACCAACAAATACCAATTTTTAGACAAATCCATGAAAAAATGTGGCAAAAATCACCAAAATACCAAATATCGGGAGGTTCCGTTATATGGGGGCTATATCAAAACGTGGACCTATACATGCAAAGTTTCGCCACCGGAGCTAGAACCTATTATGACCAACAAATACCAATTTTCAGACAAATCGGTGTAGAAGTGTGGCAAAAATCATCAAAATACCGAATATCGGGAGGTACCGTGATATGGGGACTATACCAAAACGTGGAACTATACAAGCAATGTTTCGCCACCGAAGCTAGAACCCATTATGACCTACAAATACCAATTTTTAGACAAATCCATGAAAAAATGTGGCAACAATCATCAAAATACCGAATATCGGGAGGTACCGTTATAAGGGGGCTATACCAAAGCGTGGACCTATACATGCAAAGTTTCGCCACCGGAGCTAGAACCCATTATGACCTACAAATACCAATTTTCAGACAAATCCGTGAAAAAATTTGGTAAAAATCATCAAAATACCGAATATCGGGAGGTACCATTATATGGGGGCTATACCAAAACGTGGACCTATACATGCAAAGTTTCGCCACCGAAGCTAGAACCTATTATGACCTACAAATACCAATATTTAGACAAATCCGTGACAAAATGCGGCAAAAAATCATCAAAATACCGAATGCCGGGAGGTGCCGTTATATGGGGACTATACCAAAACGTGGACCGATATATCTCATTTTCAATACCAACCATCCTAGACACAATACAAATTATTCTGCTAATGTTTGACGCTCTACGTCAAATAATGTGGGCTATATCGTGATTTCAACAGACAGAGGGGCAGACAGACGGACATCGTTAAATCGTCTTAGAATTTTATGCTGATTATGAATATATATACATTATGGGTTCTACGAAGAATATTTAGGGATGTTACAAACGGAATGACAAAGTTAATATACCCTCCTTTCCAAGGTGGAGGGTATAAAAACCCTTCAATTTTTTTCTTTTTTTTATCCCAATTTTTTTTTTTTTTTTGTTTTTTTTTTTGTGACAGATCCGGGCTCCAGATTTTTGACCCGAAATTCCGGGTTCAAATGTTAAATTTAGAAAAACTTTAGTTCGAGTAACCTGTTGAACATATCTAATAGAGAATATCTCTGGACCCAGAAGAGGTATTAAAACAAATTGTAACATTTTGGAAAGGTACGAGTATCAGCAATAATGTTGCATCAATTTGGTTGATCCCTATAATGGGCCCTTATTTTGACTTCTTGGGGGTTTTATAAAAAATCCGGGTCCAAAAAATCGATCATTTCAATATAACTTCCGAACCGCCCATCATGTGATCACTTGTTGGATAGGGATTTTCGTAAGTTTTCCAACTATTTTGCCTATTGTGGACCCGGGTCTAATGCGGGACTTTAACGCGGACTTTCGGGGTCTCGGGTCCGTTCCCCAAGAACAAAATTGTTTCCCAGAACCAGGGTAAAAATACCGACCATTGCAAAAAATTTCGAAAAACAAAATGCAGAGTTTTTGCTAAACTAGAGATAAGCCGAATACATAGAAGGCCGATCTTCCACAGAGTAGCTCGCCGGGGTTCAAGCGTTCGTACAGAAATTTATTTACTTTGCGACAGAAAGAGAAATACAGTAGTTTTCGTTTGATGTCACTTGTCTTGAAGCTCATTCAAGTTCATACTGTGCTTTTTCAATGGGAAGTATAACTTATCCTAATCTTTTTTGGTCCGGAATTGGGAATTCTTCTTTATCGACTTGAGACCTTGATAAGTACTCCAGACACGGAATAGAGATATTTGGGGTTTGTCCACAGGATTCGGGATGGTTTATTCAAGCCTCCCAGATGGATTCTATGCGAGAGACCATCATAAGTACACAAACAGGCTACAAGGGTATTCAAGGCTACTCGAGCAGATTACAAATATATTCAAGGATACGTTTGCAAGAGACCTTAATAAGTACACAATCAGATTACAAGGATATTAAAGGTTTCGTCTAGGAAAGACTTTAATAAGTACTCAAGCAGACTACAATGATATTCAGGGCTTCGTTTACAAGACAGTAATAAGTACTCAAGCAGACAACAAGGTATTCAAAGGCAAGGTTGTGAGAGACCTTTATATGAGCTCAAGCAGACTATAGGAATGTTCAAGGATAATAAAAGGACATACAGGATTCCCCAGGAATCTTCAAGGAAGTGTACATGATATGCAAGGATGTCTACAGGATAAGCAATAAAGTTCTAGGATACCCAAGGATTCGATTGAGGGTTGTATCACATACCGATTTCGATGTTGCTGCTCTACTGATCTAGTGTTTACCGTCCCGATCCAGCCCATTTTATACCCGACTCCACGATTTTCGCCGTGAGAATAGAACAGGTATTTTGTGGATCTAATATTTTTTATCCAAATAGATCGAATTTCTGATAGAAAATCTTTCAAGGGGTCTCGCATTGATAGAAGGCCGTAAAGCGAGGAACTTCCATTTTCTTCGTCATTTTTAAACTTGCTCATTCCCAGGGAGGAGATATGTTAATTACCAGCTTCCAAAGAGCTTCCACATTTGACTGCTAAGTAAAGTTAGCCATAGTTCATCGAGGAACTTCATTTTTTAAACTTGCTCCTTCCCATAGAGGAGATATGTTATCCAAAGAGCTTCCTCATTCGACTGCTAAGCAATGTTAGCCGCAGTTCATATCGACCATTGTATAATAGAGTTCGTTATGAATTTGAATTTTAAGTCAGGTGAAAGTTTTGTCCTGGTCTCTGTGGTACTTTTCTGCGAAGCCCGCATTTTCTTTGGCGGAACTCCAGTCTTTATGAAATATTCCTCGGCTCGAGTGTCATCTACAGTCAAAAGCTCCGTAGTAGAGTCTCTTTGTGTGGTTTATTGGCCCTTTTCTCTTTCCCGCTTCCGATAAACTGGATAGATGACTCAGAATCTTTTTAGGAGCGTCCTGCTTTGCAGACTCACTATAGACTTTATCGAGAAGCCATACACCAAATTGATGCTGCGTTTGGGTGATTGTTTTCTCTTTGTTATGATTATCGCACACAATCGAGTTGTATGTAGGGATATGTAGGTCGACTTTTGGCATTGAAAAGTTGAAGACATGCCGCAATAAGAAGGGGTTCTTCACCTTTTTTAATCGTGTCCAATCACTATAAATCTACAATATGTTTTCCATAGTTGAATTTATTGTGATTTGTATATAAGCATACTTTACAACTCCAAACACGAAATGTGCGAGTCAATAAAATATTCTATCTCGATTTCCAAACACTGTGCAAATTACAATGGCTTGTTCTGAACATGCAAATTTCCTAAGCCAACAAATGCGAATTCAAAATCTCATGTAGATACATATGTATGTTTATTGCTGTGTAAAATTAGAATATTATATGTATGTATGTGGGTATGTGCGTATGTATTTCTATTCATAGCCCGTATGTATAATTATTTATCATGTTCATATTTTGAAAATCTACGCAGAACATTTTATATATTCATATATTATTCAATAGATGTAATAAGCAAACCCGAACATTTAATTATAAGTTCTAAGCGTAGAATTTTTGAGTTAAATTGCTTTGAAATGAAATTTTAATAAGCTACTGTAATCTGTGACATTATAACAGTTGCAACAATGTGCGAACGCTTGTATAATGTGAGGCGGATGTTAGGTATATTTGTTTATAAATTTATCAAAACATATTACGTAGATTCTAAACCATTTATTTTCTGTTATCAAAATGAATATTATATCCTTGGGCCCTTTAATGGGAAGCTGAACAATACATATGAAGACCAGAAATCGTAAGTAAGGCATTCTCACAGGATTTTTGCTCTTTTGCGCCACAGACTTCACAGGTAACGCGAGAAAACGAGAAAAGAAAACAACCTCATGGTTCGATAGTTGTTTCCATGGTAGAAGAATATAGGTAGACGCATCGACACAGCTGCTGGGACAATGAACTGTCAAACAAATTTTGGAATTGAAAATGTTGAATGAAGAATTATTTAAATCTGTAAAACTTGTTGGAAAACACGAATTATAATAACCTCCGAATGACTTCGTATAAAAAAACATATAAAAATCTACTTAAATTCGAAAAATCATTAAAATTGAATTCTTAGGTAAAGTGAGGACATAACACAACAGCTTATTTTTGGTGTAGATTCAATTCTCTATCCGGCTCGAAGGACCAAACATAAAAGTGAGCAAGGAAAACAACCTTACGGTTCGAGAAGAAAGGACAAGCTTATGGTTAGAATACATGAAAAAGTCATCGACTAACTTCTTCGGAAACGAACAAAGGAGCGTATGGGCAAAATCGAACTTAGTCAACTTGTTCTCCCTTGTTCTTCTATGAAGAAGCCAGACGATATCTTAAGCCACTTAAAAAAGCGTTTTATGTATTCCCACCTTTTGTCTTTGGATGTAGTTTCGATTCTAGTTTTTTATTTATGTTCCTTAATTATTACTAAAACCAATATAACTTCACCTAATCGCAGTCACATAATTATTCGTATCTATTCTAATATTGAATGGAGAATATTGCGGGGCGGCGGTTGATGACCTTTATTATCTTACACATTATCGTATGCGAAAGCGCACAGGATCACTTAATTGTACACGTGTGATATTTCATCAACTGATAATTTTAGAATCTTTATTGTTAGCGTCTCAACCGCTCTCAAAAGTATGTACAAAGTATCAAGGTAGATGTACTAGGTAATCGCATCAGCCCAGCTGACGGCACCATTAAATGTCAAAACAAATTGTTGTAATGAAGAATTCGCCCTAAATGAATGCAACAACAAATTTGTTTATGTTGTCTTCCCTAAAATTACCTTTTTATAATATTTCAAATAATTTAAGAGCAAGTTAAGAGTGAAACCAGTAAAAAAAATTAAAAGAAAATGAAGGAAGGAGGTTAGAATGGAGTGCAGCTTTAAGAATTAAGTTAGCCTCAACAACTAAGATTCCCAAAGCACATCACGGGAAGTAGTGAAAGAATTCGACTCTTGTCATTTGCAGTTCCGGAAAACTTTCGGTTTAAACCAGTTAAATATAGTCATTATAAGTTTCTTGGTTTAAAAAATATCGCAAAACTACAATTAATACTTATTTTACTCTTATTTGTTTTACAATAAAAACTTTTATTGCGACGTTCGTTTACGACGAGAGGCACACAAAATAAAATGTAAACAAACACCTCGTTTCTGATTGGTTGAAACAAATTTGCCGCAACTTTTAAATGTCATGGCGAATCTATGTTTTTCGCCTTAGATGCTAATTTTGACATTTGAGGGGACCACAAAAGTTGCTTTGTTGTAGCAATTCGCCGATGCGGTTACCTGTTAGATCTACCTTGCAAAGTATTTTGCACAGTTCCGATCGTTCCTTTCACAGAATAATTAATTTGAACTAGTTCATTTCGGAACGATATGTTCAAACATAAATAAAGGATATCATCGTTATGTCATCAACATAAAAGGAAGTGTGCATCAGCTGCTCAGTCTTCTCTTAGTTTATCTCCCATTGCTTTTCCAAGTTGCTCACCACGTCGTGATAGGTTACTCTCAAAATCGAAGTTTATTGATGATATTAGAAGACAACCTACCTTAGTCTACAGGAAAAAAAAATATGACAGGTGCCATTCGCAAACTTCTTATTTAAGAATTATGAAAGTCCTCCCAAAATTTGTCCATCCATTTGTATTCTACGGAAGTACTTCTTTACCATTTAATTGGGATTTTAGAACTTTGCCTTTTTTGTTTAATTTTATATTTCTTTCTAAATCTGTCGATAAGGGGTTTACATGTGTCGTGTCAAATTTTCCATATAAAGAATTTGTACACATCGTGTGATACATGTTAAAAGAATACAGGTAGTCGCATCGATACAGTTGCTGGAACCAATTTTGAAATTGAAAATGTTGATTGAGAAGTTATTCAAATCTGTAAAAATTGTTGAAGAACGCATATCATAACAACCTCTGATTGGTGTCGTATAAGAAAAAGTATACAAATCAACTTATGAAAAAAAAAACATTTTAAAAATTTTGACATATCAATTTTCCCAATGTTCCCATGGTGTGGTACATGGACGACATTTCAGTTTTGAAATACATGAGAAAAAGTACATATCATGATTAAAGAATACAAGAAGATGCACCAACGCTTGATATGTCAAAAAAATTAAAGCGGTTTTTTTTTTTCAAAAATAAGAATATTTTTACATTTTTTCTTATACGACGCCGAACGGAGGTTGTTATGATATGCATTTACCAACCAATTTAACGAATTTAAATAATTTTTTACTCCAAATTTTTAAATTCAAAATTTGTTTGACAGTTCTCGACGCGACTACCTGTATTCTTTTACCATGCTACATATGTACTTTTTCGATTACAGCGAGCTCTATTTTCATCTGTTTATTGCATGGTAGAAGAATATAGGTAGACGCGTCGACACAGCTGCTGGGACAATGAACTGTCAAACCAATTTTGGAATTGAAAATGTTGAATGAAAAATTATTTAAATTTGTAAAAATTGTTGAAAAACGCAAATTATAATAGCCTCCGACTGACGTAGTATAAGAAAACATATAAAAATCTACTTATATTTGAAAAAAACATTTAAAATTTTTTGACATATCAATGCTCCCAAGCGTTGATGCATCTACGTGTGTTCTTCTGCCATGGTTTATTGTATGAAAATATAAAAAATTAAATCTGCGGTAAAAATCCATCCATAAAGTATTATAATTTAATAGAATATGCAATATAATCACAATGTATCCAAAAAAAAAAAAAAAAACATATGCAAGTGTGTGATAGCAAGAATTATGAGTCCTATGTAAAATGGCAATTTTGACATACACACGGAAAATAAAAGTGACAGCGTATATGTAGAACCCTTATCGTCTGATGCCAACTTTAATTTAGACTTTTCATCACTTTTGTTCATTAAGATATTGAAAAAAGCAAAACTCAGAGATTCTTTCAGTTACTGGTACAGAGCAATAATTTTCAGTTTTTACCGACATTTGTCGGTTCCTCAAAAAATGAGTTTAAGAATCCCTCGTTTTAACCATTTTTGGTTTGTTTCTCTTAAATTTTCCCAAAATTTGTCTTAATTTGTGGGCACTGAAGCATTTTTTAGCAATATTTTCTAAAAAAATATATAGTAGATTCTTGCAGGTTCTGGAACTAATATTTTGAGGGCGTCAATTAACAATCCCGACCATTCTTCAACCTTTAGTATTATTTATGTCGAACTGATTTAATACGTCAAATGACGCATCTTCGAAAAATGTTTAATTTAGGTGCCTTCTCTTTCCATTCTATTCCGCATTTCTGGTCTTCGAATCTACGCAAAAATAATTTCAGCTTAATAATATTTTTAATGAACTTTCCACTTTTTCATTTCATTGTCGCTAGCATCCAGGTCCTTTTAATTCATAGGAACATAGAATCTTTTAGTTTTATAGAAAAAAAAAAGAAAACAAACAGCAACAATTTTGAGACCGAATAAATCATGTTCTAATTCAGTACATTAAGATCAATTCACCAATTATTATTATTTTTTTGTTCCAATTTTAGAGATAGAATTTGCACTGAAAGCGGTTTAAGTCGATGCCATCGACTTGAAGGTAGTGTTCAATAGACGAAGAAATCGAAGATTGACCAAAAATTATCGATAATTTCGACAAACTACAAATTTTATTTATTAATTTATTAACTTTTTTTCTTCGACAAGCACTAGAAATAAGATAGAGAAAATGAAACACAATGAATCGTTTCGGTTTGATGCTTTATAAAGGATTTGATTTTGAATTACTAAATCGCGTGGATTTCAACTGTCAATTCAATTGCGAATATGTCAAATGAGATCGACAATGGAATGGACAGTTGAAATCCACAAATAATTTATATGTGGGTAAGGCACATGGTAGAAGAATTCAGGTAATCGCATCATCACAGCTGCTAGGAAAATTAACTGCCAAAACAAATTTTGAATATGAAAATTTTTAATGAAAAATTATTCAAATTTGTTAAAAAAATTGCATATTATTACCACCTCCGATTGGTGTCGTATAAGAAATCTGCTTATTAAAAAAAAAACATTTTAACAAATTTGACATATCAATGTTCCCAAATGTTGATGCACCTACCTGTATTCTTCTACCATTGTACGGCGTTTAAACCATGGCAGAAGAATACAGGTAGATGCATCAACGCTTGGGAGCATTGATATATCAAAAAATTGTAAATGTTTTTCAAATATAAGTTGATTTTTATATGTTTTCTTATACGACGCAAATCGGAGGTTGATATAATATATATTTTTCAACAATTTTTACAAACTTAAATTATTTTTCATTAAACATTTTCAATGTCAAAATCAGTTTGACAGTTCATTGTCCCAGCAGCTGTGTCGATGCGACTACCCGTATTCTTCTACCATGGGATTTATGAATACGATTTACGTGCCGTATACCCTATGGAATTTACATTTGAAATCGAATAAATTTAGCAGTCTAAATACTCTCTAACAACATGGTAGAAGAATACAGGTAGTCGCATTGGAACAACTACTGGGACAATCAACTGTCAAACCAATTTTGGAATTGAAATTTTTTAAATGAAATATTCAAATTTTTAAAAATGTTTAAAAAAATGCATATCATAACGATCTCCGATTGATGTCTTAGAGCAAAAATATATAAATCTACGTATATCTACTTATTTTTGAAGAAACATTTAAAAACTTTTGACATATCAGTGCTCCCAAACATTGATGCATCTACCTGTATTCTTCTACGATAAATCACAATATTTGACAATTCACATTTAAGTTAAATTTATTGTAAATAGTTAATTATCGCTGTAAGCTTGGAGTACTCCCTGTCCTAAGGGTCAATTAGACAGAATGTTTTTTGCATGTGTAACATCCAATTTTCCATACGTAACAGTTGCACATATCGTACAATACGTTGACACCATTTCGGTCATGAAATAAAGGAGTAAACTCCATATGTACATTTTCGATCGTGCGTACCCTGCTTTCATCGAAAAAAATGTAATTTTTATCAAAAGTTAAACGAAGATATATGAAATAACATTTGTGGCAAAAATTCGTAAAATCATCAAAATACCGGATATCGGGAGGTTTCGTATATGGAGTCTTACGAAGACGAGGACCTGCACCGACCATTTTCTGTCTTAGGCTGTAGCATGGTAGAAGAATATAGGTAGACGCATTGACACAGCTGCTGGGACAATGAACTGTCAAACCAATTTTGGAATTGAAAATGTTGAATGAAAAATTATTTAAATTTGCAAAAATTGTTGAAAAACACGAATTATAATAACCTCCGAATGACGTCGTATAAGAAAACATATTAAAATCTACTTATATTTTAAAGAACATTTACATTTTTTGACATATTAATGCTCCCAAGCGTTGATGCATCTACCTGTATTCTTCTGTCATGGGCTGTAGTATCCATTGCGAACATGGCAGAAGAATACAGGTAGATGCATCAACGCTTGGGAGCATTGATATGTCAAAAAATTTTAAATGTTTTTTCAAATATAAGTAGATTTTTATATGTTTTCTTATACGAGGTCATTCGGAGGTTATAATAATTCTTGTTTTTCAACAATTTTTACAAATTTAAATAATTTTTCTTTCAACATTTTCAATTCCAAAATTGGTTTGACAGTTCATTGTCCCAGCAGCTGTGTCGATGCGTCTACCTATATTCTTCTACCATGATTGCGAACTTCAAATTCCAAATTTGAAACAATTCCGCTAAATAATGTCTCTAAAACATCAAAATACCGAATATCGGGAGGTATCGTTTTATGAGGGCTATACGAAGACGTGGACCTGCACAGACAATTTTCTGTCATAGCGAGCTTCAAATATCAAATCTGCAACCATTCCGGTTAATAGCGTTTTTCAACCTACCTCATTTTGTTCGAAAGCTAGAGTGAAGCCATAGACGGGCAGACGGACGGACATCGCTAAATCGACATAGAATTTTATGCTGATCAAGTAGATATATGCTTTGTGGGGTCTAAAATATGTATATTTCGAGGTGTTACAAACGGAATGATAAACTAAATATACCCTCCATACTATGGTGGAGGGTTATGTTTACATCATGGTGGAAGAATACAGGTAGACGCATCGACACAGCTGCTGGGACAATGAACTGTCAAATTGGAATTGAATTTGAAATTGGAAATTTTGAATGAAAAATTATTAAAATTTGTAAAACGTGTTGATTATATATTAACCTCCGATTGACGTCGTATAGGAAAACATATAAAAACCTACTTATATTTGAAAAAATAAAAATATTTTAAAATTTTTGATATATCAACGCTTAAGAACAGTGATATGTCAAAAATTATTAATTTTTTTTTTTCAAAAATAGTTAGATTTTTATAAGTTTTCTTATACGACGCCAATCGGAGGTTGTTATGATATGCGTTTATTATGCTTGGGAGCAATGATATGTCAAAAAGTTTTAACCTCCGATTGACGTCGTATAGGAAAACATATAAAAACCTACTTATATTTGAAAACAATAAAAATATTTTAAAATTTTTGACATATCAACGCTTAGGAACAGTGATGTGTCAAAAATTATTAATTTTTTTTCCAAAATAGTTAGATTTATATGTTTTCTTATACGACGCCAATCGGAGGTTGTTATGTTTGGGAGCAATGATATGTCAAAAAATTTTAAATGTTTTTTTTTTCAAAAATAAGTTGTTTTGTATATGTTTTCCTATACAATGTCAATCGGGGGTTGTTATGATATGCATTTTTCAACAATTTCAACGAATATTAATAATTTTTCATTCAAAATTGGTTTGACAGTTCACTGCCCCAGCAGCTGTGTGTGGTTTACATATACGGTCTCCAAACCGTCCAAGTCCTTTATTTTCTTTTATTTGACATAAAGTGAATCTAAATATATCACGACAAAACAACTCTGGCGATTATTGTCAATTTAGCCTTAAATACCTCATTTAATTTCTGCCCAACGTAAACAAAAACATCAATTAAAAAATCCTAATCTAATATCATTTTCGAAGTCAAAGCATCAAACCAAAAAATGTCATTGTGTTTAAACCTTTTTAACCCAATTTTATTATAACAAAAAAACTTTATTGTAAATATATATATATTTTTTAATTTCCACATTTCAATGCTTCTTTTCCTTAACGCGTCACGCGTGGAATACATTATTGTCCATAGGAGAAAAACAAAAGCAATAATCAATTTTACTTATATAATATACTTATATCAATACTATATGTTCAATGTTTTGCTTTGTGTTTGAAAATGTAAATTTATTAATAAAACAAAATCATTACAAATTATGCAAAAAAAAAACAAAAGCTTTTTATGTGTTTCTGGCAATGACAACATGTGGAGTTACACAATATATATCTCTATATCTTCTGTCTCTCTTTTCTCTTCTCACTTATCGATATTTTATATTTCCGTTATCTTTCTATTTCTTTCCTTCTTTCTAATTCTCGTTGCCTGTCTTTTACTTTTTGTCTATAAAACGTCTATCCTTTACTCCAAACAACAAATCCATACATGTGATCTGGGCTTGCTCACCGCTAAACGCTGTCATTGTAAATGTTCGCTTTAATCGGCCACAAAATCAAATCAAAACAAAAATACTCCTTTTGAGGGAAAATATTTTTACATAATTTATTATTTTTTCTCTACTCCTTTTTCTTAATAAAACTGCCATGAATCCCCCACCCTCCTTTCTCCCCCACCCGCACCCCGTATTTTTCCATTTCTTTTTTCTCTTTTACCTTCGAAATTCATATTTTCCATAGAATTCGAAAATGGTTGGGACAGCATTGAATTGATACCGAACATAATATTGAATCCTGGTTTCTCCGAAACGGATGATGGCCAATCACCACCCATTGCTGCCGTTCCCCTGCCCACATTCAGCCGCACCATTGTGTTTGGCGACGAAAGCGACAGCTGTGAATCGGAATCGGATCATGAGCCCCGCATGGAGAAATTCAAACGTAAGTTGTCGGTATTTTTTACAGATCCCACCATCAAACGTATTTGAGAGTACAAAGTGTCTATAAAAATGTTGAATTTGTTGTTATTTATTTAGTAAATTGTTAATTATTTCCTAAACAAAATTTAAATAAAAAAACATGTTTTTTGTTATTAGTAAATGAAATTATGGATTTTTTAAACAAATTTTTATGCGACAAAATTGAAAATGTAAAAACACACACAGAAAGAAACCCAAAAACAATAAATTTTAGAATAGATAAAAAAAAATAAAAATAAATAAATAAATTATCAAAATGAAATGTGCTTATGGTTAAAATTGTTATAAACAAATACATACATATATAAATAAACTAAAACTAATATATACACAATGAAAAATAATAATAATAATAACAACAACGTAACAAAATTACTAGCAAACTGAGAATTTGTTATAAATCCAAACGAGCTTTTGTTACAAAATAATAAAAATTAAATTAAATAAAAATTATTGAAAATAAAAATATGTATGAAATAACTCGCAATTTCCAGCTTAATGCAATACTTGAAACTAAATTATTATTTCTCTGCTAATTTATTATAAATAATTAATTAATTTCCAACTTAATGTACATGGTGCAATTATTTCAAGATAAGCTCATTTCAGATAAGGATATCCTTAATTTTCCTGTAATTTACCTTGTCAAAATACAATGCATAACAAGAAACTCCCCATCTCTGAATTGTTTATAAACAATATATTTTAGAATATTTTTTTGACAATGAGATGGTCTTGAAAAAATTGTAAACATATGCGACCCTATTACGGTTGTCGTCACAAAATGAAGGCGAGGCGACAATAATCGTATTGGGGTTGTCGTTTTCTGTCGATAGCGATTAATGATTGCTATTATCATTGTCGATACAACAATCGACGTGAAGTCTTTCTTAGAGAATATCTGTTGCTGTAAAAAATTGTGACGACATTGTATTTTTTAGTCAACGTTGATATTTTAACGATTTTGTATTTGACATTTGACCATGAAAATAACAACAGCAAAACAATTTGGAAATATTGAAGTCATTTCCGAAATCACTTAGATGCTAACGCTAAAAACATTAATGCTGTCGCCAATTGAAACAAATGTAGTTTAGTAAAAATTCTTCAGTTTTGACCCTGTTTCCGAAAGATATTACTATGTTTCCCCAGATTTTTGATTTGAAAGTCAGGGTTCAAGACCCGGGCTAAACCCGGATCCACTTACTCAATATGAACCCAGACTTGCGCGGGGTTCCTGGGTCCGTCACCCCACCCCAAATAGTTTCCTGGAATCAGGGTAAAAATACTTACGACTGGAACAAATTTCAACAAAAAAAATTAAAAATTTTAAACCGGCCAATTTAATTTCAGGCCTGAGAGCCAATTTGTAACTTTGAGGAAATTTATTTTACACATGCTGAAAGCAGTCCTTATTAATTCTGAAGTAATTTAAAATTCTAAAAGAACACATTAAATACATATTTAAATTAAAATACGTACTTACTTGGAGTGAAGCAAGGTAAATATGTTTGTTTGCCGCCTTACCACTCGCCGCTGCAAACAATTTTTTATGTCAAAAATGTGGAAGTGTTGCCAACTTTTTTTTTAACTGTCGATGTCGCTTCTATGCCTTACAGTAATACCATTCGCCCCAATTACGGTTGTCGTTACTATAGTCGTCGTCGACTTTATGTGCGAGTCACCCTCGCCGTCGCTTCGATTCAAAAATAGTATTATGGTAAGGCATAGAAGCGACATCGACAGTTTAAAATAAAAGTTGGCAACAATTAAAAAAAAGTTGGCAACACTCCCTTGTTATTGACGAAAAAAGATAATTTTTTTGGTATTTTGAATTCTAATTTGACTCTTTCGGAAAAATAAAAAATATAGTGAAAAAATGAAGATTATAAATGCGTTACATATCTTAAGTTCAAGTGAGGATGAAGAGAAGAATGTATTAGAAGTGCAGCGGCGAGTGTTAAGGCAGCCAACAAACATATGTATTTGCATTGCCTGGCTCTTGATTGTGTTGTTCCAAAAGTTTACGCCGCTCTTTCAAGAGTTCAATAGTTTCTACTTTCCTTTATGACTTTTTACCATTGTTTTTTCTGGGCGATCGAGAAACTTCAATAGTAGGTTACATCAGTCTCGTCATCAGCATTGTCCACTTGCTCATTTTCATGAATAGACGTTAGTCTATTACACTTATGTTGTCCTTATTTTCTATTCCAAGTGCACGACCTGGTGGATTCAATAACTTTTGAAACTGCATTATATTCGCGACAGACTCCTCCAAAGGCGACAAAGACATTTGCTTAAAAATGCCACGTCCATTGCTGCTGGCTTCACCCTTGTTGTGCACAAGTTTCTTTTTAGTTTTAAATGTTAAATCTTTCCAAATCTAGAAGAATTTTGGAAAACTATCTAATAAAAACATACAAAAATAATTTTAATTTTTACATACTTTTTGCCACCCATCGGAGTCTCTAATCGGAGGCCCGTTTACATTTAATTTTGTAGCAATGGATTCCCAATCTGAATTAAAATTTGCTGGAACATGACCTTTTGACAAACATGGATTTTTCTCCAATTCGGAAACCAAAATTTCAAATTGTTTTGCTATTGTTATTTTCATGGTCAAATATCAAATACAAAATGCTCACAATATCAACGTCGACTAAAAAGTACTAGTCGTCACAATTTTTTACGGCGACAGATATTCTCAAAAATCGACATCACGTCGACTGTTGTATCGACAATGATAATGGCAACCATTTGTCGCTATCAACAAAAAACGACAACCCTAATATCATTATTGTCGCCTCGACTTCATTTTGCGACGCCGACGATAACCGTAATAGGGCCGATTTTTCAATCTAGCGACGCAACCGTAATTGGGCGGATTATTGCACAGGGTTACCTTGATAATTCCACCATGCTAATATATTTTAGAGTCATTTTATATTCGTTCAGGACTTGATTCTGTTTTATCCCCAAGCATTTCTTTAATGGGGTCTTCTACTCCAACTAATTTGTCTTTGATGGTATTTTTTACTATTTTCGCAGCACGCCCTTTTTGGGCTGCTCTACGGGCCTCCTCCGAAAGTAGTTTGACTTTATCCTCTAAAGCTTAACGGTGTGGTGTTCTTCAGTACGCAATGCATGCGCTCTTCACCAATTCGAACTTGAATTACTTGACTTGACAGAAGCAGCAAATTCGAATTTTTTACCATTGGTCTTCTTTTCAGAAGTTGTTATAGAAAAGAGTTTTCTGCATTTCGGAATCGTGTGTCCAAATCGAACATTTATATTCAATTTTACAGGAAATCATAAATTCCGATTAAGTACATATTCACATCAGATTTCTGGCTAAGAAAATATTCAGATATAGCAAGTTGTATAGAATCGCCGAATTGTTTCGCAATTATGACAGATATAAGTATTGAAAATTGTGACCATTTGTGGTTGAGGTACCAGAACTGGTTGCCAGATATTTATCACCTTCACAACAGATTTTACGTGAGCAAAAATGTTTGAATATGTGAGATTTGAAGAGAGTTGCATGCTTATTTCGGATTTTATGATCGTTCTGGTTATTCAAAATTTTTTTAGGGGGAGGTACCAAAAGAAATTTACAACAGATCTTGTGTTAATGAAAATATTGAGATTTGCCAAGTCTGAATGGAATCGGATGTTAATTACGAGTTTTTGGAGCCTCATGAATTTTTGAAATTTTGGCCCTTTGTGGGGGAGGTACCAGCAGATCTTGTGTTAGTTAAAAGAATGGAATGTCTGAAATTTGAAGAAAGTTGAATGCTTATTTCGGATTTTATGATCGTTTTGGTTATTCGAAATTTTGCCCTTCGTGGGGAGGCACCAGAAGGAATGGTCCAATGTCTACCGTCTTTATAACATATATTGCGTTGATATAAATATTGAGTCAGAATGGAATCGGATATTAATTTCGCGTCTTCTTAGCTTCATAGATATTCAAAATGTTGACCCTTTGTGGGGGAGGTACCACAAGGAGTTGATCGATATATGCCATCTTTACACCAGACCTTGGGTAAATAAAAATATTGTGGTATGTGTTATTTTGAAGACAATCGCGCTGTTACATCACATTTTATAAGAGTTATAATTGTTCAAAATTTTGACCTTTTGTGGGGGAGGTATTTGAGGGAGTGAACCGATATTGTCCATTTTAGCACCTGACCTAGGACTAATGCAAATATTAGGATTAGCAAAGTTGCATCAAAATCGAATTATTCTTTCTGTGCAGTAAATTAATTTCTTTGAAAATGTTGACACTTTGTGGTGCAGTGGACCGCTAATGCCCATCTCCGAGCCCTATCTAAGTTTGACAATAATATTACAATGTACCAAGTTTGGATCAAATCGGATATTCCCTTCGAGAGTTATCGTGCGCAACAGCCAGACAGACGGACGGACATCGCTAGATCGACTCGTGATCCTGTGCCACAATCTGGGCAGATGTTCTGCACATCGCAATTGTGGCGGCTACACCATTCGGATCTTAGTTGAGCCAAAACTACTCGGGTTTGTCGAGGGTAGTTTTGGCGAGGTCTCACTCCTCAGCTACGATGGGAGGGGGATGGTCTCCAAATACAGGATTCACACTATATCCTTTCATAACTTCTGAGCCCGCTTTTGGGTGAATACTATTCAATCCCGCTTGATAGGCCTGTTGATCTTAAGGCTCTCTCTTATACCTCTGTACCTCTCTCTCTCTCTAGATCATGATCATGATCTTTCCTTACGTGCCTGGGCGGAGGTTGCCACCTGATGGTGATTCGCATGGCAGGTCTTGCATTGACAGCATTTTATTATACTGTCGCACCGGTAAGACCTTCGCCTCCTCATGTAAATGATCGACAGGCGTCATGAGGAGGCACCCTGTTGCGGTGCTAAGGGCGGCATTCTGGCAGGACTGACTATTTTTCCACTGCGTAGCACTAACGTTGGCGGACCACACCGGAGCCGCATAGTTTACCACAGACCGGCCTATCGCTTTGTAAAAGTTCAACAAGATTTCCTTATCAGCTCCCCAAGTGCTGCCGGCAAGAGACTTCAGAACCTTGTTTCTACTTATAATTTTATCGCAGATAGCTGGTGGTCGGAATTACAACTCCACATTCAAAGATAGATGAGAATCTCCGCAGTCCATTCGTCAGACCTTGGGACACGATGGATATGTCCGGCGAACTGTGGCAGTCTCCCCTTATTCTGATGGTCGCGTTCTCATACACTGTGCAAAACGTGGAACTATCGATTTGCTCTGTCATTACCTAGGACGGAATGCCATGCCAGTTCATGATGGGCATTCAAATCCCCTAGCACCAGACGGTTATTGCCTACCAGAAGAGAACTGAAGTGCATTTTCGATCACTGCGTACCCTGCTACCAGAAGTGAACTGAAGTGCAGGGTCGTCCTTTTGCTGAGGTTTATATGTATATGACGTTCCACTTCCACTATTTTGAAATTTCGTTGTTTGTTTGAATGTTTAAAATTATTTTGAAAAATTCCAGTGACACCACTTCCGCATCATATCCTAGAACTATGCTATCCATTCTCCCCATGTCCATGACATTTTCTTTTGGTGGCTTGGGATCTTGAAATTATCTATATTTTTAGTGTTTTCCATTTCGTAACAGAGACACTGCCAATTTTTTTAGAATTCAATAAAATATTGGCAACATTTTTTTATTTTATTTTTTACAAAAACTTAAAAATATTTTTATTTTAGTTAAAAATTATAGTAACTTATCGTTGAAAGAAGGAAATAATAATTAAGTAAATCGAAAAAGAGAATAAAAAAATTAATAAATATAATTATTGCTGTGATAACATTTTCAATTGATATAAATAAATAAAACAGTTACAAGACAAAAAATGCTGAATTTTATGTTAAACGGGTTTTAAATTATTTTTAGTACTAAATTTTTATTTAAATTATTTTATTTGGAATATCTGAATATGATTTCGGAAGACCTTATTAAAATTTAGTTAAAAAATTCCTTTAAATATTTGATTTTATTAGTATTTTTTTTTTTTTTTTTTTGAACATTTCATTTAAGCACAATTAGCGCACACAGATTTAAGACGATTTGATTGTTTCGAAATAGTATTGAAAACGAACAAAAAAAGTAACAAAATAACATAATATCTACTAAACGCTATTGTTATATACTGTATAACAAATAATAATAAAATAATGAATTTAATGCTAATTAATTTAAGGTGGATATTTTGGTTGAAAAGGTAAAATAATAAAATTTACATATAACATTTACATTACAAAAAAAAAAACATATTGCATATACATACACATACATATGTATATAAAAATAAATAAATAATAAACTATAAAATCTAAAAAAATTAATTAAATAAATTAGATAAAAGAAAAATGCTTCCACATATTTGATGCAAATTGAACAGCAGCTAGAAGAATATTTTCCCTTTCCAATGATAATGCCCAAAAAAACCCACTCACACACACATACCCCCTTAACCCCACCAAAACACAACATTTCCTCATTGGAAAAAAATAGGACACACACAAAGGTAACATTTGGAAAAAGAACTAAAATCAAAAGATAAAAAAAATATATTGCAAATATTTAGAAATAAAAACCAAGTGAAACAAAATAAAAATTGAAAAAAAAAACATTTTTTGTTTTGAAAACCATTTGAATACACAATTTTTTTTTTGCAAAAATATTGATTTTTAAAAACCAATACTGTAATAAGAATACAAAAAAATATAAATAAAGACTGTAGATGTTTTAGTTAATAAATCTCATGTTTGAAAATCTTATATTTTTCCTCTTTTTATATAAACCCTGTTTTTGTTGTAATTATGAAATTTAACAAAAAAATATTTAAATTTTATTGGATATATTATTTATATGAACTTAAACATCTTGGCCTCAACTTTAAAGAAATTCTCAAAGCATATGTTTTTTATACCCTCCACCTTGGAACATGGTAGAAGAATATACATAGGTAGACGCGTCGACACAGCTGCTGGGACAATGAACTGTCAAACCAATTTTGGAATTGAAAATGTTGAATGAAAAATTATTTAAATTTGTAAAAATTGTTGAAAAACGCGAATTATTATAGGCTCCGAATGACGTAGTATAAAAAAAAACATATAAAAATCTACTTATATTTAAAAAAAACTTTAATTTTTTTTACATATCAATGCTCTCAAGCGTTGATGCATCTACCTGTATTCTTCTGCCATGCCTTGGAAGTAGGGTATATTAACTTTGTCATTCCGTTTGTAACATCCCTAAATATTCGTCATAGACCCCCTTAAGTAAATATATTCATAATCAGCATAAAATTCTAAGTCGATTTAACGATGTCCGTCTGTCTGTCCGTTTGTCTGTTGAAGTCACGATACAGCCCACATTATTTGACGTACAGCATCAAAATTTAGCAGAACAACTTGTATTATGTCTAGGATTGTTGGTATTGAAAATGAGATATATCGGTCCTCCTTTTTTTATAGTCCCCATATAACGGAACCTTCCCATATTCGGTATTTTGATTAATTTTGCCACATTTTTTCACGGATTTGTGGCGAAACATTGTATGTATATGTCCACGTTTTGGTATTGCCCCCATATAACGGTACCTCCCGATATTCGGTATTTTAATGATTTTTGTCACATTTCCGTGAAGGATTTGTCTAAAAAATTATATTTGTGGGTCCTAATGGGTTCTTGCTTCGTTGGCGAAACATTGAAGGTCCTCGTTTTGGTATAGTCCCCACATAACGGTACCTTCCGATATTCGGTATTTTGATTAATTTTGCCACATTTTTTCACGGATTTGTCCGAAAATTTATATTTGTAAGTCATAATGGGTCCTAGTTCGTGTGGCGAAGCATTGTATGTATAGGTCCAAATTCTGGTATAGCCCCCTGTATAAGTTCGATATGTTCCACCACAACTTTCCAATACTCGTCAATCACGGATGCTGATTGGCACACTGGCATCTCCTCTACAATTCCCTTGGCGGATACCGTAGTGAGCGGATCGCCGCTGGGTATTGGTTGTTGGCGGTAGGCTCACCTTGCTCTCATTAGAAGTATTTGTAATAAAAAGAGACAAGGGATCCTCTGCGATCACATAGAACCTCTGCGTTCACTTGTCTGTGTTTGTATATGTAGTTGTAGATAGACATGGGACCCTCAGCGGTCACTCAGAACCATTGCGTTCACTTGTCTTTTAGAAACGAAAGCGGAAGCACACGGCCTCTGTCGCCACCCCAATTACTAAAGGTAATTTGTCATTGAAAAGAAAGAAGAACCAATAAAGCATGGAATCATATTTAGAATTATACTAATTATTCTTGTGTTTTATTTCTTGTATAATTTCTTTCTTTTACACACCACACGCGCGAATCACCCTCACCAAACCTCTCACCTACACATCATCTCACACATCACATAAAATAACTCTGGGGAGTTTTGTTGTCGTTGCCGCTATCGAAGTCTTACCCCCACTCCCCTGAGTTAAACATTGGTCGCATCGAGCCGGATTGAAGCCATCACTTTGTCGCTGCTCCCTCGTTTGCATGAAGAAATCATCGGATTCTCTCTCATCATATCATCAACATACCAAAGACTAAAAACCAGGTACGTAAATTCAGATCTCTGTTTGAAGTGAGCTACCCGCGTTTGTTAGTGCGTATGTTAATTAGTTTTAATCGAAAAAAACATAAAATTGGTCGAACTTCAATCACCCTACGCGTGTGTCATTTTTATTCGAATACAGTCCACTCTTGTTGCATTAAATTGCATTCGTTGTACTGATCAACCTACGTTGCGTTGATCATACATTTACCTTTCGTTTGAAAACAAGTCAGTTGGTCGACTCATATTAACACTTCTTGTGTTAATCAAGTGCCTTCCCCTACAACAAGTAGTTCTGTTGTTGTGAAATAATTAGCTTTTTATTGTACTGATCATCCGTCGTCGCGTTGATCATACAAAAATATTTGGTGCTCTGTTGTTCCTTGTTCCCCCTCGTTGTTGCTACTCTCTCGCCTTAGTTAAAGAAAAATTTGCATCACCACATTGGTACATCACCACAGCATACATGCACATTATTTTATATTTGGTCGTTTGGTTTATTTGTTGTTCAATTTCTCACCAACCAAACGTTCACTGTTGTTATCCCCCTTCACGTTTCAAAGGTTGAGCCCTTTAACGAGAATTGTTTGTTTCTAATTAACAATAACAACACACTTGTAATAACAGTGCATTCATCTGTCGGTTGGTTACTTTGTCGTCGTCACCAACGCGCATTTATTGTTGTTGCAATTCTTCTTCGTTTGTTTCTAACCGTCGATCAATTCTCACTTGAGAATTTGCATTGCCAAAAATTGCAACAAAAATACTTCATCATTCCACGCGCCCTTTTTAGCGTCGGTTTGATATACAGTAAAAATAACAACAAATTGTTTCGATCTTCAACTCTCACTGTTGGATCGTTTGTAGCGTCGGTTCTTGTGTGGGTGCGTAGCTGCTTACGCATAGTCATTTCTCTGCCGACGTCGCTTGTGTTTTATTCCTCTTTGTGCGATATCCGTTGTTGGTTCGGCACAGTGGGGTAAAACAGTACAAATTGTGAATTTTTTGCAAATTATTTTAGAAATTATTTTTTGTTAATTTTGTGATATATTTTTGACTAGTAGTAGGGTTTTTGGAATTTTTTGACAAATTCACCCTGCTTTCGGCATTCTTTGCAAAAATATTTAGCAACATATTTCCATGAAAATTAATCGTTTTTTGGCTAGTTTTGCACAAATTTAATAATTATTATTGTTTGCTTGATCAATTGAAACTCTACGTTGGGTTTTTGAAATTCTTGACAAATTCACCCTACCTTCGGCATTCTTTGCACATATTCGAGAAACATACATTAGTTGAAATTATTCGTTTTGTGGCTATTTTTGTGATTGTTTGGGCAATTTATTAATAGTTGTTTGTACTGTTTGTGATTCTCAGTAGGGTTTCGGTATTTTTGGAAGAATACACTCTACTTTCGACCTCCACTAAAAAACTTTGATCTGTTTAGCATTACATATATGGTGAAGTTACTTCGTTTTTGGAGCAAATTTGATAAATCTTTGCAGAAGATTTTTGGAAATTGTCCATCAGTTTTACAAAAAATTTCACAGCTGACATTGCTTAGGTGTTGAAAATCTAATCTTACTTGATATTGGATAAGGTTTAGTACAGTTTTACATTTTGTTTTAAAATTAAGGAATTTCTGTCACCTAGAGAAGTTCTCTTAAATTATCTCCTATTTAGCTAAGCTTTCTTTTCCGATTTCATCACCTGACTGAAGTTGAACAATTTCCTGTTTTGTTAAAAAATGTCAATTACCCCTCTCACTCGCTTTGCAAGAGCCACTGACGTTGTTCTGAAGAGTGTAGACTACTTTGAACAACTTGATGTCACACATTTTACAGTTTACAGCCTCGAAATTCGTCTTTCAGAAATACGAGAGTTGTGGGATAAGGTCTTGCACACATACACTGAGTGCAAAAACTACCTCACGGCATCCAAGACTGCACAGGTTGATAATTTGGATGGCGTTGAGGATAAATACAATAATGCATTTATTGCATACCACTGGTGTTTGACCATCATAAACAAGCAACTTGATCGGCTTAAATCTCCAAACAATGATCATTGTTCTGTTGTGGCTCCTCATTCCTCACCCGCTTCCACGTCTAATGTGCAAAACAGAACTACAGCTGATGTCTCTAATAGAACATCACCTTCCGAGCTGCTTTTGGGCAGTCTCGTCGAACCGGTTTCTGTGCAGTCTGCTTCTCCACCCGTTAATGCTAGCTCCAAATCTTCTGTCACTAATAGTTGCTCCAATCCACCCTTCCATAGTCAATCTCTTCTATTGCCACCTATTGATATTGAAATCTTTGCTGGTGATTTTATATCTTGGCCCACTTTTCGTGATCTGTTCACCACCGTCTACATAAATAATGCACGTATTTCAGACATAGAACGACTTTGCCACCTTATGCAGAAGACCACCGGTGAGGCTCGGGAAATCGTTAGCAGATTTCCACTCACTAATTATAGTTTCCATTTAGCTTGGAGAGCTTTGTCGGATGCGTATGATAATAAGCGCATCGTGGTGAACAGTCATATAAAAAACTTGTTTGGTATTCCTCCCATAAAAAATGAAACTTGTGCGGGTTTAAAAAATGTCCAAAATGGAATCAATAGTTGTATCGCTGCAATGGCCGTCTATGACGTCGCCACGGATCAGTGGGATCCAATTCTTGTGCATATTTGCTTGCAGCGCTTGCCTTCAACCACCTTGACTTTGTGGGAGCAAAGCATAAAAAATAAGTCGTTGTTGCCTTCCTGGCCAGACTTAGATGCTTTCCTTACAAACAGAATACAAACTTTGCAGTGTATTCAGAGCATACATAAAAATCAGTCCACAGAAAAGTACTTGCCCAAAATAGTTTCGTCTCCTAAGTCCTTATTGTCGCCAAAGAATGTTACTCCTCCCAGACCTGTGAAGAAATCATTGTCTTCAAAGAACGTTTCACCTCATCGCTCCTCCACTAGATCGTTGGCATCCAAGCATGTTCGTACATCTAGTTCAATAATTCAAAAGCCATTGGTGCATGAGCCAAAATGTGTTGCTCCATCTCCTCAGTCAAACACTTATTGCCCCAATTGTCCTAACCAGATACATGTACTGCGTCTCTGCCCCAAGTTTATTAAACTTTCGTTTGAGGACAAATTCTCGATTGTTAAAGAGAATAAGTGTTGTATAAATTGTCTTTCGCGTGGCCATGTAGTTAAAGATTGTCACAGCACAAATAGTTGCAAATCTTGCAAGCAAAGACATCACAGCCTTCTTCACCGGCCACAAATTAGTAGAGTTGTTGCAGAATCATCATCAAAACCATCTCTGGTATCTACTAATTTTAGAAATAGTCACACTTCACCATGCTGCATGTCTTCTCAAACACTCGGATTGAAATCAAAGCAATCCTCTCCGGTTTTTACTCCAGTTAACAGTCGAGATTCGATGTCCAAACAGACTGTACCTCCAGCTTTTACAAAAGTCAAAAGTCGAGGTTCCAGTTCCCCTCCGGCTTTTACCACAGTCAAAAGTCGAGGTTCAAAATCCCCTCCGGCTTTTACTAATGTGAAAAATCGAGGTTCAAAGACCCCTCCGGCTTTTACGAAGGTCAAAAGTCGAGGTCCAAAGCCTTCTAAAACGCACCCACCCTCTGCTAAAAATAATAGTAACAGCCAGTCTCCCAACACCATTGAAGATAATGTGCTTTTGGGAACTGCAGTAGTCAACATAGTTCATAACGGTAAATCGTACACTACTCGCGCAATTGTAGATCCCTCTTCCAAGGCATCAATTGTTAGTAAAAAACTTAAAAATAAACTTGGCATTTTAACTCACTCTGAGACTACTTGTTCTAAGCCTGTTGCACCAAGAGAAGTTTGTTCTCTTCAGTTGTCTTCCCCTAAAAATTCATCTAGAATTGTCCAAACTAAAGCGTTAGTCTTACCTAAAATCAAGGGGAAGTTGTTCTCGTCACCATCCTTTTGTAATTTAAAGACTCGAATTCCTAATCTTGATTTAGCGGATTCTTTCGATAATAGCCCAATAGATTTGCTGCTTGGCGCTGACCTATATCCTAAGATACTCGAAGCTGAACCACCCCAAATTGTTTTGGATTCGTTGTTGGCCCAAAAATCTATTTTCGGGTACATTCTCACCGGTTCAGTACCTCCCTCGACTGTAACGTAATATTGCACCGAAAATTGAAATCGACCAATTAGAAAAGAATCGTATCATTTATAGTCGAAATTTGCTAAAAAAAATTAATTGCGCTAAAGATTGAAATTGTAGACCGAATCTATCGGCAATTCGTCATATCGCTTTGATAATTTTAAAATCTGCAACTATAGCTCACTTAGGAATCTGAATTTACGTTCTTTCCTAACTTATAATAAATTGATATTAATTGCTAGACTCGTAGTTCTAGCAAGGGGGCCGGAATGTATAAGTTCGATATGTTCCACCACAACTTTCCAATACTCGTCAATCACGGATGCTGATTGGCACACTGGCATCTCCTCTACAATTCCCTTGGCGGATACCGTAGTGAGCGGATCGCCGCTGGGTATTGGTTGTTGGCGGTAGGCTCACCTTGCTCTCATTAGAAGTATTTGTAATAAAAAGAGACAAGGGATCCTCTGCGATCACATAGAACCTCTGCGTTCACTTGTCTGTGTTTGTATATGTAGTTGTAGATAGACATGGGACCCTCAGCGGTCACTCAGAACCATTGCGTTCACTTGTCTTTTAGAAACGAAAGCGGAAGCACACGGCCTCTGTCGCCACCCCAATTACTAAAGGTAATTTGTCATTGAAAAGAAAGAAGAACCAATAAAGCATGGAATCATATTTAGAATTATACTAATTATTCTTGTGTTTTATTTCTTGTATAATTTCTTTCTTTTACACACCACACGCGCGAATCACCCTCACCAAACCTCTCACCTACACATCATCTCACACATCACATAAAATAACTCTGGGGAGTTTTGTTGTCGTTGCCGCTATCGAAGTCTTACCCCCACTCCCCTGAGTTAAACACCCCCCATATAACGGTACCTTCCGATATTCGGTATTTTGATGATTTTTGTCACATATCCGTGAAGGATTTGTCTAAAAATGTATGTTTGTGGGTCGTAATGGGTTCTAATATTTCCTTTACCTTAAGGTGGAGGGTATTAAAAGTTCGGCCCGGCCCAAATTGATGTTTTTTACTTATTTTTTTAATTTTTATTATTCTCCAAAAACTTTTTTACCAGTTAATGGCTTTATGTATGTAACTCCCTCGCAATCTCCACAACAGCAATTTCTGCTGCAGCACTGATGATCTACTGCAGTCATGAGTAGACACCCAGTTGCAGTTTCACACAATTTACCGCAGGCAATTGTTGCTATTGTTTTAACAGCTTCACATGTTATGTTCGGATTCCGCTAATCCGGTTAGCGGCCACTTTTACGGGCTGTACCTGTGGTTACTTCTGGAGTGAGTAGGGGTAGGTTTGGCAGGGCAATTATACACATCTTCGTCAATTCGTGCCCAATATGAATTGAGACGACTGCAGCATCCTGAGCGTAATTGCGCCAAAAATACAGAGGTTTGTCTAGGCAGCCAAAGTTCTCCAGCTTCAATGGGTGGGGGTGGACTCTGAGGAGGGCATTCATACTCTAACTGTTGATAGCATCTGTGACTGCATCAATATGAATACCACTCACACATGCCTAACAGACTTCTTGATCTAGAGGCTCTCTCTCGGAGTTTTATCCAGCATATGACGATTTGGATGACTCCCACGACAACAACGAAGCAGGTACTGTAACGAAAGCAATTGGTTATGCTGACCCATGCGAAAGACCTTTGTCTCCTCATGTAGATGGTCCACTGGTGTCATGAGGAGGCACACTGTCGCAGTTCTCAGGGCAGTATTCTGGCAGGTTAGGATGTTCCAATGCGAAGCATTGTTTCCAATGCGAAGCACATATATTCGCAGACCACACTGGTTCCGCATAGCTGACACACAGACTGACCTATTGCGTTGTAAGTGGTCAATAAGGTCTCCTTGTCGGCACCCCAATTGTTGGCAGCTGGCGCCTTGAGGACCTTCTTTCTAGTTTTCATTTTGTGGCAGATTGCTGTGGCTTGCGCAGACAACTTGAACATGCTGTCGCATATGACCCCCTTAGGATCTTGAGGTAGTTCGTGGTCAGTATTATATTTCCTTCGACCTGCACATTCAGCTGTGTTCTTAACTCCGCAGACCAATGTGGTAAACAATGTGGCCGTTGATTTAGTACCGGATATTTTCATATTCTCCGCGAGATAGGCGTTCAACCTTACGCATATATGCCTCCACGACAAGACTCAACACCAATCATCATACATAAGTTTCAGGTAGAGGTTAAACAGTTCCGGAAATATCACCCCACTTTTGGGTGTTTCATTCTAAAGAAATATAATTCAGACCATGAACTACCACAATATCATAGGGGTAACATTCTACATAATGTGCAAGCAAACCAGTAAGGAAAGGTCAAAAGTCGAGCGGGGCCGACTATATGATACCCCACATCACTATGTGCATTTAGTATATCTCCCGTACCAAACAAGTTTATATTGGATATTTAAGTGAAGTAGATCACACCAACTATGATCCAAATAACATTGATAAAACTTGGCAGAGGTATTTCCGACTGTACCTGATACCTGGTACCATTCCAGATCATTGCTGTGGAGTGCATATTTCGCATGTGAGGGACTTAAACCCCAAATCGGATGAAACATATATATGGGAGCTATAGCTATATCTGAACTGATTTTCCCCAAATTTAATTACCTGTTTCTAGGCTGAATTCGGTCGGATGTGCCGAAATTCAGGTCATTTGGACTGACATTGTCCATTTGGTGCACAATTAAACCTAAATCGGTTGAAGATATATGTGGGAGCTATATCCAAATCCGAACCTATCTTCATAAAATTTGGCAGAGGTATTTCCGACCTATATAAAATATCTAGTACCAAATATCACTGTTGTCGAATGCATATTACGAATGTGGGTGACTTAAACCCCAAATCGGATAAAACATGTTATGTGACAAACATAAACAATGTATGTGAGTTAAAGCTATACCTGAACCGATTTTAAAAAAATATTTGAATTACCTTTTTCTAGACTGAATTCGGTTGGATGTGCCACTGCCATTCAGGTCATTTGGACTGACATTGGACATTTGGTGCACAATTAACCCGAAATCGGTTGAGGATATATATGGGAGCTATATCTAAATTTGAACCTATTCTCACCTATTTCAATGGGGTTTGTCCTTGGGCCAAACAAACTTTCATCTCAGTCGGATAATAAATGCGACCTGCATTTTGTTCACAAAAATACATGGACAGACAGGCGGACGGACTGACATGCATAAATCGACACAGGAAGTGAGATCTTCAAAAGTAACTATGGGTCTATCTCGCTTCCTTCTCCATGTTACAAATAAATGCACAAAGACATGATACCCTTACCACTATGTGGTGTAGGGTATAAAAAGAGATTTTTATCTCCGGATCCGACACGCTCTTGTTAAATTATTCTTAATAAATATTTTGAAGTTGGAAGTGAGTAAAGAAACATTCGCTAACATAACTTTGATTTTTCGAAGCTTTAGAAAATGGGATAACTTTCAATTAATAAATTCAATGTTTTGAATACACATTGGATGATGAATAATGTCTCACGATTATTACGAATGCTTTCAATGTTTACCCAATTGAATTAGTTCAGAATCTATGCTTCTTTTGATGCAGTCAACATAGTCATAAAAATACATTCTTTTCAGCATATTTCAAAAACATGCGACTTGCATCCAGGTCAAACATGCCTTTCAAACCTAATTCGTAGGAAATGATTTTATTTTGCTTATGTCCGAAAATTTAATTTAAAAACAATCCACTTCAAAAGGCTTCAAAAAATGTCTATGGGTCTTTAAAATAAAGAAAAAATTCCTGACTTTTTGTCTTTCGAATATAAGTTCTTTTTTCCTCATTCCAATAAAAAATATAATATTTTCTCGGAAGTCTGTTCTGGTATTATTCCACATACCTCTTGTTTAATACCCCCATAATTTCTCTTTTTTTGTTGTTTCTGTTTCATCAGTTCATTTTAAATAATAATAATTTAAACCAAAAAATAACTCGCTGAAATAACAACATAATAGAACAGTAAAGCCTCTACTAATTGAACACACGCGTATATATATATTTAATTAAAATAAAATATTTATAAAAATATATTTAAAGCTTATAAGCTTTTTGTAAAATGCAATAATAATTATTAAAAGAAATATGAAAAAAAACAATAAAAAATAAGTACATTTATACAAGAAAACCCGTAATTATGCCATTGCTTTTTTATTTTTCCAATGCTGAAGGTAAGTAATTCGAAGCTGTATATTTATGAATCTTACCCAGATATTTTTCCAATAATTATAAAAAATACGAAAAACAAGTTAAAATGTAACAGATGAATACCCTCAGCCAATGTTCGATTATTTAAATATATATTGACCCTCCATAATTGTTGACCCTCTATGGAGTAGGTTCCATAGGAATGGGCCAACATTGTCCATTTTGTATCGGACCTAAACAAATGTGATATAAATATTGCGACTTGCCAGGATTGGACTTTATTGGTTACGTCCTTCACTTTATACCACTTGGTACCAGAAGGGGTTCACAGATACGTATCATCAACACTACAGATCATGTTTTTTTTTTTGTATGTGTGAAATTTGAATGTTTTTGTTTTTCAAATCTCGAAACCTATGTGGGGTAATGGAAATATTGAGATGTACCGAGTCAGAATGGAATCGGATGTTAATTTGGCGTTTATGAGCTTCGTGGATATTCAAAATGTTGAACCATATATCCCATCTTCACAGCAGATCTTGTGTTAATAAAAATAATGGGATGTGTAAAATATAAAGAGAGCCGGATGCTTATTCAGGATTTTATAATCGTTTTGGTTATTCAAAACTTTTACCCTTTGTAGGGAGGTTCCAGAATGAATGATCCGTTGTGTAGATGAAAATATTGGATGTACCATGTCTGAATGGAATCGGATGTTAATTTCGCGTTTCATCAGCTTCGTGGATATTTAAATTTTTGACCCCTTGTGGGGAAAGTACTAGAAGGAGTGTACCGATATATCCCATCTTCACAGCAGCAGAGTTAGTAGAAATAATGGGATTTGTGAAATATGAAGAGAACCGTATGTTTATTTCGGACTTTATGATCGTTTTGGTTATTCAAAATTTAACCCTCTAACATATTTATAACAGATCTTGTGTTGATAGAAATATTTGAGAAGTTTAAATTGAATCGGATGTTAATTTCGTGTTTTATGAGCTTCATAAATCTGTGGTCACAAGCAATAACCGCCTAAGTCGACTTAAGAAAGATCTGAGATATGTACGCTATCTTATTGAACTAACTAAACTAAACATGTGCGTGAAATACCCATTTCTCTGGCAAAATTATTGAAAAAGATATAAGTAAAAACATATTGACATAAATCGTAAAGAAACCCCTTTACATATACAATAACCGCCTAAATATACTTCCAACAATGTTGCTATAATATATTAATTTTAATAAATAGCCTATAATGGGTTAAGCTGTTTTTGCATATTTTTTGTAAATCGTATTGCAATAAACAAGAGAGTTTGCATAAGAGCTTATGTAGAGATAAATGGATATTGCAAATTGAGAATGATTAAGAACACCTTCTATCTCCACATAAAATATTATTGCATGTTGCTTAGTATGCTAGAAAGAGAGCAATGTCTACATAAGCGACTATTGTACATGGCGTATGCTCTCAGATTTTGTACAAATTACAGTTAGGCTTTTATAATAAATGCATTGTGTCAGATTGATTTCAGTTAAGCCAATTGTTCTAAACGTACAGAAGAGAAAAAAGTGTTTATAAAAAAATATTAAACTATAATTTGGTGAAAAATAAAGAAATATAATATGGAGAACAGCGAAAAGAAGCAGAAAGTAAATTGTGTAACAGGTAAGAGAATGGTGAACAAAATAAAAAAAACTGTATTACTTAGTTCTTTGAATTTTTTCAATAAAAAGATTGTGAAGAAGGCAGTCGCATGCGTTTTTTGGAAAACGAAAATTCTTTGCAAGACAACGATGAAAGTCGCATGTCTTTTTCAGAAATCAGTAATGCTGAATTGCCAATCAATTTTTTTCTACCCAACTACATACTGAAGCTGAAGAAGATAAGTGAACTAATCATGAAGAAGGGCATTTTGGCAGTGATGACTCAGTTCAAGATCCTGACTACGAACCTTCAATTGGAAATGGTGATAGTAATTGCAATGATATGGAAGACGACGTGGTATTCGACGAAGCTCCAACTACGTCCCTAAAAAATTATTCGCGGAAACTCTCATGCAAAAACAGAAACCACGGAAAAACTTATGTAAGTGCAGTCGGTAAAGTTGTGCCAGAGAGAAAATTTCAACCTCTGTCCCGTGACTGTCGAATGATGTGCAAAGCAAAGGTACCGCAGTCATTTCAAGAAAGCATATTTCGAAAATATTGGTCTTTGGGTACTTACAATCAACAACAAAAAAAATCAAAGTTTACAAAAGCATCCCGAAAGACCACGAGAACGAAAATTCCACGCTACTTATTGTGTGGAATATGAAGGCCAAAAAGTTCAAGTATGCCAAAAATGTTTCCTGCAGTGCTTTGATGAAAGTACAAGTTTTGTGAAATCTGTTTTGAAGAAGAAACTAGATTATCCTCATAAAGAGTTATGCTACAAGCATGGATTAGGTGCAGGAAAAAATAAGCTGACGGATGATATAATTCAACTTATTACGGACCACATAAACAGCTTCCCAAGTTACGATAGTCACTACATAAGGAGAGATACAAATTGTAAATATTTTCATGCCGAATTGTCGTTATCTCAAATGTATAAGTTATATTGTGATAAATATAAATCCAAAGCGATAAGCATTGCTTTATGTGGCATGAAGCGTTATCTGCTCGTGGTGGCAACCAAATTGCATCGTGCTTGTTCAAGTTTTTAATCAATCTTGAACAAGTTAATCACATTATTTTTATAGCGATTCCTGTGTGGGACAATATAAGAACTCATTCGTATGCGCAATGTTCATATTGGCTCTTCAACTCAATCAAAATTTAGAAACAATAGATCATAAATTTTTAGAACCTGGACACACACATATGGAATGCGATGTAGATCATTCTGTAATAGAAAGGAAGAAGAAAGGGACAGCCACTCAAATACACCATCCTCACGACTGGTACAATTTTGTTAGATGTGTAGGTACTAAACATAAATTTAAAGTCGTTGAAATGAATTCAGAAGATTTTTATAATTTTTCGCTATTATTAAAAACAAAGTTAATCTGGAGAAACACTAATCAAGATGGTGAGAGATTTGTTTGGAAAAATATTAGATGGCTAAGATATAGAAAATCTAATTTTGGAAGAATTGAATATAAAACCACATTAGATATAAATGCTCACTTCCAAATCTTTAATTTGGTAAAACGCGGTATTAATTCAATGAAGAGAGACGACTTATATTTACTAAACGAGTGTGTCAAAATCAGCGAAAAAAAGAAAAAAGATCTGCTTGCTTTACTTCCATTTATAAACACATGTTTTCATCCTTTTTATAAAAGTTTACAAACACAGGACTGTATTGATGTACATCCAGACTTAGTCGTTTTATTTTTTTCAACACGAACTATAAATAATCAAAAGGCCTAAGTTCAGTACGAGGAAATTTTCAATATGCAGTACCCGCCTAATTCGATATATGCCAGGCAACGAAAGCAATATTACTTTACAATAAAGGCATAAGTCGAGATACTCTTTGCATATTCCCATCTTCCATTTGCAATAACCATATATGTTTTTGTTTTTTAAATATCTTCTAAGTACATGAGATTTCCACTACCGTTTTTATTCTTAGCATTGCCTGTTTAATAATCTTTGATTTAGCATAAAATTTTTCCTCATGCTCTTTCTTAAGTTTTTCAGAAACTCCTTTGTATATAAAAAGTGATTTTTCTCCAAAGCATGATTTTCGACTTAGGCTGTTATTGCTTGTGACCACAGAAATATTAAAATGTTGACGCTTTGTGGAGGAGGTACCAGAAGGAGGGGACCGATATATTCCATCTTCCCACCAGACTTTGGGTTAATAAAAATAATGTGATGTGTGTAATTTGAAGACAATCGGACACTTACACCATAAATATATATAGGGTGAGATAAAAAAAAAACTGCAACAAAGTCAAACACCATAATTTTTAAATTTTTTTTAAATGAAAAAATGTCGGAAATAGCATCAAATTTTAGAAAAAGTTTAGATTTGTTCGAATTGGTTACCTTTGGCACGAATTATGGCCTTAGCCCATTCCCGGCGATGCGCTGGCTTGAGGTGATCGAAACTTTGGTATTTTTTAGGGCCAACCTTGCTTCCCAAAATACTCCAACGGATTACTATGCGGAGATTTGGGTGGCCATTGTGCGCTGGAAATGAAGCGAGGAACCTCATTTAGTAACAATTCTTGGGTCCTGTTGGAAAGTCCAAGATCTGCGGCCAAAATGTTTGCGTACTTTAATATTTTCGCGATAATATTTCGCATTTATTCTGATGCGACACGAGCGGAGAGCGACCATCGGCTGTTATTGTGGCCCACACCATAACCATGGCCGGCGCTTGAGTTCTGGTGGCCAACCAAAGGAGCACATTTTCAGCTGACCTCTTTGGCAAGTAAACTTGATAATTTCCTTTGTTTACAGATTACTGGACAACGAATGTTTTCTCATCGGAGAAAACCAAATTCGGCATTTCACCACTTTCGGCCAAGCGAAGCAACTCTTTAGTTTTTTTGAGTCTTTTGGAATTTCTGTGGCTTTCACTCGAGCTAATTTTTCAATATTTGCCGAATGGAATATTGAGATATGTTTAGCTCACGGGCCATTTTTCGGCCACTGCGACGCGGGTTTCGATCAAGTCGCTTTTTTATTTTTCGAACCATTTCTGCTAATATTGTTGTTTTCGTCCGTCACCGTCCACTTCCTTGACGTCGGGCTACGCTATCAGTATCACGGTAACAAGCGATAGTACGAGACACAAAAAGTTTATTCACATTTAAATGCTGGAGTGCTCTAAATAAATGAATCACAATATCACGCTTGAATTCCATCACGAATAACTTTATTCTTGAAAATTCTCACCAAAAATGCTTTTTTACCCTTGTAAACAATATAATGATCTGTCACTGGAATAATTTTTACAGCTGTGGGAGTGGCTTAGAAGTTGCAGCAGTCTGAAGTTGGTTGCAGGTTTTTTCATCTCACCCTGTATATTTCATCCGATTTGGTGTTTAGGTCCCCAACATGCGTAATAAGCACTTCAGAAATACCTCAGCCAAAATTTTATCAAGATCGGGTCTGATTTGGATATAGCTCCCATACATATATTTATCTGATTTCAGGTTTTTTTCCACCAAATGGTTAATATCAGCCCAAATGGAGTAAATTGTGGCACTTCCGACCGATTTGGTGAAAATCGGTTCAGATATAGCTATGGCTCCTATATGGCTCCTCCTCACATGCGTAACATGCACTGCATTACAATGATAGTTGATACCGGGCATCACATACTGCTCGAAAATACCTCTGCCAAGTTTTATCGAGATCAGTAGTTGGATTCTCCAAGTCATTTTTTGAGTTACCGACAAAAATCGGTAACTTTGAAACCCAAAGGAAGTTAAAGTTGACAACATTGGTATCTATCGGTCGGTCTTAACGACTACTTTGATTTCGTCGCTAACTTACCGAAAAATTTCGTTAATTAAGTTTACCGACTTGTGTCGGTAATTCAAAAAATTAGTTAGAGAATTCCATTACAGTTTAGATTTTTATATAGCTTCGATATACATCTTCATCCGATTTTACGGTTATTGCTTACTATATATGTAGTAAGGCCAAATTGAATAGATTTTTTCATATTCAACCGAATTTTACCATTAAGTGAAACTTGGTGCGATATATTTATTGCTCAAATAAATATATTTTAATATAATCCTTATCGAAGCCATATCATGCACTATACAGCAATGTTATTTTTGTTACGTGAACTCTACTAAAATACGGATAGTAGTGTAGGGTATCATATAGACGGCCCCGCCAGGGGGTTTTGTACATATTTTACACAATTGCTATGTTTCAGAACTTCAAGCAGGTAAAACAAGTTGCTACAATAAACGTTTTTTCCTTTACGATATCGAAAAACATTTCAAAACGAATAGATTCTTGCAGGTTCTGGAACATGGCAAATTTCAACACTATTCTCATAAAAGATGACAATGTTTTTTTATGTTTTCTTAATTATCGACTTTCAATTTTGTAGAATTCGCATTACATACATAGAGACAGAAGTTCATTTTGAGTGACTTCTTGTGTTTTTTTTTTTTTAATATTTAATTCGATCTGTGCCATTACCCCATTTATAAAACAAAGATTTTATAAATTGCTTCTGTTTCGTTTTATTTTAATTTCACCTAAAAATATGTGTTTTTTTGTTTTTATTTTATTATTTCGTACATCTATAACTTTTAGTTTTACATATACATATATATTTTTTTTGAAAGAAATATGTACGTTTCCATCATGTTTTTAATAAAATTGTATTTTATTTTGCTTACTATTTTATATTATCACTCAATGGTTTTGTTTTTTCTCCTCTCTTTTAGAAAAATATTTAAGTGAATATGTTTTTTTTGTGGATATAATTATCAGGCATGTGCTAGAGATTTTAGATGTCTACACTGTTGTAGAAACACCCAATGAACTCCAGGGTCTCAATTCTCGTTCTTTGAAAATATAAAATGACTAGTTTTATAAAGGAAAAATATTTAATATTTAAATTAACTTTTATAAAGACTGTACTTTTTATTTCGTATTTTCACAGAACAAAAATTCGACCCCTACTCATACCCATAGTACAATGAAATCAAGGTAGGGCTTAAATTGGTTTAACATGTCAAACTTGGATGTGTATATGTGCAGTTTCTTCCCGATTATATGAAAATTGTTTAGAAAATATTCAAATTTCGTTATAATCAAAATGTTTATTACAATCCATACAGGTCTCGCCTCTTTACTTGCAACTTTTTCCAACATTGCCTACCCTATCTTCATTGTATCATGCTCATACCTGATCCTTATTTTCTATTTTCACATTATTAATTTAATAAATTATAACAACAAAAATGAAAAAACACAAAGTAACTGGGATTTCTAAAATTCGATGCACTCGGTCGTAGGGGAGGGTGGTGGTAATTTGGACCTTCGCATAAATAATTTTTACACACTTGTTCGCATATTTCTTGATACATGTAAAAATTGCTTAATTATTAAAATAAATTAATTTCAACCGTGTTCAACTTGTAAGGCTCTCCAATATGTGAACACCTAAATTTCGGCTAATATGGAGGTTCCCTAAATTCATAAGATTAGATTATTCTCAATACTGTTTTTCACAAGGTGTCTGCTGGTTACGAAACACGTAAAAAGCAGAAACGTTCGAAATATACAATATCAGAATCACCGGTTAATCCGGTTAGAAATAGGAAGTACTGCTATATGGAGTCTATACCTTAATGTGGCCCATAAAGACCATTTTCAGTAACGATCAGAAATGCCTTTCAAAACTTTTGAGTGAAGAGAGGGCCCAACCGGTAAAAACTAAATTTTCTTTACAACAAGTAAAATAGTATCGGTCAGGTTTTGCCGAAAGATGTGGACCCCCAGCCTTGAGTTATGATTATTCAAACTATTGACTCTTTATGGGGGAGGTTCTGAAGCAGTTGGCCCTTTGTGGGTGAGATACCAGAAGGGGTTGGCAGATGTATATGATCTTCACAACAGATCTTGCGTTAGCAAAAAAATTTGTGTGTGCGTGAAATTTGAAGAGAATTGGATGTTTACTTCGTTTACTTTGACCGTTTTGTTTTTAAAAATCTTGAACCGCATGTGCGGGATGTACCGGATGGAATGGTGTGATCTGTACCATCTTTATAACAGATCTTGTTTTGATGGAAATATTGCGATGTTCCAAGTCTGAATGGAATCGGATGTTAATTTAGTGTTTTATGAGCTCCATGAATATTCAAAATTTTGACCCTTTGTGGGGGTGGTACCAAAGGGAGTAGACTGATATATTCCATCTTCACACCAGATCTTAGGTTAATAAAAATATTTTGATGTGTGCAATTTGAAGAGATCCGGATGCTTATTTCGGATTTTATAATCGTTTTAGTTATTCAAAATGTTTACCCTTTGTGGGGGAGGTACCAGAAGGACAGGTCCAATCTCTTCCATCTTTATAGCAGATCTTATGTTGATGGAAATATTGAGATTTACAAAGTCTGAATGGTATCGGACGTTATTTTCGCGTTTTATAAGCTTCGTGAGTACACAAAATGTTGACCCTTTGTGGGGGTGGTACCAGAAGCAGTCGACCGATATATTACATCTTCACACCAGACCTTGGATTATCAAAAATATTGTGATGTGTGTAATTTGAAGACAATCGGACTCTTACATCACATTTTATAAGAGTTATAATTATTCAAAATTTTGACCGTTTGTGAGGGACGTAATTGACGGAGTGAACCGATTTGTCGATTTACGCACCTGACCTGGCACAGATGCAAATATTAGGATTTGCAAAGTTGGAGCAAAATCTTATTATGCTTCCTCTTTCTGGGCTGTAAGTTATTTTTTTTTTTTTTTTGAAAATATTGACATTTTGTGGGGGAGGTACCAGAAGGAGTGGACCGATATTGTCCATCTTCGAACTCGATCTAAGTTTGACAATAATATTACGATGTACCAAATTTGGATTAAATCAAATGCTTCCTTCGAGAGTTATCGTGCGCACCAGCCAGACAGACGGACGGGCACGGCTATATCGACTCTAAACGTCCTGAAACGGATTTGGTTCAAAGAGACCCAAGGTCTAAACACGTTATTTCGATGAGGCATGTTTTGGCCGTACCAAATGATATATACCCTCCCTAGCCATATGCTTGAGGATATAACAAGTAAAAAAGCAGTAAGTTCGGCCGTGCCGAACCAGTTGGAAATTTTCGAAAAAAATTAAATTCGTTGAAAATTCTGTTAACATTTTAAAAATACCGAATATTGGAAGTCGCCGTTATGTTGGCGTGGACCAGCATAGGCATAGGTTTTGTCATAGGCCATTACAATATTCCAACACGAAACGGTGAATAATGTCGCTAAAATCATCAAAATACGGAATATCGTGGGCCTACATAGACATTACTCTTCCAGGGGTAAAGTACTCTGAAGGAACTCCCTGTGTGAATTTTCAGACAATTCCATTGAAAAATTTGGCTACAATCACAAAAATACCGAATATCGGGAGGTACCGTTATATGGGGGCTATAAGAAGAACTGGACCTGAATAGACAATTTTCTGTCACGGGCTCTAGTACCCATTAGGAACTTCAAATACGAAATTTGAAACAATTCGGCGAATAATGTCGCTAAAATCACAAAAATAGGGAATATAGGGAGGTACTGTTATATGGAGGCTATACGAAGACCTGGACCTGCATAGACAATTTCCTGTCACAGGCATGTTCCAGAAACTGTTAAGAAATACAAGTTCTCCAATTTTTATCTTCTTCTCATTCAAAAATTTGAAAAATCCTTACAAGTTTGTTTTTGTATGGCAAACACATCTCGAAGAATCGGAATATTTTTGCACGCTGCATCGAATTTTAGGTCACCCTGTAAAAAATGTAAGTAATTATGTGAAAACAAATATATGTATAATCTAGAAACAAGGAATGCAATCTCTAAAATATTGTAAAAATTAAAAACAAAAATTACTAAATGCTAATGTTTCGTTTTTTTTTTTTAATATTTAGAATAATAATAATGCTATGAAAACAATATCTTATATCCTAAAAAAACAAAAAAATATATATATTTGATGTGTCTAAAAAGAGAGTTTAGTGTTTAACACTACTTAAAATTAACAAGTAGATGAATGTTTAATGCATTGTTTTTGTTTTTTGTTTTAAGTTTATAAAGTAATCAAAGTCCATATCTTAGAAACTAAATTGGCAAAGTGAAGTAATTTTTGTTTTACTTTTTTTTTTAAATTTACAAAAAAATGGTTATATATATAGATAAATACAACAAAGATGTAGAGATGATCAAATCAAGTGAATACAATTTACTACATACATACACATGCTGTACATACATAAAATAGGGGTTTTTAGGGGGGGAAAACAATGTTTGCCAAGAGGATTCTAAATGTTTTATTCATAAAAGCCTTTTAATACACCTACATTTTTTTTGGGAACAATTGTCCATTTTAGAATCTTCTTCTGTTTTCACTTGTTTTTTACAATACAACCTTAAATTGTTTTCTTTACTTGCATTTTAACAATATTAACGTTTGTTTTGAAAATACATACATATTGACTTTTAAAAATTATATATCTCTTTAGAGCGAGTTTTTATATGTGTGTTGTTATTGTTATTAGTTGCTTTGTGATTTTTTTTTCGTTTTTTATAAATAAATTCAATATAGGATGGGCATTTTGTTTTGTTATGTTATTTTGTATGAAGCCGCTGCGCTGTTTCGTCTTGCCTAAGCTTTGTTATTTAGAAAATACTATTTTTTTTTGTTTTGGTTTTGCATTATAAAATAAAGTAAATACATGGATTATTTGTTTTTTTTTTATAAGCTGAAATTGACTGTGTGATTGATAGTACTGAGTGGGTGGGTGTATGTGTGTATGTCAACAATATTTAGCATTACAATTAATGTCAAAGATATTCAAGTATTTTATATGAAATGCTTGCTGGGTAATGAGCTGTTCTGCTTGGAAAGTTTTCAAAAATGAAATGTTCAAAAAGTTTGCTGGGTAACTTGCCCTTTTAATTAAAGAAACAAGTAAAATAGTATCAGTCGGTTTTGCCGACAGATGTATACCCCCCGCCTTAAGTTATGATTAGTTGGCCAATATATGCAAAATCATAAATTTCGATCAATTACATATTCATATCAGATTTCTGGTTAAGAGAAATATTTAGATATAGCAAGTTATCTTTATAACCGACCTGTTTTGGAAGTTATGACAGATAAAATTATTGAAAATTGTGATCCTTTGTGGGTGAGGAACCAGAAGGGCTTCGCAGATATATATCAACCTCACAACAGCCCTTTTGTTAACAAAAATGTTTATATGTGTGAAATCAGTAGAGAGTTGGAAGCTTATTTCGCATTCATCCTTTGCGTTTTGTTTTTCAAAATATTGAACTCTATGTGGGGGAGGTACCAGAAGGAATGGACCGATCTCTACCTTCTTTATAACAGATCCTGTGTTGATAGAAATACTCAGAGGTGCCAAGTCTAAGTGGAATCGGATGTTGAATTCGCGTTTTATGAGCTTAATGGATATTCAAAGTTTCGATCTTTTGTGGGGGAGGTACTAGAAGGAGTGGACCGATATCTTCCATATTAACACCAGATCTTGGGTTTATAAAAATATTGGGGTGTTTAAAATTTGAAGACAATCGGACTCTTACAGCACATTTTAAAAGAGTTGTTATTATTCAAAGCTTTGTCCCTTTTTGTGGGGGAGGTACTTGATGGAGTGGACCGATATTGTCCATTTTCGCACTTGACCTAGAACTGCCGCAAATATTAGGATTTGCAAAGTTGGAGCAAAATCGTATGATCCAATTTCTCTTTTGTGCAAAAAATATATTTTTTTGAAAATTTCCACCTTTTGTGGGGGAGATACTAGAAAGAGTGGACCGATATTGTTCATCTCCGAACTTGATATAAGTTTGACAAAAATATTACGACGTACCAAATCGGATACTCCCTTCGGGAGTTATCGTGAGCTCCAGCCAGACAGACGGACGGACGGACTGACATCGCTAGATCGACTCCAAATGTCCTGAAACGGAATTGGTCCAAAGATACCTAGGGTCTAACCCGTTATTTCGGTTAGTCACGTTTTGACCGTGTCAAATGATATACACCCTCTGTAGCCATATGGCTGAGGGTACAAAAATGGTCCTGACTTGTCGACTACGATGTGGAATACCTTTTTTAAAGTTAAAGATTAAAAATAACATTTGTGGGATTTTTTTCAAAAATTTTGCTGGGTAACTAAAGAAACAATAATTCTGACATCAGTCACTGTGTAGAATCCCTTCTTTCCCCGAATTATTATTACAATGTTCGGAAAAGACTCGAAAATTAGATTTTTGGGATCATATTTCAAAAAGTTTTCAAGTTACACAGTTCTATTACTGAAAGAAACAATAGTCCTGACTTGTCGACCACCATATGGAATACCTTTTTCTAGTTATTATTTATTTTTTGGAAAAGACTCAAAAATGAGATTTGTAGGCACCTGTTTCAAAAAGTTTTCTGGGTAACTTGCTTGTTTACTTGAAGAAGAAATATTCCTGACTTCGATCATGGTGTGGAATACCTTTTTCGAATCATTATTTATTGTTTGGAAAAGACTCGAAAATTACATTTGTGGGATCCTGTTTCAAAAAAAATTTGCTAGGTGACTTGCTTGTTTAAAAAAAAACGAATTATTATTCCAATGTTCGATTTGGAAAAGATTCGAAAATTACATTTGTGGGAACCTGTTTCAAAAAGTTTGCTGGATAACTAGTTGCTTTCTTTAAAGAAACAATGGTCCTGTAGTGGAACTTTCTAACTCATTTTATGAGTTACCGACAAAAGTTGGTAAAATTAAAATGCTTATAATTTCGGAAAATAACAAAATTTGTCGGTAAGTTAGCGACGGAATCGAAATAGTCGCTAAGACCTAAGGATAGATACCAATTTTTAAATTATTTTTTTATATAAAATTTTTGCCTCTCAAAGTTACCGATTTTTGTCGGTAGCTCAAAAAATGAGTTAGAGAATCCCACTACTGATTCCTGACTTGACATCTGTCATTATGTGGGAACTATTTTTCCATGGTACAATAAAAAGGGTATTTTAGACCTACCAGATGATTACAATTTTCTTTTTCTAAGTGTGCCCGACTTCTGCCAATTTTTTGCATGTATTTACTGTTTGAAAAATAAAAACAAAATATTTTCAAAATCAATGTAGAAGAAATTTAAATTGCGGGTCGCGTTTATAATATTAACCAGATTCGCCATGGAATTTAAAGATTGGACACTTAAAATCATATTTTTGAGAGAACATCCAGACATTTTATTCATCTTTCGCTTTATATTATATATAATTTTAGAAATGAACAAAAAGACCAAATAAATGAAAACAATTTGTTGCATATAATTTTGAATAATTCTGACAGGAAGCGTTCATAGCCTCAGGGCTGTATTACTGTAGTTTTACGAAGCTGTTCTACCTGCTTATTGTACCATATCTTTTTTGAATTATACTTCGTTTTCAAAAAAATCTGGTGGGTTCTCTGTATTGATGACAAAAATATACAGACGCCACATAGAGGCATTTATAATTTATCAATGGAATCAGAACTACTTCTATATAGATTTCCCCCAGGTTTCTCTAATCAGTCCACAAGAAATGCACAACGACATATCATCCTTTACCCAGTGCGGAGTAAAGTATAAAACAGAATCCTGATGTACAGCTACTGTTTTCCTGCTATAAACAATCTATTAATAAAAGATAATTAATAAGAAGGATTTTTATAATTATAAATACCACATTTTAACTTACTTATTATGCTGATTATGTTTCGATCTTCTAATATTTAATTAAATTATCATTGTTCAATGATCTTTTTAATTAAATGTAGTAATTTGTGGATTTCAAATGATTAATCACTTCAATATTGTCTTCTCTTACCCAGCAAATAATTTCAATAACTTTTTATAAATGAATACCCTTAACAATAACTTCTTGCAAATATATACTTCACACCACCCACTTCTCTTTAGGTGTATATAAATATTTTTGTTAAGCTTGTATCTTATGATTATCCAGTTACATAGATTAGATATATAGTTGCACTGCTGTATTATTGTTAAACGTTAAAATGTGTTCTCTCTCTCTCTCGTTGCTCGGTCGTATTATTTTGTATTCATATTATGTGTGTATGTATGTAATATGTATATGTGTGTGTCTTTATTTGTTGCGTCAATGTATGTGTTTTTTTTTTTTTTTGGGAGTGAGCTTCTTACATTTGTTTCTCCGGCATTTTATTGTATTTCAAATTGATTTGTACACTTTGCGAAAACATTTTTATAATGGCATAGTAATCGTTGGTAAATACTTTTAAAAAGCTCGGTATATTCTTAACAGCTAATTCAGAACAAAATTGTGGATACTTGCGATAAGCTGGCTGCATATCATCCCATATTGATAATAGATCACATTCATTACTGCGTTTTTTTTTTGGGCATGAAAAAAATAAATAAAATAGGTTAATTAATAAGCAAGTAAACATAGTCCACAGTCGAGCGGGCCCGACAAAATAATACACTACAACATTAAAATTTACGGTAAAGTTTCTGTAAATCTGAAACCATTTGGACATTTTGGATCACTGAAGAATCCTACAAGATATTGGGCTATAAAATTGGACTACTTAAACTCATTACATATCTCTATTTAACAGTTTTGCAGACAGATGTATACCCCCAACCTTAAGTTATGATTATTAAAACTGTTTACCCTTTGTGCGGGAGGTTCCGAAGCAGTTGGACAATATTGACCAATTCGTATCTGACCTAAGACTAATAAAAATAATAAAACGTGCCAGATTTGGTCTATATCGACTACTTTCTATAATTTATATGAGATATGTGCTAATTTTTGAAAAATGTGGAAATATGCGTGAAATATTGGTATGTGCACAATTTGAAGGAAATCGAACATTTATATCCAATTTTATGCGAAATTATAAATTTCGATAAATTACATATTCATATTAGATTTCTGGTAAAGGGAAATATTTAGATATAGCAAGTTGTAAAGAATCAACGACATGTTTCGCAAGCTATGACATGTATATGTATTGGAAACCCTTTATGGGTAAGGAACCAGAAGGGGTTCACAGATATATATTATCTTCACAACAGTTCTTGTGGTAGTAAAAATGTTTGTCTGTGTGAAATTTCAAGTGAGTTGGATGCTTATTTCGCTTTCTTTGACCGTTTTGGTTTTCAAAATCTTGCACCCTATGTGGGGGAGGTACCAGAAGAAATAGCCCGATTTCTACCATCTTTATAAGGGATCTTGTGTTAATCGAAATATTGAGATGTACCAAGTATGAATGGAACCGGATGGTAATTTCGCGTTTTATGAGCTTCATGCGTACTGTTGACCATTTGTGGGGAAGGTACTAGAAGGAGTGGACCGATATATCCCATCTCCTCACCAGACCTTGGATTAATAAAAATATTGTAATGTTTGAAATTTGAAGAAAATCAGACGTTTCTTTCGGATTTTATAAACGTTTTGGTTATTCAAAACTATCACCCTTTGTGGGGGAGGTACCAGAAGCAATGGTCCGATCTCTACCGTTTTTTAACAGATCTTGTATAGAAATATTCAGATGTCAAAATGGAATCCGATGTTAATTTCGCGTTTTATGAGCTTAGTGGATATTCAAAATTTCGATCTTTTGTGGGGGAGGTACCTGAAGAAGTGGACCGATATATTCCATCTTAACGCCAAATCTTGGGTTTATAAAAATATTGGAATGTGTGAAATTTTAAGACAATCGGATTCTTACATCACATGTTATAAGAGTTATAATTATTCAAAATGTTGACCCTTTGTGAGGGAGATACTTGATGGAATGGCCCGATATAATCCAATTTTGCACCTGACCTAGAACTGACGCAAATATTAGGTTTTGCAAAATTGGAGCAAAATCGGATTATTGCTTCTACTTTTGTGCAGAAAATTTATATTTTTGGAAAATTTCGACGTTTTGTGGTTAGGTACCAGAAGGAGTGGACCGATGTATTCCACCTTGACACCAGACCTTGGGTTAATAAAATTATTGGGATGTGTGAAATTTGAAGACAATCGGACTCTTACATTACATTTTATAAGAGTTGTAATTATTGAAAATTTTGAGACTTTGTGGAGGAGGTACTTGATGGAGTGGACCGTTATTATCCATTTTTGCACTTGTCGTAGCACCGACGCAAATATTAGTATTTTTAAAGTTGGAGCAAAATCGGATTATCGTTTCTCTTTCTGTGCTGAAAATATATATTTTTAAAATTTCGAACCTTTGTGGGGGAGGTATTAGGAGTTGACCGATATTGCCCATCTCCGAACTCGATCTAAGTTGACAAAAATATTACGATGTACCAAGTTTGAACCAAACCGGATACTCCCTTCGAAATTTATCGTGCGCACCAGCCAGACAGACGGTCGGACGGACATCGCAAGATCTACTCCAAATGTCCTGAAACGGATTTGGTTTAAAGAAACCCAGGGTCTAAACCCGTTATATTGACTAGGCACGTTTTATTTCATTTTTCATTTCATTTATTTATTTATATGTTGCAATGAAAAAGCCATTAGGCCAATAAGTATCACAACTATCAAAACTACAAAAGTGTACTCCAAAATAAAAAAAAAACATCTTAAAAATATTACATAGTGTATCTTAAAGTAACCTAAGAAATCATATGTAAAATATGGACAAAAAGGCTCCCCAGCCAATGAAAATAAATTTAAGTCTATTGCTGGTAATAAAAAAAAACAATATTTAATCAAACGATACAGTATCGTCAATATCATTAACAAACAAATTGTTAACCTCCATTTGCCTCTACAAAGTTTTCAAACATGCGGCGAAAAACACCGCGGGAAAACGAGAATTTTCGTAGCTCAGCTGGAAGCTGATTCCAGATTCGTGCGGAACGAACTATGAAAGATCTTTCATATAGAGACGTAGAAAAATGAGGGAAAATTATTTGCGTATTCCTAGTAGACCGAGAGAACACTAGCCGATCTCGCTGAAAACCAGGAAGATTTAAACAGATACATTTATATAGAAATGAAACCACGCGTTGTTTAACAAAAGTAGAGAATGACACTCCTAAAAAGAGGACTGCATGCGCAGAAATATGGTCAAAACGACGCAAATTATAAACATATCTTACAATGATGTTAAAAAGTTTTTCTAATTTCATTAAATACTCATGTGTTGTACCAGAAATCACTTCAATACAGTAGGAAAATACCGAAAATAACATAGAATGAGCAAGATTTCTCTTTACAAATAAGGGCAAATAGAAATCAGTTGAGTGTAATTTTCGGAGCATATTTATAACTTTGGGGTACAGTGCATCAATATGCAAAGAAAAATCAAGCTTGGCATCAAGAACAACACCTAAACAATTTATGCGGTCAACAAAATCCACCGCTACACCATTAACCTGTATATTAATACCGCTATTCAGTCGGCAAGGTGAACCAAATGTCATTGCTTTTGTCTTAGAAACATTTACTACTAGATTATTATTTCTCAACCAACGTGAAATATTACCTAATGTTGTATTTATGGTATTCTCTAGTTGAAAGTCTGATTGACCTTTAAAAAATAAATGAATGTCGTCCGCATACATAAACGGATGACAGTCGCAATTAGTTAGAATGCTACTAATGTCATTGACATATAAAACAAAAAGAAGCGGACCTAAAATTGAACCTTGAGGTACCCCGCTGTAAATATTACGTAAGCTGGATGCCTCGCCATTATATGAAACATATTGAGAACGTCCAGATAAATATGAAGCAATTAATTTACAAGAATTACTGTCAAATGCATATAATGAGAACAGTTTCTCAATCAGCATTGAATGATCCACACAATCGAATGCTTTCGAAATATCCAGCGCAACAAGAACACCACTATCACGTCCATCAATTGTCTCTCTAATCAAGTCAGTTAAGTCTACTAAAAGTGAAGTAGTGCTGAGACCACGCCTAAATCCATATTGATAATTAATCAAAAATTTATTGTCATCTATAAATGATTGAATCTGCAGCCTTATGAGATGTTCGGCAACTTTAGAAAGCGACGGTAGTATACTTATAGGTCTCAAATTCTCAATAGTGTTCCTTCCTTTATTTTTGGAAATAGGGAAAACCCTAGCAATTTTCCAGTCATTCGGGAAGGTCGATGTTGTAAACATTGTATTAAAAATATAGGTGAAATGTCTAGAAATATATGGATAGATTAATTTCAAAAATTTAATGGGTACTCCATCAACACCTACAGACTTCGATTTGACCTGCTGAAAGGCTTCAAATACATCTATCTCGAAAACACAATTAAAAGAAAATGTATGACGTTGTCTATCAATATCTGGAAAATCAACAATAACATTGCCAATACCATTTTCTTGAGTAAAATATTCATTCAAAACATTAACATCAAAGTCAGTTGAGAGGTTGACGTCATTGTCAACGATACCACCGGCATGAAGTTGTCTCCAGAGATGAGTAGCATTTAGTCCATTGAAAATTTGTTCATAATATTTTTTACGTTCCTTTCTAAGAATAGACTTAGCTTTGTTTCTGAGGGTTCGATACACCGCCATATTTTGCAGCGTAGGAAATTTTAAATAATTTTTGTACGCCATATCACGCAAAGAGATCGCCAGTATTATAGATTTACATTTCAGCCACGGATCCAAGGAATGTACAACACGCTTTCTAACGATAGGAACATATGAAAAAAGATTAGCAATAAGCAACTGGAGAAACGAAAGCTGTAAATTAATATCAGATGTACTATATAAACTACTAAAGTCAACATTGACGAGATAATCAAGCAGACCGTCCCAATTTATATCATTATAGTTCCGAAATTCAAAAAAATGTTCTGCTGATGTCAAATTTATATTAGTGATACCAAAAATTAAAGAATGGTGAGAAATAGAAGGACATTGGACTTGATCAGAGGAGATAAGAGAACAGAGGTGACTGCAGGCAAAAAAATCAATAAGAGAAACAGAATCAGTAGCAATATTAAAATGGGTAGGCAACGAGTTATGAGTAATTGATATACCAAGACGAAGACAAACATTCCTCATTTCAGACGATTTTGAAATGTCGAACAAGTTACAATTAAAGTCGCCGACAACAATTATAGATTCGTATCTGGACAAAATATCTTTATGTATCTCCTCAAAGTTATGAATATTACCATGTGGCAAATAAACAACACCAAAAAGGACTTTACTTAAACCAAAAATAAGTTCTATAAATAAAGACTCGCAAACTCCAGGATTTTCAGAGCGAAAAACCACCTTATACTTAATATTTTTTAAAATATAAATACCTACACCTCCTCCACGAGCGCTAGGTCGGTCATTGCGGACAAATGAGTAGCCCGGAATCGCAACAGTTTTCGACGAAACGTAAGGTTTCAACCAAGTCTCGGAAACAGCGAACAACCCAAAACCACTATCACAAATAAGATTTTTAAGCTCACAAAGGGTGGTATTATAAATGGACGGACGCAAACTATGACAATTTAGATGACCAATGGACATACAATTTGAATATTGACTCAATCTGTTTTTGAAAAAAGACGAATTACCAACAATAGGACCAAGGTTATTTGAAATCATTGGAAATAAAAATAAATATTATGCTGGGGAACTTAATTGAAACCGAAATTGAGATCAAAATGAGATTATATATTAAAATAATTATAAAACAAAAGAAAAATAGAAAGAAATCAAGGCAAAAAAACATATTCAAAGAAAAAAAAAAAAATAAGAATATGAAAACTAATTCAAAACAAGAATATTAATATAACATTTGACTCAGGAAGAATCCTTAAGAACTACTCAAAAATTAATTCAAATAAAATTTTCAGCTATGATTCCATAATGCCTCACAATCATCAATTCTAAGAAACCGTTCATTGCCATCCGGAAGCAAAACATTAACTCCAGGCTCATCACCATTAACTAGTATAAATTTTGTAATTTTCCTTTGGTTTCTAAGTTGTCTGCAAACATACATTAACCTGGCAGAAGCGGGAGTCAGGTGATCGTCTATATACACATTCGTTTGTAGATTTCCACCAATAACAGCATTCAACTTAATAGGAGGACCTCGACGGTAATTAGCCATAATACTGTCTCTTAAAAGCACAGAGTTCAATTTAACCAAAATGGATTTACCACCGGCAAAATAACAGCAATGCTGTATATCAACTTGATTAATGCAGACATGACAAATGGCTGCAATTTTAATAACAATGTCGCTTATATTGTGAAGACCACTAGGAAGGCCATTAAGGACAATATTTGAACGGTTTAGACGGCGTTGAAGAATCCCATTCTGTACCTCCATCTTCTCAATTCGTTTTCGGAGAGAATTAATACTCGACATTGAGGACTTGCATATCTCAATTTCCCCTTTGATGGTACTTAGCGTTGAAGATAATGACCCAATCTTGTCTTCACATTTCTTAACATCGTCCGAAACTTTGCGCAACCCATCCAGAAACTCCTCCCGAAAAGATGCAACGACATCATCCAAAGCCTTCTGAAAATCGGCAACATATGATTGCATTTGTTGTTCAATTTTAGTTTTCAATGCCGAAGCCATATCATTCACGACAGCAGTAACATGGTTAATAACATCATTGTCACCAGTACGACCAGAATTACTACATGAAGGTTTTTGTGAAATTTGTGAACATTTATTGCATTTATACACCAATCCTTTGTTTGCTTTAACTTCATTGATGCTCTTACCAATACATGCCGGATGGAAAAAATTGGGACAAGTAGAGCATCCAACACTGTAGACTTTACCAATAGTTTTACCACAAATAGGACATGTATAAATTTTAGATCTGGTTGACATCATAAGAAAATGGTTGCAAATACAAAAAAAACCAATCGATAATTTGTTTGTGTCACAAGTGGCGCATCAAAATAAACAGTGTTCTTCTTATTCTTCTTCTCAGCGCAGCCGTGTAGAAGTTGTTAGTGTATCAAAGCACATAAACAATTTTGTTATCTTCTCCTTCTTAGCGCAGCAGTGTAGTTTTTGGTGTATGAAGGCACGTAGTTATTGTAGCTTAATCAGCGTGAATATCAAATATTTCAGCAAATCTTCATAAGGCGTGATCAGATATAGTCGAAAACTAGTAGCACAGGTGTATTTTACTCCGAAAAATAGTATACTTTTTACATTTAAAGATTTTTCCCGAGAGCACAGCAAAAAATTTTGCAATTCATGTCAGTGCTGCCAAAGCATATCAAATCATATATACCCCCTCTAACCATATGGCTGAGGGTATAACTCAACGCTGATCATGAATATATGTAATTTTTTGAGTCTAAAATGACAAATGGATTGATAAACTTGATATACCGTCATGTTATGGTGCAGGTTATAAAAATACCTAACACGAACTGTTGGGGCGAATCTGAAATTTTAAAGCGGACTTTTCACTGTCGAAATAGCGGCCACTTGCTAGTAAAAATAAAATTCATCCTTTAGTTGCCCCTTCTATTTCGGTTACTTTGCTTTGTAAACTTTCAAAACTCTAATATACGTGTCTTCTGTCTCAATTTTTTATTGCGTTGCACATTTATATTAACGCCATCTAGCGACACATAGCTATAACCACAAATTGTATAGTTGAGATGATTTCAAGAGGAAACGTTTCAAATAAAATTGCAAAATAAATTGCAAACATACGTTTTCAACTTACCTTATATGATTTTCACAATCCTTAACTGTTATAATTAAATACTGTATTTTTAATTGTGAACATTGATTGTAAATGTCAGAAGACTGCTGCCGACTAAATATACTATATACATGTTCTGTACGTTCACTAAAAATATAGAAAAAAGAAAAGATAATCTTGTTTAACTACCGGTTTATATATAGAAAACATGTAAGGTCCCAGTACACTCGAAGAAAGTTTGCCAGAAAGTAACGTGAGGTTTTGGGAAAGAGATTTAGATTTTGTTCCGCCACTAGTCAATAAAGTCTCAACAGAGTTTTGAAGACCTGAATATGGTATTTCATAAATTTTCTCCATATTTTAGATGATTAATTTACTGTCGTAAAGTTAATTTTATAGGCTTAACTTTGAATGTAGATGGATTGGTCATAAATGAAATTATAATGCATGACTTATAAAAAAATTGCTAAAGACAAATTAAACTCCCTTCTTACATTTTCTTTAATTTCGGCAAACTTTCTACGCATAGGGTAAAAAGGAATAAATATAGATATTAAAACTAATTTAAAATTGTTGTTACCTTATTTGTTTCATTTCCAAATGAGCATGATTTACAATCGGTCTTCTTGTGGATAAATGCACAGTACCAATTATATCAATTGGCCCTACAAAAGAAACATTTGTAATTATTTTTTCTATTCAACTTATTCATAAAACACGAAGCCTTTGTTGGTTTTATGGCGACACTTAAAACTGCTCTTGACATTTAAATTTACCTGCAAATACTGCATCTTTTTCGGTATTCATTTTAATCCATTCCAGCATAGTATCCAAATCGTCATTTATCAATTTAACATTTGTCGATGGGAAATATTCCTCTTGGATATTCTAAATTTGCGTAGAAGGAAATATTATTTTAATTAATGAAATCATTTAAAAATATATTGGCAATCTCTCACCTTAATGCCCGGATTAACAATGCTCGTCAAGAAGACCAACAAATATGCAGTCCAGAAAATGCGTCGATTTTTATTCGACATAAACGAGGAACATATCGTGGAACCAAGTACACAACCTTGTGTAAAGCAAAGGAAAAATAATTTCCTTATACTCAAGCCCATAAATGTGAAAACAGTCATCTGTAGGAAACTGTAGAGATAGTGAAAACTGCGATAATTACAGGTATTTTCGTCGTCATCATCATCGGCATCGTAGCCGAAATCATGATTGGAGTCATTGGTATTTTTGGACTGTTGGCGTTTTGTAGTTGGTTTTGATTTGCTTGCAGAATCAGACGCTGTAGCATTGGAAGATGATGTGGTGTTTTTACCATTTACGGACGGCATATCTTCTTCGGTTTGTGTTTTACTTGTTTCTTTGTTACTACCATTTGTGGTATTTGGCGAGGCGGTAATGTTTGTATTTTCCATATTGTCACTATCCGAGGATGCGGAATGATTTTGTTTTTTCGATACATCAGAATCATCTTTGGATTTTTCCTCAGCATCTTTGTGTTCACGTTGCTCGTGAATTTGTTCTTTCAATTTTTTGATATCATTTAGGAATTCCATGTGTTCATTGGGTTTGTCTTTTTTCGAATTGGTCTTTTCTTTCTTATAACGTTCATAATCATAATCACACTTGGCCAAAAGATCTAGGCAATCATTGAGCATAGCTTCTGTTTCTTTTTTCGACATGTCCTGCATACTGACACGATTTTCTTCAAGAAAATCTTCCAATATGTATTTTTTCGCTCTTTCAATGACATCGGTGTTGGGCTCCTTGACTTCAGTTGATTTACGCCATTTGCGAAAGAATCTTGCCATAATTACAACTCCATATAGGCAATATGGTTTGACGATGAGATTTTTTATAAAACCCCACAGTTCTGACCATTGCATGCGTTCATAATCAGGATTACAGGCCGAAAGGCTGGTAACAAAATTAACTTTTGCCTGTAGAATCCAATGTACAATGAGATCGCGATAGAGAACAAAGGTGTTCTCCGATGACCTTGCCAGCCCAGACATTTCTAGAATATCAATTATTGTGCCCTGAGAACATATTGAAATCAAAACGCCCAAGGGAATTGTTTTGAATAGAAATTCTGCTGTGTTTTCTGTTATTACACCCAACTCTGATTCCTTTTGGGGATTTGTTGACGGAGTGGGCTTTTTCAAAATTCTCACGGCTGTAATCAACGATAGACCCACCAAGGGTCCCAACTGCCAGCCAAAAAGATATCTACGATTTCCAAATGAATAATAATACGCCAAGAAATTTGCCAATAACTGGGATGTTACATAGTCCATGGTAAATAGGCCCACAACACGATTCGGAACTCCACTTATAGACCAGGGAAGCATTAATATTAGAATTTGGCTAGCAAAAATAATAGCTGAAAATTGCCAGCACAAAAGAGCCACTGTTGTTAAATATATCATCTTCAGTATCTGCAAAGAAAAGGAAATTAAAATAAATGGGTTAATCCCCTCAATCACTACACACCAACAACACTCAGAACAACTGGCCAACTCACCGTCAACAACGACATTCTGTATTGCTTTCTCTCCGTTACACGATTTATGCAAATGCATAAATAGAACATTTGTACAAATATAGCGGGAAATGCAAAATTTTCTCTGGCCATTGGCCTTTCATAGATTTTCGCCGCAAAACTATGAAACATAATGTAGGACACTACAGCATAAATGCCACCGAATAGATTGCGACTCAATAGCAAGCCATACATGTATATTATCAAGACGGTGAGGCCTCCCAAAAGCCATACACATTCAAAGTAGAATTGTAAAGCCTGTCCTTCACATCGGCCGTGTTCAAGTGTCAGACGTATATCATCCGAACGCCAACAACTCAATAAAGATAAAATACCCAATCTGCTGTGGGAGCGTAATAAATGATAAAGAAATCTAGAATAGAGAATATGAAAATAAAAAAGTAAATTAGTATAATAAAACAAAAATCAATCACAGTGAGGTTCTAGTGACAAAAAGATGCACTACACTAAGGGAATTTGGAAGAAACGCATTTTTTCATAAAATTTGTAGATTTTTTGATAACCTTATATCAGAATCGGGAAATCATATAAGTTGAAGATGCATCTGAAAAGGTTGTATTCATTTGTGCCATTACATTCGAGTGTCAGCTGACAGTGATCGAGTTAGATCAATGTCAGGCTGACACCCACATATTTGAACTAAATTTGGCAAATCCTTGGATGCAGGGCTGTATTTCCATAAAGCATAAAATCGAAGAAATCGTTTATACGAGCAGCTCCATTATCTTGAAGATTTGAACGAAATTTAGGAAAGGCGCGAAACTAAGTAAAGCTGTATAGATCTCAACAAAATTTGACAGAGGTCTTTCAGGGTAAGATTTAATGTCTCATATTTAACACCGATATAGCGTTTGGTGTTACAACACTACGAAGCTAATTTTAAACAATCACGGGACTTGGCAACATCAGACAATGCTTTTCTCAAAACAGCTATATAATACAAAATAAAATGCATACATTAATAACATCAAAGGGAAATAGTGTAGGGTACAACAACAACAACAAAACATATTCATAATTAATCACACACTTTGTTTCGATCAATATCTAATTCAACAACAAGATTGTGCACAGGGCGCCAAGACTCAATTAGTGAATGACGATGAGAGGGTTTGTCACTCACCAACACACACTCCCACTACCTACCCTATTGTTATCTCCGGCAGCACATGAAATCTACTTAAAACGTTGACACTATTTGGATATTCAATAGCGGTTACATTCATTAACTGCTCACAGCCTGTCCAAAAGTCAGGGGCCTCGGTTAAAGTCTTGTAAAAGCTATGATACAGGGCATCTTCACGCCGAAACAAGGATTCACGTTCCAATTGTGTTAGATGGGCCATATTTGTACGATTCTCGAACAGATTTCTTACATGGTGGACATACAGGAAAAAGAATCCAGTGCCTAAAGTTTAGAAGATGACAATCATTATTGCATTTAATTAAGTTCGCTATTCATTTCAACATACCAATTAATGACTGGGCCAGCATCAGCACCAGTTTTGGTTCCCTCATATTGGGCCGTGAGTCGTTGTTGTTTTGTTCTTTCTGGTCTTTTTCCACTTTTTCACCTGACTTTTCTGAGGTTGTTTACCCTTGACTTCTTGATAAGCACTCAGAAACAAGGCCGTTGTCTTCGCCTCAACAACAACATCAATGCATTAAACTTTGTGTGTGTGTGAGAGTTTTCTTATGTTTTTGGTAACTTGTATTTTTGTTTATTATTTATACATGTTGTAAATCTGGCCCTTCTCTTTGGTAAATTGCAGTTTTGGAAAGAAATAAAAGATTTTCCGGCTAATGTCAATAGTTGAATCGTTCCGGAACAAACTAGTTCAAATGAACTATTCCGTAAAATGAACTAAGGGAACTAGATTCAACTCTTTCGCTCAGCTATTTCTTCCATTCACTTCGCCCATTGGATTATGTTAACAGCTGATTATTAAATCGACGCCGGGTGGGGTTAACGCCGACAGTCATCGTTGATATATTTATTTGCAGGGGATTTACATCGCATCGACAAAGCTGCTGGGACAATGAACTGTCAAACAAATTTTGGAATTTAACATTTTCAATCAAAAAGATTGAACTCAAGCTCAAACAATTGCTATTTGTTAATTTTCAATGAAAAATTATTCAAATTTGTAAAAATTGTTTTAAAAAGGCATATCACAACAATCCCCGATTGGCCACGTAAGAGAGAACATATAAAAATCTTCATATTTTTGAAAAAACATTTTAAAATTGTTGACATATCAATGTTCCCAATCGTTGTTTAAGCGTGTGTTTTCTTTTCTGTAATAAAAAAATATATATGCGAATTCGAGTGTTTTTTAAATGCTTATTACAACGTATGCATCGACAAAATCTATAGTTTTTGTACCGAAATCAACGTTTAGAGATATATAGAACATGAAATTGAAAAGAATTTTAGGTCTTTCATTCAGTTTTCGCGGTTTTTAATTATTTATTCAAAATCAATGCAACAAGTTCTTTGATCGTTTTGATCGTTTAATATTGCCTACCTTGTCTTCATTTTACCATGTTCCATTGTATGTAATTATTGTTTTGAACAATGGTTGCTTAAAGGTGAGAGTACATAAACAGCTTCAAGTCTTTGCATGGCATATTTTGTGACATATCATAAAGGGATGCAAGAGCCGCACTCAGATTCTGCCGTTGTTTCCCTTCATAATTTGACATTAATGTGCCGAACCATGTTGCCAAGCGGCTTATGTACCCTCACCTTAAGTCCGAAGTATTCCACCATATACGAAACAAAAATTTAAAATTATAGGAAGATCTCTGATCTCAGCAGCACCTATTTGTTGTAGAATGGTCATAACTTCATTATTATTTTTTTGATTTCTTTGATGTGTGTTAACGGTTTGGTTATATAGCCAAATAGAATAGAGTCTACCAGGTATGGAACGAATGTATATAGCTAAATATCAGAAATGTTTTTTCAGTCTAATATTTAAGCCTTCTAAAAATCATAAAGCAAAACGACCACATACGATCTTCTTTCTTCATTTTTATTAATATGCCTATAATTCTCATCATATTGACTTTTTATATAGAATTATAATTCTTAAATACTTACTTTTCGGCGTTTAAATCATGATTTTTACATCAGTTTTATTAAAAAAATATTAATTTCTAAAATGTTGACATATCGGCATTTTCCAGTAATTGTATTAAAATGGTTAAAACTTCGAAAAAATGTATTTTTTGACAAGAATTATTGACTTTCCGTCCCCTGATACCAAAAGTCGATTGTGGGTTTTTCTCACTCACACTATTGCTGTTGTAAAATAACGACTTTGGAATCCCCCTAATATTCCTGGGTTGTTAAATGTCGACGTAGGAAGCCCTATTCCCAAGTATTTGTTTTCTTTTAATATCTCACATTTATAACAATTTTATCCAATTTTGCTGCTCCTGAGTAAAGCTGTTAATGTACCTTAAGAAGTAACCAAAACTTGTATCAATACTTATCATGTGTGTGGTCATCAATTTGGACGTTGTATGCCTGGTGTGTTTGCATCATTCTGCCGAAATGCATAGCATTTTTGGGACGACGGGGTCGTCGGATGAAAACGACCCAACGATAGCCCAAAAGATATCCACATTGTCAAAACTGAAAGTGGATTCCAAGAATGAACATTTGCCAGAAAAACTATGTGATGGTTGTCTAAAGGATTTGAATGCTGCCTGGAGGTTTCATAAGAATTGTCAAACTGCTGTGGCTGTCTTTCAGAGTATTCTAAAACCAATTTTGCAGTTGCAAGAACAACCCAAAGAGGGTAGGTTGCCAGATAAGCAGGATGCAGAAGAAAATTGTAATGAGCCCACCTCAAGCGGACAACAATCACAAGAAATGACAATTAAGGACATTTTTGAAGAGGAAGAACCATCACAACATCAGCTAACAGCAGTGGTTGAGGCAAACGAAGAAAATGCCATTCTTGAATCTATGGCTGTGGATGCCGACGACTTAAAGTCTGTCAAGGATGTTTCTAGCAATAGTTTTGGGGAATTGAAAAGGTGTATTTTGGAAGAAGAAAACGAAGATTGTCAATCTGTGGATGAAACTCAAGGCCTTGTAGAGTACTATTTAACAGATGAAAATGTTAATGAAAACAACGAAGAGAAAATCAGCAAAGAACAGCCCTCCCACAGTTTGAGAAATAAAAAAGATGTTTCAACAATAGCATCTAAAAGAGTGGTTTTCAACTCTGTGAGGGAGGAAACAAAATCAATGCCTTCAACCACAACAACAACCAGAAGAATGACTCATCAAACACTGAACAAAAATCACCAGGAAAGGAAATCAGAAGGACCAGAAGCTGTTAAATGTACAAAACCTGTTAGGAGGCGACAGAATCAACAAGTCCCGTCGAAGGAGTCACAACAACAGAACTCCAACCAGCAGATTGATTCCGAAGACAATGCCAACCAAAATCTAAGCAATGATGAATCGGAACCAAAGTCGCGTAAACGTAAGATGACCTCAGCGGGTACAAAGGCTCCAAAAATATGTGAAATATGCGGTAACTCGTATCGCTTTCAACATGCTCTCAATGCCCATATGCGACGCCATTACGATGATAAACCTTTCCCATGTGAAATGTGTTCCAAGGCATTCGTTTCCAATGTGGAACTGCGTCGCCATATGCGAGTACACACAGGACAAAAACCCTATGCCTGCCAGTATTGTGATCGTCGTTTTTCCGATTATGGATCGCGCATTAAGCACGAACGCACACATACCGGCGAAAGACCATACGTTTGCACAACATGCGGCAAATCATTTGCTTATCCACATGTTTTGTCCGTACATCTGAGAACGCACACCGGCGAAAAGAAATTCAAATGTAGCTATTGTCCAAAAGGATTTACCAAAAAGGCATATCTGTTGACCCATATGGATACGTATCATAGTAACAATGTTGGAGATGTGACAACATATGAATTGACGCTGGAGGACGATGATGGGGATACGGTTGAAACGGATAATGAACAATTAGCTGATGCCATTTTTACACCTGATTTCATTAATGATGAACATGAGCAGGAAAGTGGCCAGATTCAAAAAAGTGAAGAAGAAATTGAAACCGGCGATGATGATGAGAATAACCGAAGCGACCAAATGACAGTACCAAAATCACTTTTACGTCTTAAAGCCGAGACCGAAGGCGAAGATGATACAGATGTACAGGAAGTAGAAATCCATTTGGATGAATACACCATAAGAGTACGTTAAGTTATGAAAAAATTTGTTCAATTTAAATATAATTGATATTTTTCTTAGTGTAAATAAACTATTGGTATGTTAAATCGAGTTGCAGCCTCGTTCATTCGGGGAATTTTTAGTAGTAGAAAAGTAGCATTAAAATAGAGAAGAATATACTGGGTGAGATAAAAAAAAACTGCAACAAAATCAAACGACATAATTTTTACATTCCTTTTTTTATTGTCAGAAATAGCATCGAATTTTAGAATAAGTTTAGATTTGTTCGAATTGATCACCTTTGGCACGAATTATGACCTTCAAATGGCCAATGAAGCCGTCACACGCTGCCCGAATGTAGCTCTGCGGTATTTTGGCCCATTCCCGGTGAAGCATTTGCTTGAGGTGATCGACGCTTTGGTGTTTTTAGTGCCAATCTTGCTTTCCAAAATACTCCAAACACAATAGTCCAACGGATTGGTATCCGGAGATTTTGGCATTGACATTGTGCGCTGGAAATGAAGCGAGGAACCTCATTTTGTAACTATTCTTGGGTGGCGCGTGCTGAGTGCGATGTTGCTGAGTCCTGTTGGAATCCAAGGTCTGCGGCCAAAATGTTTGCGTGCCCATAACTTTAAACACCCTCCAGAATATTTTCGCGATAATATTCGGCATTTATTCTGATGCCACAGTCGATTAATACGAGCGGAGAGCAACCATCGGCTGTTATGGCAGCCCACACCATCACCATTGCCGGCGCTTGAGTTATGGTGGCCAACCGAAGGTGCACATTTTCAGCTGACCTCTTTGTGAAGTAAACACGATCATTTTGTTTATTAACAAACTGCTGGACAACGAATGTTTTCTCATCGGAGAAAACCAAATTCGGCAGTTCACCACTTTCGGCCAGGCAAAGCAACTCTTTAGCTCTTTTTTTCTTTCTTTCATCTCACCCTGTACACATGCCGTTTGCAATTCAATAATTCTATGACGACACGAAAGTGATTGGGGAGCGAAAACATAATTCCAAATCAGTTTTAAAAATTTTTATTTTTGATGATAGTTCGGCTGAAGGTCAGTAAAACAATTTTATTTAGTTATCTCCTTTTTCCTCTTTATTATATCCAATATTTCGATTGTCATCGACAATCATCTTCAGGGATATTAACTTTGTTTTAGAGGAAAACGTCTGCTCTAATTTGACGTCAAATTATTTTTATAATTAATTCAAAAATTTAATAAACATATTTGGAATGGTGTTTTTTGTTCGCAGTCGCATCGTCACAGAAAAACATTCCCTTATTCACTTTAAGTTGCATAAATATAATTTAAACGACAGAAACAGTTACTTCCCTTTTTTGATGTAAAATTTTATTTACAAAATTCAAATGCTTAAGCTAAAAAAAATTTTAATTCTATACGATACGAAAACATTACCTAATGTTCTACTTTGCTGCTTGTTGAGCCGCTTTCTTCTCGGCCATACGTTTGTCACGCAGCATTTGATAGGAGACACCAGGTTCCTTGTGAGAACTGCGTGGGAAACGTTTAACTTTCGGTTTCTTTTGTTTACCAGTCGCAACACTGACGGGCAGGATATTACGTTTCTGGAAGTTCTTGAAACGATCGATTAAGAGGCTGGTACCCGTTTGAATATTTCGTAAATTGCCAGCCAATTCATCAGGCATATTAACATCCTGATCTGGTTCGTTGAACTTCAATCGTCCCAAACGCTTTGTTTCGAATTTCTTTTTGAATTCGGCCTTTTTACGGCGTTTCATTGCCTCATTTAATTCTTCCTCTTCGGCCAGGACTTCGGATTTAATTGATTTGATACGATTCAAATCGGCTATTTGTTTCTTTAAGGCCTTCTTTGCTTCCAGTTTCTTTTGTAGCTCCTTTTGACGAAGTTCTCTATTGCGTGCAGCTTTGCTCTTCTTTTTGTTTTCAACTGGCGGATTGACCGTACTGTATGCTGCTGAATCATCGGCATTTTCTTCTCCTCCCTTCTTTCCAGATTTCTTATCTTTATTGCCTTCCTCATTTTCATTATCATCATCGTCGTCGTCTTCGTCATCATCATCATCCATGCCTGCACTCATCTCCTTTAAGTGTTGCGTTTGCCTTTCTTCAGCTGTAACCTTACGGAACATTTGTGTTGTAACCCGTTTTAAATGTTTTTCTTCCTTAATGATTTTTTCTTCTTTTTCAACAATATCCGAAATAAGTTTTTGATGATCTTGTAAGGATGGATTGTAGCTGGTGCCTGGATGAGGTGGTTCAAATTTCCTGAAAAGAAAACATAATATTAGTATATGGGTGTTAAGTCAAGTAATATTTGAGCACGATTTCTGGGTAGAATTTCCCCTACAAATTTCATGTTCAAGGTCATATTTCTATAAGGTACTGTGAAATATTAATTTCCTGAGATATGTAAAACCATTCAAATACAGGCAAATTCACCATTGCAGATATTATTTATAAATCAAGTATTTTCAAGGCAAACTTCTGGTACGTGGTAATGAATAAATATAGTATAATATTAATTTGTCTGGCCTTATATTAAAGCTTGATTTCATAAACGTGTCATGAGCAGAGTGGTAGCAAAAGTTCAAAAATTTATGTTATAATTTTGTTATGAAATATTAAATGCCAATCTTTGTTACCCATTATAATTTAAAGAATCTCAAATATTCACCCTCCTTCAGGCTTTCCTTGGTAATTTATGGTTTTAACATTAAATATATGGTGTTTAGTTACTATTCAGATTCAGCAAAAAAACGACCTATATATCCGTTTGGCCCTGACACATTATTATCCTATTAAAATCATTTTGTTATATGTAATACTTACTTGGCTTTGGTAGTTTTATGTCTTATGCTGTCATGGATTTTATATACTGGCAGACCCAATTTCTGTGCATGGTATTTGGCCAACTCTTCCGAAATCCATCCCTTTTCATCCTTAAGACCAGGAACTTTTTCACGAAAATCTTCTTCCATCCAAATATCTTTGTTGGTATCTGGTATTTTGCTAGCTAATTTCTTAAGTTTTTTCTCCACTTTTTCATAGGTCTTTGCTCGATCTTGATTTGCTTGTATATGACGGGGTTTGCTGGGATTAATGACTTCTTCCTCGATATTGCGACCAGCTTTCTTTTGTTTTACAATATTCCTAAAGTGATATAAATGTTTTAACGATTTCTTCACGAAATTATTTCCCAAAACATTACCTCTTAACAATGGGATCCTGTACCTTGGAAGTGTTCTCCAGTGCCTGCAGTGAACGCAAGGGCTTTTTGGCATTTAATTTCCTTTTTTGTTTCTCAGTTAATACTGATGGTTTCTTAACATCTGTGGGGGTTACATCAATTTTGAACAACTCCTCATCTTTCTTTTCTGTAAATGATCTGTGTGTGGTTGGGACAAGCAAAGAAATTGGTAGTTAAGTTTTTTGTTTTTTTTTTTGGAGCAAGTTGAGTTTAGGGGCTATGCTCGGATCATTTTGAAATTTTTACCGCAGGTAGGTATTTGTAACCTGATTACGGCAATGTAATTTTTTTGTGGGGGAAATACCCGGTTACCCGGTTATTCGACCCAAAAGTTCGAATATAACATCCGGTTTGTATCCGGTTCTACGTAACCGATATCAATAAAATGGGTATCATTTGAAAGCTTATGAAAATACCTATCCAACAAGTGGTCATATGACGGGGTTGCTGGAACCGGTTTCGGAGAAATTTAGGAAAATTTGCATTTTTGTATGAGTACTTTTTGAAAAACCTATAAAAACTCGAAAACGGACCCATTATAGGGTCTTAAAATCTATACACTATATTATAGCTAACACTATTGCCTTTCCAAAATGGTGTCATATGTGTTGATATCTTTTGTGGTTCCGTGGATATAAGAGATAGAATTCATTAAATTATATTTTTCTCCAGTCTAGATGCATTTGACTTTGACCTTTATAGCTTTTTTAAGCAACCGGCCTTCGGCCGGGGCTTAAGATTTTCTCCTCTGGGGTATGTCCAACACCGGCTACGCGATCCATAGTTTTTCTAAAAATTGTACATTTTGTAAGTAGCCGGCCTTCGGCCGGGGCTTAAGATTTTCTCCTCTAGGGTATGTCCAACACCGGCTACGCGATCCATAGTTTTTCTAAAAATTGTAATTTTTGTAAGTAGCCGGCCTTCGGCCGGGGCTTAAGATTTTCTCCTCTAGGGTATGTCCAACACCAGCTACGCGATCCATAGTTTTTCTAAAAATTGTAATTTTTGTAAGTAGCCGGCCTTCGGCCGGGGCTTAAGATTTTCTCCTCTGGGGTATGTCCAACACCGGCTACGCGATCAATAGTTTCCTAAAAACTGTAGTTTTCGAAAGTAGCCGGCCTTCGGCCGGGGCTTAAGATTTTCTCCTCTGGGGTATGTCCAACACCGGCTACGCGATCCATAGTTTTTCTAAAAATTGTAATTTTTGTAAGTAGCCGGCCTTCGGCCGGGGCTTAAGATTTTCTCCTCTGGGATATGTCCAACACCGACTACGCGATCCATAATATTCTAACAACACCAAATTAAAAACAAAGCAGATTAACAAGAACGTTAAACCCGACACAAAACTTGGGTTCACTCAAACTGCTTTCATAAGTAACGACTTTAAAAGTCAATATCTTCGGAACTACAAAAGATATCAACACACATGACACCATTTTGGAAAGGCAATAGTGTTAGCTATAATATTGTGTATAGATTTTAAGACCCTATAATGGGTCCATTTTCGAGTTTTTATGGGTTTTTCAAAAATTACTCATACAAAAATGCACATTTTCCTAAATTTCTCCGAAACAGGTTCCAATTACCCCGTCATATGACCACTTGTTGGATAGATATTTTCATAAGCTTTCAAATGATACCCATATTATTGATATCGGTTACGTAGAACCGGATATAAACCGGATGTTGTATCCGAACTTTTGGGTCGAATAACCGGGTAACCGGGTATTTCCCCCACAAAAAAATTATATTGCCGTAATCAGGTTACAAATACCTACCTGCGGTAAAAATTTCAGGTCAATCCAAGCATAGCCCCTAAACTCAACTTATGCCTTTTTTTTTTTTGCAGATTAATCGGCCAATATATTTACCCAATTCTTTCCTCCTGTCTTTGTTCTTCCAGATATTCCTCAACATCTTGGATATCAGTTTTCCTCCAAGCTGATTTATTTTTCTTTGATATACGTTTTTTCTTTTGCACCGACATATTTTTCCTGCTGAAAGTGTATTTACTTTGAACTGAAATACCACATCTACAATGCACGTGTTGACGGCATTAAAAGTTGTGAAGTGTTACTTAAATTATTGCGTACAACAACTGTCAAAGAAATGCTGGTTAGCATTTGTTTCACAAATAGCTGCCAGACATTTATTTTAAAGATTTTTAATTAGGATTTTAGTTTTTCCTGTTGGCGATTAACATTTTAAAGGAGAAAAATTAAGAGAGACAGTTACGGAGAGTAAAACGTCTTCATTCATCTCCTGTACCAAGATCCATTTAAGGTCGGCCATGACTACTACGTTTGATAATGAGTTGGCAATAATCTTTGTAATTTGTGTTTGAATATCTTTGAATTTCAAATCACAAATATGTCTTTTAAAAGTAAACTCAGTGTCAGATGGACTTACTGGCCGTTCTTGTATTGGCAATGTTCTATATAAATAATAAAATAGAAATTCTCCCTAATGGAGCCATTTTCTACTTGGGTAGAAAAGGTATTCTTGAGTACCTGATTAATCCTAATAATTGGCCTTGGCACAACGAGAAGCTACCATTGTGATTGAAATACTCTCATACTGTCAAAATATTCTCAACCTTTGTTCTTTCAATTTATAATTGCATGTATTTTGACAATACGAAGAAGATCAGCTGGCTCGTGCGTTTCGTAATAACAAACGACTGTTGTTAACTATAGCCATGTTCACCTGTTTTGCTTTAATAATTGACGCCGTTGATAACAGCAGCAGCGGCGAACGTCAACGATTTGAATTAAGCGACTTCATAGTCTGCAGCTTTCTTCACTTTCTTTGGTTCTTGGGCCAAAAACCAAAAAATTCCAATCTCTTTTAACATCGCCCGACCACAGTATCCTCCTCACAGTTCTCTCTCTGTTGTCAACCAAATGTTAATTTTCGTTTAATTGTTTAAAACAAATCATTAGTAGTGAAGAAGAGCTGTGAGCAGCAACAAGTTGATTCGTTCGTTCCGTCTAAGCCAGCTAGTCAAACTGCCGGTCAATGAGTTCGGGTTCTAAGTGAAATCCAACAAAGCGAACGATAAACGTGGCAGACCATCATCATAAATGGTCTTAATGATTTATACCTGTTGTTGAAGTTGATGTTTGTGTGACGATTAAGCGAAGAAAGACGTACCATGTTACCTCCACGTTACCACCGCCACCTGCTGTTGAGCCTGGTGTTTATGCTAGCTTTGCCTTCCGTGTGTTTGGGTCTCCTCGAAGGTCTATATTGTGGAAAACAAAATTGTTATGATGTTCTGGGTGTTACACGAGAATCCTCCAAGTCGGAAATTGGAAAGGCATATCGCGTCTTAGCTCGCAAGCATCATCCGGATTTGCATCGCACAGAGGAAGCCAAGAAAGAAGCTGAGAAACAATTCAAAGCCATTGCCACTGCCTATGAAATTCTAAAAGATGACGACTCTCGCACAGATTACGATTATATGTTGGACAATCCCGATGAATACTATGCCCATTACTATCGCTACTATCGTCGCAGAGTGGCTCCCAAGGTGGATGTGAGAATTGTTATTATTGTCACATTGACAATTATTTCGGTTATACAATACTACTCCGGCTGGCAGCGTTATGACTCGGCCATCAAATATTTTGCCACAGTGCCCAAGTATCGCAACAAAGCCTTGGAAATTGCCAAAGATGAAATCAATGAGAAGGTTCACAATCGAAAGGGCAAGAATCGTCTTTCCAAGGCCGATCAAAAAGAGGAAATAGAAAAAATCATAATTAAAGTTATCGAGGAGAAAATGGATGTTAAAGGTGGTTGTGCCAAGCCAACAGTATGGGATGTCCTGTGGGTGCAAATAATTATATTCCCCTATACCCTGGCCAAGTGGCTATGGTGGAACATTATGTGGACATGGAAATTTACCATTTGCAAGAAACCCTATGGCAGAGAAGAGAAATTGTATTTGATACGACGAAACATGAAAATGGGCCAACATCAATTCAACTCTCAAGAGGATAAACAAATTGAGGAGTTCTTACGTCTGGAACTTTGGATAAAGGAGAATTTCGAAGAATGGCGCATCCAAGAAGAGGAAGAACTGAAAAAGAAAATGGCCGAGAATCCACGTTATAAATCATATCGAAGATATATGAAAAATCATGGTCCAGGACGTATGACTTTCGAAGACTAAACTTAAAACAAAAAAATGAAACAACAACTAGGCTTTATTGTTAAGAAAGATACATAGGTGACTATATATTTATATTAAGTATGTAATTTGATGCGTTTCGTAAATGAATGTTTGCTTTAATTTAATTTTGTTTAATTGTAAGTCCTGTGTTTTCCTCCTCCTAAGTTTTTTTTATTAAAATAGTTTAGTAACATTTTTTATACGAAAAAAAGTTGTTTTATTTTGGATTGAAGAATGAACATGTCGTTCGAATTATGAAAGGAAATATGGTCCATAATTGGGATAATGAACATATCTCTTAGACCTGCCTTTTGAATAAAAGTCGAAAACATCGAGGGGTATCAAAAAATTTAGATTTTAAACAAATGAAGAGCATGTGAAGAAAACACCATTCCAAATGTGTTTTTTAAATTTCGCATTTTTCCATAAAAAAAAAAAAAAAAAAACAAAAATAGGAAGAATGTGTTTGGAAAGGTGTTTTTAGTTTGCATTGACTTTCGTATTGTCATAGCGGAAATGCCCTAAAATTAGTTCAACAATTTATTCTTTTAAAAAATTCATATAAAATTGTTGAAATAAATAATAACAGATTCCAAGTTTTCCAAACGTTACAAGACGGTATGAATGTAACGCTGTAGATGACCTCCATAAGTTTTATTCTACAGATATTATTACTGCCTTTTTGCGCTCTTTTCACGCAAAAGCAAAGAAAAATCGCAGATTTTAACCCCAAACAAGTTAGCTATTATTTCTCTTTTAGTCTACATGCCGTCTATTCGATTTTGTAATACTTTAAAGATTATTGACCTTTTTTGAATATTTGGGTAAAATGATTAAGATAAATTTTGCCAAGCAACACGTTTCTTGCCAACATACTCTGTCCAAGTCGTTTTAAATAGAACCGGTTTCCATTTAGGTGCCTTTTTCTTTAAAACCAACTGTGTCTATTGAAGATGTTTTTTATGCTTTTGTGAATCGTCATTAATTAGGGAATCAAAATATTGTTGATTCATTTTCCAAAGTTTTGTTTGCTCAAGTGTTCTATGATTGTGTGAGTCTGTTTTTTCGGAAACTACAATATTTTTCTGAATATTTGTTTAGCTGTTATTTAGTGACTTGTGTCTTCCTACGTCAAATATTGACCTTTTTAAAAAAGTAAGGAAAATATTGAAATTTTATCTTTATACCAACTGTGCTCTATTTAGTTGGTTGGGCAGCATAACTGCGGCATTGATAATTAATTTGATTGAAAATATTTGAACAGTTTTGTTTTGAAAACGCGGTATTCCATGATGTATATTTCATTCTATGACGTTTTAAAAATCCAGTTATATTTACTTCCGATAAAATATATGATAACCAAAGCATTAAATGTTGCGCCTAAAAGTATGCCAAGAATTTGTAACTTTCAATAAAACCTCCAACTTAAAATGCTGATAATTTTTCATTTTTTATTGCTTTATAGTTCATTTAAATTAACTACAATCAGAAAATTATATACTTGTATTTTAACTATACTTAATGTAAAATGTTATATGGCAAAATAAAACATTTGCAGACATTAATTTCTAGTTGCCAGCATGTTTATCTTTCAGCATTTACATGTCAATTTTCTAATTTTTTTTATCAAAGAACATGAAAACCGGCCTTCAAGATAAGAAAATGCCAAATGGAGATTTTCAATTTTGATAACAGAACACAACGGCAAATGTTCAAAGTTGCGCAGCGCAATAAATTAAAAAACTGATATTTTCTAGGATTTTATGAGACTTCGTTTTTGTTATATACCTGCTCTTAATATCTATGTATGTGATGGCAAGTGTGTTTTTTTTTTTTCTTGAAAATGTTGTAAAAAACTAAATCAAGATGTTCTTTAGCCTAAATAAATCAAAAAAGGTGGGAGAATTCTTACATTTTTCCATTGCGAAATCATAAAAAAATATATATGGAACATTTTTAATACCCTGATTCGATTTGAATTTCATTAAAAAAAATATTATAAAAAAATCTTTGGTAAGACAGAATGAGAGCTACACTGAGACGAAGGAGACCAAGCCATGAACAAAACAATGATGAAACCAAATATTTTGAGTTATGGGGTTGAATTTCACAGATGCATACGTTGCCACAATTTACTCATACGGGTGTTGGTGTCAAATATACTGCGTACCAAGAACACTTGTAGCAAGCCCACAGCAATCATGGCACATATTTGGAACAATGACCAAGTATTTACTTTAATAAAATTCGATTCTGCCAAATTACGATCACGAGCTTCATGAGATCTTAACATATCCTGTATTTGCCTAGCTTTGGTCATTTGCATACGTATACGTCCAATATAATCCATAATATCCTGTACTTTCATTTCATAGAACTCTTCCGGTGTTAGACCTTCGAAAACATCATTCCACTGATCGTCTCCAAGATTTTGTTCTCCTTCCTTTTCCACAATTAACTCGAAAAATACCGTTTTCCTATTGAATGTACTGAACGTATTATCGAAGCAGAAACGATAATCACCTTCCTTCTGGACATCGTGTCGATGTATATTCTCCGGCTTTTTGAAATCACTAACAATTATCAGTCCAATGGGATCGGCTAGCGAAAAACTAATATCCAAATCACCATGTCCACCATCGATTACCTGATACTCAATATCTATTGTTTCACCGGCTTTCACAGGATGGAAATAGCATTCTTTCTTTCCCGCATCAATGTGAACAGTCATTTCTTTGTCGTATGATTCAACCATCGCTGCCAGCAGCACAACAATGAGAGCACTGCAAAACGCCGTTCTTCTATGCGATATTCTTCCATCCTACAATGATATAAAGTGCTTTTTATTTATAAAATTAATCAAGTTTAAATGTAAGTTACCATTTTTTGTGTGTGAAAAATAAAGCGGGTGAAGGGTGGAAATGAATTGTCAAAGTTATGATTTGAGAGTGCCTCTTTGTTTAGCACGCATCAGTTGTTGTACAAGTAATTAGGTTCAAACTTTAAAGAAAACGTGTGTCCCGATGGCGTTTTACTGATAAAAACAGCTGTTTAATAATTACTACAGTCCGACCTCAAAAGTTTCAATTGAACAATATTTTCTATGCGTTTTTAAGGTATTTTAAAATCTACGGAAAGTAGCGTTTAAAAAAGCTTATGTTTTCGTGCAAGAGCCTCTGTTATTATTATTTTATAAAATGTATAGTAAGAACTTTGTGATAGGAATGTTGGAGAAAATAACTGTTGAAAAAAATGAACTGTTGAAATTCGATTTTTCAATAAAATGAACTGTTGAAATTCGATTTTCCAGTCAAAGTGAAGCTAGAAGCAAGAAGGAGGTAGAACAGCTTCGTAAAACTACAGAAATACAGCCCTAAGGCTATGCCCGCTTCCTTTCAGAATTATTCAAAATTACAGGCAACAAGTTGTTTTGATTTATTTGATATATATTTATTTCATTACTAAATTGAGTCAAATAGCCTAAAAAGATGATGTTCTCTCGAAAATATGATCCTAGATGTTCAATTCCATGGCAAATCTGGTTAATATTATTAATGCCTGCCCCGCAATTTAACCTTCTTCCAATCATTGATTTTGAAACTATTTTTTGTATTTTTCAAAACAAAAAATACATTCACAAAATTGGCAGAATTCGGGCAAACTTAGAAAATAATTGTAATCAGCTGGGAGCTCTACCTAACCTTTTTATTGTACCATGGTAGAAGCCATGGTAAAATTAAGAAGGTAAAGTCATTTCAAATAAGTATATCCCTGCGTTTTCTGTAATTTACCTAGTCAAAATTTTACTGAATAAAAAAGAGGTTCCCATCTCTGATTTGTGTACAATGGATTTATGAATATACAATTTGACAATGAGATGTCGTCAAACGAATAATTTTGAACAAATTGTAAACATATGATTGCTTGACTTTACCTTCTTAATTCTACCATGGATGGGATATGGGAACCTGTTTTCTATGCATTAAAATTTGACAAAGTGGAATGCAACGTTGGGCCTCAATTTTTGTTCTGGAAAGACACATTTAAACTGAGCATATCTCTTATCATTGATAAAAAAGTAGCATTTGAAAAATTCCAATTTTTTCGTATCATAAAGGGGAAATCAGTAATCGTAGTAAAAAATGTACATTCTTATAGCTCTGGAACAGATCAAATGTAGTCAGACAAATAAATTGTTTTCCATTATTACAAGTTTCATTTAAATAGGAACTCTTCGATAAGGAAAAGGTCAGGCTATCTTCCCTTTATCTTTTATTGTAAAGTTTACTGAATTCATGTTTACTATATTTTATATTGATAATATGACAATAACACTAAAATGTATTCAAACGCTCGAAAATGTTTTTTCTAAACTAAGGATTAACAAAACCGGACTATAAAGTAAATATATGAAAACGGGCCTATGATTGTTTTTACATCACCAAGATTTATTTACTGGTGCAAAATATCTGCATCTAATTCCTGTCGTTCCATTCAGTGAATACTGTATTTTGAACTCTTAATCTTCTAGCTTTTGGTCTTTGTTTTGATTACACATTTTTATTGCTGTGTCTTCCCTCAATTTTTCCGTTTCAGACATGCCATGTCGCGGTAATATTCCTTGTACCTAGTTCGTTGTGTGTTGGAAGTCTGTGTTTTATTAAATTAAAACAGAAATTAATGAAAAAATGGAAAATCCCTATTACACTCTACTAACGAATATAACTAGACATTTTGTTAATTTCCCCGAAAACAACGAGGCAAGGGAAAAATGTCATTGCGCCTCTACTTTGATCAGAATTCACAATGAAAAACTGGCGGTTAACGGCGACATAAGTTTTCCCTTGAAGCCGGACATTTGGAAAAAATATTTTCAAATTACAAAGGGATTCAAAGTAAAAGAGGAAGAAATCAATGCGCTCAATGATCCCCAACAGCAGGATGTACGAAATGAGTTCATAAATAAAGCCCAATCGTGGTCGTTCCCTATTGCCAAATTAGATATAGGACAAGAAAGATGTCACTTGCACCTGCAAAGACCTGCCATAATAAGGTTACTGATTCAAAAGGTTTTGAGTGATGCTTGCTATGGTACGTTACGAAAAAGTGATAGCCGTCTTGTTAAACTGTTACCATTACAAGAATATGGCTTGAGGAGAGAAGACCTTTCGTTTTACCGAGCAAAACTTATGTATGAAACCTTACAAAAACTACTCTCCTACTCCCGTTGGCTCATTGTGGATAAAGAAGAAACCCTCCCAAGTGAGGGAAATTCTGTATTGAAATTAAATATTCTCAGTGTTGCCTCTAAAGTAACAGCAGAATGCCGATTGAATGCCGATTCCAGTGTTAATATAAAGTGTGGACTAGTTACGGATCCCGCCACCAATGGGAAAATTTGCCAATTACCTACCCAGGAATATATAGGGTAAGTGTTAAGTAATGAGTAACTTTGTATTCAAATAAGTATAATGCTTTTTCCAATTTTTTTAGTTTGCGTTCAAATGACATGTGTCTGATGGCCTTGCACAAGTATGGAGTGCGTGTAAAGCAAGATGCTCGTTTTTGTGCCTTAATGGAACGTTTGGGTGTTGCCGCTGTAACCGTTGATTTACTTGAAGTTAAACACACAAGTCCTGTGCAGATAATACGCAATGGACAGGGTAGCACAAAGGGTGCTTCGTTTATCCTCTACAATTCCGCAAGGCTTGAGACATTACTGAGAACGTTTGAACAGAGAATTGAGCAAGGATTATATGAACCTATGCCGGAGATTAGTGATATCGATTGGAATTTACTTAATGAAGAGGTAAGTTTATTTCGTCGTTGGATTAATTGTCTCATTCTTCTATCTGGTGTCTACATGATAATATAGACAATATTGGGAATTTCATTGGGAATCTTTAAATATTGTTGTATAATTGGTAAGGTCTACCCTATCCAATTATTTGGTGAGAACAATTAATTCGAATCCAGTCAAAAGATTTGACCGACATAAAAAACATTGGTCACACCTAGAAGGTATACGACCGGATTCTTCATATTGTTAAAGCAAGATCCTAGGGATTACATTGTACAGCTTGTTTTCAGATTTTGAAAAACCAAACTATCAAAAAAAAAAAAAAAAAAAAACGAAATAAGTATCCAACCCTCTTCAAATTTCACACATCCAAATATTTTTGCTAACGCAGGATCTGTTGCGAAGATAATATATCTCCGACCCCTTCTGGCACCTAACCCACAAAAAGTCACAATTTTTATGTCATAATTTGCGAAACAAGTCGGTGATTCTTTAAAATTACTGAATCTAAATAATTCATTTAACCAGAAATCTGATATGAATATGTTATTCAACGAAATTTATGATTTCGCATAAAATTGGATATCAATGTTCGATTTCCTTCAAATTCAATCATTACCCTAAGCATTGCACCGGTATGAAATATCCCGCATTATTGGTCAAAATAATAACCTCCAGCAATTATGACTTCTTCCAAGACGAACTCCTTCATACTTGCGCAGCTAAGGTCTATCCATAGTCCTATTCTCAAATCCTTTACTTAAGGTGTTGTTCGCAGTACAGTTGTAATTACTTTAAAGATGCTGAGGGTTTTCAGATTTTCTTTTCAGTAACCTGAATAACCGTCAAAACTCTCAGCATTTTTCAAGCAATTGCAACTACGAATCTAGGTCCTACAGATTGAGATGCGAATTTTATATTATTTATCTAATTTCTAATCTATCTACCTTCTTTTACTTTCAGGAAGAATGGCAATTGGTATTTGCCTACTTGGCTGGTTTTCCTGATTTAATTGATCGTTGTCTGGAACAATTGGACCGTGGCATTTGTGCGACACATTTAATTATACGTTTTCTAAATGGTTTAGTTGCCATATTTAGTGTTTACTATAGAAGAATACGAATACTGACTGTAAGTTATGAAAATCTAAATTATTAAATATATCATTGTTTTTTTCCTCCTTTTTTGCAGGAAAAACGTGATCAACTAATGCCTTTTGTATATGCTAGGATATATCTTATTAAAGCTGTGAGAGAAATTCTTAATAAAACATTGGCTCTATTAGATATACAGCCGGTTGAATTTATGTAAATATTTAGATGCGATAAAGGCCTTAATTGTATGTCTTTTTACTGGCTGAAGTTATTGACTGTCTTCCTATTAAGAGAACATTTGGTGTTGGGTGGTCTAAGAATCATTTCGTCCTAAAATTAATGTATGTTCTCCCTACGCTGCTTTGTATCCGCTGTAAAACCTGATGAGAATACTTAGAAGGCTTATTTACAGTCTTTAAGTCATTGGCTGGCTTCAAACGAGAACTAAGTCAACCTAAAACTAAGTCAACGAAACTGAACTAAGTCAACCTAAAACTCCTTTGACTTAAGCCAGTAAAAAACCTTTAATTGCATCTGCACCTTTAAAGAATACCCGAATACCCAATACATTTATTTTTCTCAATTTGAAAGGATTCGCCCAATACGAAGGAAGGATTACTTTCGCTTCCAATTCAAAAAAAAAAAAAAAAAATTAGTTTGAAGAGTCAATTTTTATCAAATATGTAATATATTTAAGACTTTTTATTTATTTGTTGTGAAGTTGATATTCACAAACGCCAAGTTGTGGAATTTAATTAAGAAAATTTGAATTCTTTCCAATATGGTTTTAAATAATGAATTATACAAATTATAATCCGAACTTTATTTTAATTTCATAATGTAATTTATTTTTTTCTTTGTTATTTTCCATTTACAAACATATCACATAATACTTAATATATATAGAATATCGTATTTTTTTAAATACATTAGAAATCAAAAAAAGAACTATTACAAATGGAGACAATACAACATAATTACATTAAACAAATGCATTTATCCCTTTTTATTTCTATTCTATTTTGACGAAATATGTGACGAAGTAGTAAACTTATTTAATAAGTTCTATAGTTACTTATAAACTACTTAATGCTATATTTCGTTGTTTTTACTATTAACAGGGAAAATAATGTTTGGTTTTGTGATCTGTTGTTGCCACCTTATGACTAAACTAATGAATTTATTGTCAATATTTAATACTTTTGTTTTTCTTCCTTAGAGTTATTAAATAAATCTTTAGTGATTTGTTTAGCTTAAAAAGCTAAAAGATATTTCATAGTTTGTTATTTTATTTGAGCTTGATTAATTAATTCTTATTTCTCGTTTGAGTTTGGGCAGCTTTTCTTGAACTCTTTGATGGCCTAATGGGATATTTGGGAGGGGTGTTTAAAGTCTATATAAAAATAAGTGAAAAATCATCAGTCGGTATTGCCGACAGAAGTATACCCTCAGTAAATGTTCGTTTATTTAAAATTTATGCGAAATCATAAATTTCGATAAATTAGATAAATAGTTGTAGAAAATAGCCGATGTGTTTCGCATGTTATGACAGATAAAAGTATTGAAAAATGTGACCCCTTGTGATTGAGTTACCGGAAGAAGAAATATATCTTCTTCACCATAGATCTTGCGTTAGGAAAAATATTTGGATGTGTTAAATTTGAAGAGATTTGAATGCTTTTTACGGGTGCATTGATCGTTTTGTTTTTCAAAAATCTTGAACTCTATGTGGGGGAGGTACCAGAATAAATGGTCCGATCTCTATCATCTTTATAACAGATCTTGTGGTGATTGAAATATTGAGATGTGTCAAGTCTGAATGGAATCAGATGTTAATTTCGCGTGTTATGAGTTTCGTGGACTCTCAAAATTTTGCCCCATTGTGGGGGAGGTACCAGAAGGAGTGAATCGATATATCCCATTTTCACACCAGACCCTGGGTTAATAAAAATAGTTTGATGCGTGTAATTTGAAGAGGATCGCATGCTTAATTCTGATTTTATGATCGTTTTGTTTATTCAAAACATTGACCCTTTGTGAGGGAGGTACCAGAAGGAATGGTTCGATCTCTATCATCTTTAAAACAGATTTTGTGTTGATAGAAATATTGAGATGTACCAAGTCTGAATGGAATCGGATGTTAATTTCATGTTTTATGAGCTTCAAGGGTATTCAAAATTTTGACCCTTTGTGGGAGAAGTACCAGAATAAGTTGACCGATATATTTCATCTTAACGCCAGACCTTGGGTTAATAAAAATATTGGGATGTGTGAAATTTGAAGACAATCGGTTTCTTACATCGCATATTATGAGAGTTGTAATTATTCAAAATTTTGACCATTTGTAGGGCAGGTACTTGATGGAGTGGACCGATAGTGCACTGACGCAAACATTAGGATTTGCAAAGTTGGATTATTGTTTCTCTATCTGTGCAAAAAATATATTTTATGAAAATTTCGACCTTTTGTGGGGGAGGAACCAGAAGGAGTGGAGCGATATATTCCATCTTCACACCAGATCTTGGGTAAATAAATATATTGTGATGTGTGTAATTTGAAAACAATCGGATACTTTCATCACATTTTATAAGAGTTATATTTATTCAAAATTTTGTCGATTTTCCCACCTGACCTAGCACTGATGCAAATATTAGAATTTGCAAAGTTGATATTAGGATTTGCAAAATCGAATTATCCTTTCTCTCTTTCTGTGAAGTAAATTATTTTCTTTGAATACGTTGACATTTTGTGTGGGAGGTACCAGATGGAGTACACCGATATTGCCCAACTCCGAACTCGATCTAGGTTTGACAATAGTTTTACGATGTACTTAGTTTGGATCAAATCGGATGCTCCCTTCGTGAGATCTTGTGCGCACCATCCATCCAGACAGACGGATGGACGGGCGGACATCGCTATATCGACTCCAAATGTGCTGAAGCGGATTTGGTAAAAAGAGACCTAGGCTCTAAACCCGTTATTTCGATGAGGCACATTTTGGCCGTATCATATCTCAGCCATATGGCTGAGGGTATAATTAGATTGAAGAACTTTTCCTCAGCAGGGTTGTTAGCTTTATCTCCTTTCTCAAAACTTAATGAAGCTATTTTGAAGGTGCTATTTGAAATACATATAATTGGGTTGTTATTGAAATAAGCTATGGTCTTTAACGATGTCTGGGGCCTGCAATATTACAGTTTCTCCTTTCTAAAAAGTTATATTATTTTGTAATTGTTAACTATTAAAAAATGGAGACATTTTCCTCTAATTTTTTTTAAATTTAATTTTGTCGTGTTATATTGGTGAAGGTCCCGTCCTTGATTAGGCCATTTGGGTTCTAGAAAGCTTCAGATTTTAGAGATGATATTTATGGGATCTCTTATCTAAACATAATAAATTCATAATATTCTAAACAAAATATCCAATGCATTTAACGCGCTCTCTTTCTCGTCTCTTGTGTGCAATGTCTTTTTTGCAACAAAATGCAATTAGAAAACAATTTAATTATAGTGAACTTAACCGTTACAATGCAACAATTTTTTAATTACAATTAACAAAACTAATTAATTTAAATATAATTTCTATAAAAAAAATACCGCCCATTTTGTTTTCAGTTAAAATTATGCCCCCCATAGATTAGCTTAAAACTCTCTCTCTCTCTCGCACTCTCATCTCATTTCTTTTCGACGATTAAATTCTTTAATAAAATCTAAATTGTCCACATTGTCGAAGAACAAGTTCTCCATGAGTTTTGTGCTGCCCAGAGAATTGGCTTTGGTACCCAGACACATGTTGTATTGGGCCACCTCCAGATTGACATCACAGCTAATGTCATGATAGATATGGACCAAACTTGGATCGGGTGCCCGAAATATAGATAGACGCCTTAGCTGGGCAGCCTTGGCATTATAGTCCTCCGACACCTCTGCCGTATTGACCATAAACGAATTCTGTTGATGGCCGTTTTTAACAATTTTCTCCAAAAATTTCACATCTTCCAAACCCCAGCCGGTAATGTCCTTATCGAAACCATTTATACTTTCGTCCATAATGTCGGATTTGTAAATGGCACAAATTCCGAAACCAAATTGTCTAAAATATCCCGATTCATTTGTGATCTCCTCGGGAGATATGTATTCTTGATGCTGTCGCTTCGGATCGTATTGACTGAAGACAATCGGCAAATACACCTGGCTACCTTGTATGGTGTTCATGCGTATTCGCTGCAAGGTCTCCAATTTAAAGACCATATCGACATCGATAAAGAGTATGATATTATCATCCTGGATATAAGATGAACGGGCAGCTGTGTCCAGGGCCACACCACGAGAGAACTCCTCCTGGCGTTGTATATAATTGATTTGTTGATATATATTGCGACTTTTCAATTGTTTCAACAACTCCAGGTGGTCGTGCACCTCATCTTGGCTACCAAAGATCACCACAAGTAAATCACAATTTTTATCCTCCGTAATGGCCACCTGCTCATAGGTGTCCAAGAAACGTTTGAAGGTAGCCAAGCGGCCAGCAATGGGTAAAACAAAAACAATTCTGGACTTGGCTCCCACACCAGAGGTACGCGATGAAGGCAAGATGCCCGGCAATGAAAAGTGATTGGTTAGCTTCTCCACACCCTGATTCAAAATGTTTTTGAAAAAGCCTTAAAAAGAATGAGAAAAAAATTAGACACATCGAAAAAACCAACAAATGCTCCACTCACTCCTCTGCAATGTGGTGTTGTAGAAATCCTCCTCGAACTCCTTCACAAAAATGCCCGTAAAGGCCCTTTGCACATACAAATGTCGCCTCACCGGAACGGTCATCTTTTTGCCACGATATTTTTTATAAATCAATAACAAATCCAATATCAAATCTTGTCCATGCAGGGTGTTCAGTCGGGTGTAGCCATACAAAAGTTCCCGAAACTCAATGACCCGTCCCCTCTGTCGCGAATAGTTGTTGATATTTTCCATAACTTCGGTGATAACATCTTCAAGGCCTTCTCGCATTGCTGAGTCGATTTTATGCTTGGGATTGGAATGTTCTATCGAATAGAGGCCACGTGCAATAAATGACCATTCCAAAAGATCTTCTTTCGTCTTGGGTACATATTTATTTAGATCGGGACTTATGCCTGGAAAGAAAATAGGGGGAAATTATAAAAAAAATGGCTATTTGTATTTATTAAAAATTATTATAAAAAATTGGTGTTCTGTCTTCTGGGCGGCCGGAAGAATCCCCCTGACTTCGGGGCGGCCGGAAGAACCCCCCTGTCTTTTGGGCGGCCGAAAGAATTCCCCTGTCTTCTGGGCGGCCGGAAGAATCCCCCAGTCTTCTGGGCGGCCGGAAGAATCCCCCAGTCTTCTGGGCGGCCGGAAGAATCCCCCAGTCTTCTGGGCGGCCGGAAGAATCCCCCAGTCTTCTTGGCGGCCGGAAGAATCCCCCAGTCTTCTTGGCGGCCGGAAGAATCCCCCAGTCTTCTGGGCGGCCGGAAGAATCCCCCAGTCTTCTGGGCGGCCGGAAGAATCCCCCAGTCTTCTGGGCGGCCGGAAGAATCCCCCAGTCTTCTGGGCGGCCGGAAGAATCCCCCAGTCTTCTGGGCGGCCGGAAGAATCCCCCAGTCTTCTGGGCGGCCGGAAGAATCCCCCTGTCTTCTGGGCGGCAGGAAGAATCCCCCTGTCTTCTGGGCAGCCGGAAGAATCCCCGAGTCTTCTGGACGGCGGGAAGAATCCCCGAGTCTTCTGGACGGCCGGAAGAATCCCCGAGTCTTCTGGGTTGCCGGAAGAATCCCCCTGTCTTCTAGGCGGATAGAAGACACGACCTGTCTTCTGTCCTCTAGGCAGAGAGAAGACGCCGCCCGTCTTCTAGAGAAGACGCTGCCGGTCTTCTAGAGAAGACGCTGCCGGTCTTCTAGAGAAGACGCTGCCGGTCTTCTAGAGAAGACGCTGCCGGTCTTCTAGAGAAGACGCTGCCGGTCTTCTAGAGAAGACGCTGCCGGTCTTCTAGAGAAGACGCTGCCGGTCTTCTAGAGAAGACGCTGCCGGTCTTCTAGAGAAGACGCTGCCGGTCTTCTAGACAAGACGCTGCCGGTCTTCTAGAGAAGACGCTGCCGGCCTTCTAGAGAAGACGCTGCCGGCCTTCTAGAGAAGACGCTGCCGGCCTTCTAGAGAAGACGCTGCCCGTCTTCCAGAGAAGACGCCGCCCGTCTTCTAGAGAAGACTCCTCCAGTCTTCTATTCCCTGTCTTCTAGGCTGCTGGAAGACACACCCTGTCTTCTAGGGCGCTAGAAGACACCTCCTGTCTTCTAGGGAGCTAGAAAACACCTCCTGTCTTCTAGGCCGCTATAAGACACTCAGTTACAGTCTTCTATGCGTACAAAAGACGCTGCTAGAAGAAAACGGCTGTCTTGTAGGCAGGTCTTGTAGAAGACATATCCTGTCTTCTAGGCCGCAAGTAGACACATCCGTTCTTCTAGTCCGCTTGAAGACTCCTCAACCCGTCTTCTAGACGAAGAGAAGATGGCAGAAGACACTTCCTGTCTTCTAGGCGGGTATAAGATGACTATATGGGTAGAGGATGGATCAATTACAGTCTTCTATAGCGTACGAAAGATGCCACCAGTCTTCTATGTTTATGGAAGAAGCCAGAAGAAGAGGAGGAAATACACCTCCTTCTTAGTTAGAAGAAAATGGCAGTCTTCTAGGCGGATCAAAGACACCCACTGTCTTCTAGGCCGCCGGAAGACACTAAATGTCTTCTACGTCACTAGAAGACGCCAGCTGTCATTTAGGCGGCTTCTATATAGATAGAAGAAGCCACCAATCTTCTATGTATATAAAGCAGAGAAAAGACACCTCTTAATACAGAAGACAACTCCTGTCTTCTAGGCGGATAGAAGACACGACCTGTCTTCTAAGTGGATCGAAGATACCGCCTGTCCGTTAAAAGACACCATCAGTCTTCTAAACCGCTAGCTGGAAGACACCCACTGTCTTCTAGACCGGTAGCTCTGCGGACAGGCGCTGAGAAGGTACGATCTGTCTTCTTGGCGTAGAGAAGACACCTACTGTCTTCTAGGCGCAGAGGAGACACCTCCTATCTTCTAGGCGTAGAGGAGACACCACGGACAGACAGGCGGATCGAAGATACTGTCTTCTAGACCGCTGTCTGAAAGACACCCCCTGTCTTCTAGACCGCTAGCTTGAAGACAGGTGATGGTGTCTTCTAGCGGACAGGCACAGAGAAGGTACGATCTGTCTTCTAGGCGTAGAGAAGACACCTACTATCTTCTAGGGGTAGAGGAGACATCTCCTGTCTTCTAGGCGTACATAAGACCTGTCCTCTAGACGCAGAGAAGACTTGTTCTCCAGACGAAGAGAAGACGCGACTAATCTTCTAGGCGCAGAAAAGACGCGACCTGTCTTCTAGGGGCAGAGAAAACACCTAATGTCTTCTCATTAGACGCAGAGAAGACCTGTTTTCTAGGCGAAGAGAAGACGGGACCTGTCTTCTAGGGCAGATAAAACACCTAATGTCTTCTCACCACGTCACCAGTCTTCTATGCGGACAGAAGACGTCCCCAGTATTCTTCAATATAGAAGGCACCTCCTGTCTTCCAGACACAGAGAAGACGCAACCAATCTTCTAGGCGCAGAAAAGGCGCGACCTGTCCTCTAGGCAGAGAGAAGACGCCTCCCGTCTACTAGAGAAGACGCCTCCCGCCTTCTAGAGAAGACGCCTCCCGCCTTCTAGAGAAGACGCCTCCCGCCTTCTACACCCTGTCTTCTAGGCTACTGGAAGACACACCCTGTCTTCTAGGGCTCTAGAAGACACCTCCTGTCTTCTAGCCCGCTATAAGACACCTCCTTTCTTCTAGCCCGCTATAAGACACCTCCTGTCTTCTTGGCCGCTAGAAGACACTCAATTACAGTCTTCTATGCGTACAACAGACGCTGCTAGAAGAAAACGGCTGTCTTGTAGGCAGGTCTTGTAGAAGACATATCCTGTCTTCTAGGTCGCAAGTAGACACATCCGTTCTTCTAGGCCGCTAGAAGACTCCTCAACCCGTCTTCTAGACGAAGAGAAGATGGCAGAAGACACTTCCTGTCTTCTAGGCGGATATAAGATGTCTATATGGGTAGAGGATGGATCAATTTCAGTCTTCTATTGCGTACGAAAGACGCCACCAGTTTTCTATGTTTATAGAAGAAGCCAGAAGAAGCGGAGGAAATATACCTCCTTCTTAGTTAGAATAAATGGCAGTCTTCTAGGCGGATCAAAGACACCCACTGTCTTCTAGGCCGCCGGAAGACACTAAATGTCTTCTATGTCACTAGAAGACACCAGCTGTCATTTAGGCGACTCTTATATAGATAGAAGAAGCCACCAATCTTCTATGTATATAAGGCGGAGAAAAGACACCTCTTAATACAGAAGACAACTCCTGTCTTCTAGGCGGTTAGAAGACACCACCTGTCTTCGAAGATACCGCCTGTCCGCTAGATGACACCATCTATCTTCTAGACCGCTAGCTGGAAGACACCGCCGGTCTTCTACGCAGCTAGAAGACACCACGGCGGTGTCCAGAGAAGACTTGTTCTCCAGACGAAGAGAAGACGCGACTAATCTTCTAGGCGCAGAAAAGACGCGACTAATCTTCTAGGCGCAGAAAAGACGCGACCTGTCTTCTAGGGGCAGAGAAAACACCTAATGTCTTCTCACCACGTTACAAGTCTTCTATGCGGACAGAAGACGTCCCCAGTATTCTTCAATATAGACGCAGAGAAGACGCAACCAATCTTCTAGGCGCAGAAAAAGCGCGACCTGTCCTCTAGGCAGAGAGAAGACGTCTCCCGTCTTCTAGAGAAGACGCCTCCCGCCTTCAAGAGAAGACGCCTCCCGCCTTCAAGAGAAGACGCCTCCCGCCTTCTAGAGAAGACGCCTCCCGCCTTCTAGAGAAGACGCCTCCCGCCTTCTAGAGAAGACGCCTCCCGCCTTTTAGAGAAGACGCCTCCCGCCTTTTAGAGAAGACGCCTCCCGCCTTCTAGAGAAGACGCCTCCCGCCTTCTAGAGAAGACGCCTCCCGCCTTCTAGAGAAGACGCCTCCCGCCTTCTAGAGAAGACGCCTCCCGCCTTCTAGAGAAGACGCCTCCCGTCTTCTAGAGAAGACGCCTACCGTATTCTACACCCTGTCTTCTAGGCTGCTGGAAAACACACCCTATCTTCAAGGGCGCTTGAAGACACCTCCTGTCTTCCAGGGCGCTAGAAAAGACCTCCTGTCTTCTAGCCCGCTATAAGACACCTCCTGTCTTCTTGGCTGCTAGAAGACACTCAATTACAGTCTACTATGCGTACAACAGACGCTGCTAGAAGAAAACGGCTGTCTTGTAGGCGGGTCTTGTAGAAGACATATCCTGTCTTCTAGGCCGCAAGTAGACACATCCGTTCTTCTAGGCCGCTAGAAGACTCCTCAATCCGTCTTCTAGACAAAGAGAAGATGGTAGAAGACACTTCCTGTCTTCTAGGCGGATATAAGAAGGCGCGACCTGTCTTCAGAGAAGACACCTCCGGTGCAGAGAAGAGAGAAGTTACCTCCTGTCTTCTAGGCGCAGAGAAGACGCGACCTGTCTTCAGGGAAGTTACCTCCTGTCTTCTAGGCGCAGAGAAGACGCGACCTGTCTTCAGAGAAGTTACCTCCTGTCTTCTAGGCGCAGAGAAGACGCGACCTGTCTTCAGGGAAGTTACCTCCTGTCTTCTAGGCGCAAAGAAGACGCGGCCTGTCTTCTAGGCGCAGAGGAGACACCTCCTGTCTTCTTTGCGGCTGGAAGACTCTCCTAATCTTCTAGGCCGCCAGAAGATTCCCCCAGTCTTTTGGGCCGTCAGAAGAATCCCCCAGTCTTCTGGGCCGCCAGAAGAATCCCCCAGTCTTCTGAGCCGCCAGAAGAATCCCCCAGTCTTCTGGGCCGTCAGAAGAATCCCCCAGTCTTCTGGGCCGCCAGAAGAATCCCCCAGTCTTCTGGGCCGCCAGAAGAATCCCCCAGTCTTCTGGGCCGCCAGAAGAATCACACTGTCTTCTGGGCCGCCAGAAGAATCGCCCAGTCTTCTGGGCCGCCAGAAGAATCGCCCAGTCTTCTGGAACTCCAGAAGAATTTCCAAGTCTTCTGGGCCGCCAGAAGAATCGCCCAGTCTTCTGGGAGGCCAGAAGAATCGCCCAGTCTTCTGGGCTGCCAGAAGAATCGCCCAGTCTTCTGGGCTGCCAGAAGAATCCCCCAGTCTTCTGGGCTGCCAGAAGAATCCCCCAGTCTTCTGGGGCGCCAGAAGAATCCCCCAGTCTTCTGGGGCGCCAGAAGAATCCCCCAGTCTTCTGGGGCGCCAGAAGAATCCCCCAGTCTTCTGGGGCGCCAGAAGAATCCCCCAGTCTTCTGGGGCGCCAGAAGAATCCCCTAGTCTTCTGGGCTGCCAGAAGAATCCCCTAGTCTTCTGGGCTGCCAGAAGAATCCCCCAATCTTCTGGGCCGCCAGAAGAATCCCCTAGTCTTCTGGGCTGCCAGAAAAATCCCCCAGTCTTCTGGGCCGCCAGAAGATTCCACATAGAAGACGCCCCCAGTCTTCTATAAGGATAGTAGAAGCCTTCTTTCATATATATGATATGGTTAAATTGAAGACCTGTCATTTCCGATTACTTTCTCCTTTTGGAGGAAAATACAAAATATAGCGATCCACTTTGTCGTTGTTTACCGGTAACTTAGCGCTATTTTCCGTGTATTTTGGATTCATGTTGTTTTTTTTGGTTATCAATTCCGTGTTGCAAGTTTCGAACCTGAAATAAGTGTCAGTTTTATCTCCATTAAATGGGCCTCACAGCTGGAAGGCAATGATATGGTCATAAAGAGAAGTCGAGGGTTAGAAAAGTTAAAAATAGTGATAAAAATAGGAAAATATTTAAATAAAGATTTGGTTTTGGAATTTTTTTCATTTTATTACGAGAAACGGTCGAAGAAGTTTGGTTGAAAATAAAAAAATTGAAAAAAAAAAAGAGAAAAAAATGACCCACGATTCCAAAACGTTTTTAGTTATTGGCCTCATAGCGGCATTGGCTTGTACGGCCACCACCAAATCACATGGCATTTTGGATTACGATGAAGATTCCTATCATAGCGATGTGTTTGAGAGGCATACCCACATGGCCAGAAATATGCCTTCGGATTTGGCCCAAAATAAAATCACACCTCCGGCCGAAAAGGACTCACAATTTTGGATAAAAAATGCCCAAAGGGCCGTAAAGCAGAGGGCGGCTCTGCGCCTCAAGAACAAAAAGGCCAAGAATGTGATTTTCTTTTTGGGTGATGGCATGTCCGTGGGTACTCTGACGGCAGCACGTATACTCAAGGGTCAGCGCCAGGGTCGTACCGGGGAGGAATCGGTGTTGACCATGGAACAATTTCCCTTTGCGGGATTGAGTAAGGTAAGGAGGGCGGGAGATGTTTGACATTTGGAATATGTTTTTTTATTATTCTTCCTATTTTATAGACCTATTGTACAAATGGCCAGACAGCCGATTCAGCCTGTTCTGCTACAGCCTATTTGACCGGAGTCAAGACAAATCTCCTAATGATTGGCGTAAATGGCCATGTTACCTTCAACAATTGTTCGCTGAGCTCAAATCCCGAGTATCACACGGAATCTATTGCCCAATGGGCCCAGCGGGCGGGAAAATCAACGGGCATTGTTACCACAACCACAGTGACCCATGCCAGTCCTTCCGGAAATTATGCCCATGTGGCCAATCGCAATTGGGAAAGTGATTATGATATTGTCAAATCCAAGGCCTATACACATGGTGAGCCGTGTGCGGATATTGCCAAACAATTGGTGCAACAGGAACCGGGTAAGAACTTCGATGTCATAATGGGTGGTGGATTTAAGAAATTCATACCCCACACCCAGCATGATGTGTTTGGGGTGCAAGGTGAGCGTAGAGATGGGTTAAATCTGGTTGAAGAATGGTTGGGCCGTAATGCCCATGGCAAACTTGTCACGAATCTGAAAGAGCTGCAGGCGATCGATTGTCATGAAACCTCCAAGCTTTTGGGACTATTTCATTCATCTCACATGGAATACAATGCCAAGGCTCAAATGAACAAACCTCTGCAGCCGCGTCTGAAGGATATGACCGAAGCGGCCATAAAAATGTTGGAGAAAAACGATCAGGGCTATTATCTTTTCATTGAGGGTGGACGCATCGATCATGGTCATCATAATACCATTGCCGGTTATGCGTTGGATGAAACGTTGGAATTTGATGAGGCCATACGTCGAGCCTTGGAACTGACAAGTGAAGAGGAAACCCTAATTGTGGTAACAGCTGATCACTCCCACACCATGTCAATGTCGGGTTATCCTGGTCGCGGCAATCCCATATTGGGTTTAAATCAATATAATCGTGATCTGGAGGGTATACCGTATAGTGTGTTGAACTATGCTCTAGGGCCGCAGCAGTATCAGGATGAGAATGGCAAACGTTTGGATTTGTCGACACAAAAATATGATGACTGTAAGTGAACCCCCAACTCTGAGAAAGCCTTCATGTTTTCCTATTTTACCCAACCACTCTTTAGATTTGGTGAAGCCAAGCTATATCCACACAAAAATGGGTGCACATGCTGGCGAAGATGTTGCCATATTTGCCCGAGGACCACAAGCCCATTTATTTTCCGGTACAATGGAACAGAATGTCCTGCCACATTTGATGGCCTATGCCGCCTGCATTGGTCATGGAAAGCAATTTTGTCATGAATAAAATGTGTGTTTAACTATTCTAGTTCTAGTCCTTGAACTTGGATCTAATTTTTGGGGGGAAGGTCACTTTAAGTATTCTTGGTAAAGAGTGTTAAAAACCCATAGAATGGCGCCCAAGAAAAAAATCATTCAAGAATAAATTGTGTCTTACACGGAATTTATTGGGGAAATTGAATAGCCTGCCATTAAATATCATTAAAGGTGTGGCAAATTTAAATTGGTGGGGTTCGAGCCACAAAATTCGCTACAAAACATAGCCGTCAACAGAATGGCGCCCAACGGCAATTATTAAAGGATGCAAATGTAATAGAGACTTTCAGATTTCGATTATAGATGGAATCGTTATAGAGAGAGAGAGGGAGTATGAGGGAGAGGGAGAGGGAGGGAGGGAGAGTGAATTTGTCAAAAATGTAAAAGGATACAAAATAATAAACCTTTTTCTTGGGAAAATGTCATCACCTATGAAAACGATCCCACAAAGGCTCAGACAATAAAGATGACCTCATTTTTTGAAGAGTGGTGTTAAAGGGATTTTCAATAGAAAAATTTAAATGGAACCCAGTGATTAGAAGTTTTGAGGGGAAGATGCTTTGCCTTAGAGGGAAAAACTTGTTGGAAAACAGAGCTGCCAGCAGAATGGCGCCCAACGGCTATGATTTAAGAATAGATTTACAAATATGCAGACACTTTCAACTTGGAATTGTTTCGAGTTTAAATCGGGATTGAGAGAAAATGTAATTAGATACAGAGGGTTTATCATATCATTTGATACCATACCTCTGAAATGAGAGTGAGTTTAACTCTTCACTCTCGAATTCGAGCGTAAGCACTTCTGGATGTGGAAAAGAATCGAGCATACTCTCACTTCTGGTTGTCACTCGAATAAGAAAGTGCAGTTTTGGCCTTTTTCGAGTACCAACATAATATGAGAGTTTTGTTGCTTTTGTACTCTACCTAAATATAGATCGAGTTCTGAGATGGGTACTCTCGGTTTACTCCTTTCGGTAACTTTGCTAAAAAAGTTCACAATACAAACTCTAACAACCATCGTATCAGCAAACGTGGATTTTTTAAAAATATATATTTTTTCTAAGTATAACTTGACGTGAATTTTTTAAAAAATAGTTTTTCAAAGTATCACCATATGTGGATTTTTAAAAACATAGTTTTTCAAAGTACCACCAGACGTGGATTTTTTAAAAATAGTTTCAAAAGATGTGGATTTTTTAAAAAATAGTTTTTCAAAGCATCACCGGACGTGGATTTTTTAAAAATAGTTTTTCAAAGTATTTTTTCGAAGCATTAAAAGATGTGAATTTTTTAAAAAATAATTTTTTTGAAGTATGACCAGAGGTGAATTTTTTGAAAAATAGTTTTTCAAAGCATCACCAGATGTGGATTTTTTAAAAATAGTTTTTTAAATTATTTTTTCGAAGTATTAAAAGATGTGAATTTTTTAAAAAATAATTTTTTTGAAGTATCACCAGAGATGAATTTTTTTGAAAAATAGTTTTTCAAAGCATCACCAGACGTGGATTTTTTAAAAAAAAAATATTTTTTCAAAGTATCACCTAACGTTGATTTTTAAACAATATTTTTTCAAAGTATCAGCAGAAGTAGATTTAAAAAATAATTTTTGAAAGTATCAGCAGAAGTGAATTTAAAATAAATTTTTCTTCGAAATATCATTAAACGTGCATTTTTTAAAAAATAGTTTTTCGGAATATCAGAAGTCGTGGATTTTTTAAAAAATAGTTTTTCGGAATATCAGAAGTCGTGGATTTTTTAAAAAATAGTTTTTCGGAGTATCAGAAGTTGTGGATTTTTTAAAAAATAGTTTTTCGGAATATCAGAAGTCGTGGATTTTTTAAAAAATATTTTGTTAAAGTATAAGCGGACCTTGTGGTCTTCTTGAGAAGAAGACCTTTTGGCTTTCTTGAGAAGAAGACCTTGTGGCTTTCTTGAGAAGAAGACCTTGTGGTCTTCTTGAGAAGAAGACCTTGTGGTCTTCTTGAGAAGAAGACCTTTTGGTCTTTTTGAGAAGCAGACCTTGTGGTCTTTTTGAGAAGCAGACCTTGTGGTTTTCTTGAAAAGAAGACCTTGTGGTCTTCTTGAGAAGAAGACATTGTGGTTTTCTTGAGAAGAAGACATTGTGGTCTTCTTGAGAAGAAGTCCTTGTGTCTTCTTGAGAAGAAGACATTGTGGTCTTCTTGAGAAGAAGACCTTGTGGTCTTCTTTAAGAAAAAGTAGTCTTTGTGTTTTTCTTTCAGAAGAGGGCCTTGTGGTCTTCAATGTATATAGAAGACATATGATTCTTCTATATCTATAGAAGACACCTTCAGTCTTCTATTTATATGGAAGCCAGCCCTAGTCTTCTATATGGATAGAAGACAACCCTAATCGTTTATATGGATAGAACATGCCTTCAGTCTTCTAGAAGGAGACCTTGTGGTCTTATATGAGAAGAAGATCTTATGTTCTACGAGTACACCTTTTGTTTAGACTCAAAAGTTCTGGACCCGTTGACAATAATTCGGCCTCTTTTAAAGTCTGCTAAATATAGAAAACTTTCTGTAGGTTTTCGGTACATATAAGAACTTCTATGAGTCCCCTGAGGCCTTTTACACGATTTCTTCACATGGAAGTTCATCTGCAATTCCCCTAAAAATAGAAGGCCTTCTAAAAATCGTCTACGCTTAGAAGGTCTCCTATACATTGTAGATTCTATAGAAGACAGACAACCCACAGTGTTATCCAATATTTAAAACCTACCCAATATATTATGGTCCTCGACGTGACGTTTGCTATTCTCCTCTTCGGGTATCAGTGTGATGCCGGGTACCAAATATCTACTATCATCGGGTATTTCCAAATATTTGGCCATGCGTTTGATGTCTCGATGCAGCATCAATGATTCCTGGCGCATTTCCTCGGCCTTAAGACCCTGAATATATGAGTGAAGGCGATACATAAGTGGTGCCTGTTTAATCGGATGCAAGGAAATGGCATTGTGGATTTCTTTGCGTTTCAATTTGCCGGTGAATGCGGCTCGACCACTGGAATTGTGGCGGAGGATGTATTGCATCTGAAAATCCAAGAGAAATTATTATTTATTCGGAATTCTAAAATAAATGAAATTACCTCATAATTCCATGTGCATGGAATGCCGGCAAATTTTTGCACACAGCGACCCACCTCCACATCCTCATGGGTGCTGTAGAGATTTTTCAGGCAGGTGGGTATGTGAGGAGCCACTGAAATCGAGAGAAACAAAATTTTTTAGTATATTATACATCTGTTTCGATTTATTTAATCTTACATACCTCTACGCAAAGTTTCACTGCTGAGAATGACACCAGGACCGCCCATGCAAAAGTTTTCATCAAACTCCAGGGACAAGAGGCCAAATTCTTCGGTGTTGCCTTTGCCAGCCTGGCCTGAAATCAAGGAAAAATGTTATTCGACTAAAAAAGTCAATATTTCAAGTAATTTCCCTTCGACTCACCTATAAACTGTGGCTTAGAACTATCAATTGATCTCAGGAAATTCTCCAATTTCTGGGGCTCTATGTAGACATCATCATCGGCCCGGATGAACCATTCAAACTTGTCAATGAAATTCTCATACATATAGTATAACATCATAAAGGATTTCTTCTGCGGCGGATAACGATCGTCGACATTTTTCAAACCCACCACGGGCAGCTCATCAGAGAATGAACCCTCTGAACTGAAGAAGGCAATACGACCTGGCACCTCTTTGCCCCATGTGTCGTAGACTGCTCTCGCTCGTCCTTCGATGAAATTTTTCGCTGTCATCACTCCAACAAATACCAGATTCTTTTGAGAATTTTGTATTGTATCTTCAGGTTTGAGACCGATTATTTCGAAGGGAGTTTTCAAATTGTTCGGCTTAAGACTACATCTTTTGACGATCTCAAGGGCTCGATAGTTTTTCAGCACCGTGCCAATGCACAGGCCAATGGCAATGCCAAAGCAGGCGAATATAAACGTTTTCCGCTTGGTCATGGAATTTTTGGTCATCAACATGGTGAGAAGTTGGATTTTGTAGTGGCAGGTAGGTGGTTGGGGAAATTTCTTCCGGTCTCACGGAAATCAAGAAGTGGTGAGAGAATTTGCGTTAGATTAACTCATTGATATCTGCAAAGAGAAAACAGAAGGAAATAAGTTAAATTAATTTTGAAAAATTAAAAAAAATTAGGCGGACCTGAGGAATTTCAGGAATTTCAAAGGGTGTTGGGAAGAGAGATCTGGCATACATTGTGAAGAATACATTATCGGCTTCTCTGAGAAGACCTACGGGTCTTCTAAGGGAGAGAAGACCTAAGGGACTTCTATGAGAAGTCCTACGGGGCTTCAATGAGAAGACCACCAGGTCTTCTATGAGAAGACCACCAGGTCTTCTATGAGAAGACCCAGATCTTCTATGAGAAGACCGCCAGGAATTCTATAAGAAGACTTCCAGGTCTCTATGAGAAAACCTCCAGCTCTTCTATGAGAAAACCTCCAGCTCTTCTATGAGAAAACCTCCAGCTCTTCTAGGTGAAGACCTCCAGCTCTTCTAGGTGAAGACCTCCAGCTCTTCTAGGAGAAGACCTCCGGCTTTTCTAGGAGAAGACCTCCAGCTCTTCTAGGAGAAGACCTCCAGCTCTTCTAGGAGAAGACCTCCAGCTCTTCTAAGAGAAGACCTCCAGCTCTTCTAGGAGAAGACCTCCAGCTCTTCGAGGAGAAGACCTCCAGCTCTTCGAGGAGAAGACCACCAGCTCTTCGAGGAGAAGACCACCAGCTCTTCGAGGAGAAGACCTCCAGCTCTTCGAGGAGAAGACCACCAGCTCTTCGAGGAGAAGACCTCCAGCTCTTCGAGAAGAAGACCACCAGGTCTTCTAGGAGAAGACCTCCAGGTCTTCTAGGAGAAGACCACCAGGTCTTCTAGGAGAAGACCTCCAGCTCTTCTAGGAGAAGACCTCCAGCTCTTCTAGGAGAAGACCACCAGGTCTTCTAGGAGAAGACCACCAGGTCTTCTAGGAGAAGACCACCAGGTCTTCTAGGAGAAGACCTCCAGCTCTTCGAGGAGAAGACCACCAGCTCTTCGAGGAGAAGACCTCCAGCTCTTCGAGAAGAAGACCACCAGGTCTTCTAGGAGAAGACCACCAGGTCTTCTAGGAGAAGACCACCAGGTCTTCTAGGAGAAGACCACCAGGTCCTCTAGGAAAAGACCTACAGGTCTTCTAGTAGAAGATCTTCAACTCTTCTATGAGAAGACCTTCACGTCTTCTAGGAGAAGACCTTCGGAGAAGACCTCCGGGGTCTTCTATGAGAAATCCTCCAACTCTTCTATAAGAGGACCTCCAGGCATGCTATGAGAAGTCGTCTATGAGATGACCTTCTGGTCATCATTGAAAAAATCTTTTTTTTCTGAGATGACCTGACCTGAATTAATTTTTTGTTCCCTGAAATCGGTTCATGGGTGCTGACAGCCATAAATATTTCAAGCAAAGATTTAAATAAATAGCCTGAATTAAATTAGTTGTTGAGACTGCTGAGCTATTTAAGTTAATAAATTTATGGCGTGCATCACGTTCTATTATTTTCAATTAATTCATTTGATGGAGAAATCTGAACAGTAATGCAGGCTGGATGAAGTGAAGAGGTAAAGTGTTTAAATTTTGAAATAGGTTTCTTAATGCATATGATTTTAGAAATTTCGAAAGCTATAAATATTGGAAATCTTATATATTGTGAAGGGATTTTCCATAAACGAAGCTAATCGCAAAGAGAAATACAATTGAAAATGTTTAAAAAGGTCCTTGGATTTAAAATTGAATATAAGCCGTTGTATTTTGGGATCCTCCAGTATCAGACCGTGGAAATGTTGTAACCATATACCATTTTCTTCTTCCAGCAATATGTTATGTTTTTGTCGTTTTTTTCATAACTAAAATTACAGGGTACGTTTCTACTAATTCATGTTTAGTCTTAATGCCGGAATATTGATGTCAATGTTTTGTCGCCTTTAGTAAAGCTCATTTACGGCGTGAACTTGCCAAAATGTCTAAGAACACTTGTGGACATGAAATCAATTTTATGAATGAACGAATGAATGAACAATACACCCACAATTATGAACAAAGGGACAGGTAGACCTCTTCGAATGCAATGTAAAGTGGAGGAATAAAATGTATAATCTGTCATCATCTTCATAGCAGTAATCGTGGATTTTTTGAAGAATATTCTTCAAGGGTCTTCAGAGCAATAATCGTGGATTATATATATTTCAAGGATCTTCCAAGGAATAATCGTGGGTTATATATATTTCAAGGATCTTCGGAGCAATAATCGTGGATTTTTTAAGGAATATTTTTCAAGGACCTCCAGAGCAATAATCGTGGATTTTTTTAAATAATATTTTTTAAGGATCTTCAGAGCAATAATCGTGGATTTTTTTAAAGAATATTATTCAAAGATCTTCAGAGCAATAATCGTGGATTTTTAAAGAATATTTTTTAAAGATCATCAGAGCAATAAGCGAGAATTTTTTAAAGAATATTTTTTAAAGATCATCAGAGCAATAAGCGAGAATTTTTTAAAGAATATTTTTAAGTATCTCAGGAGCAATAAAAAAGAATTTTTAAAGAATATTTTTAAGGATCTTCAGAGCAAAAATTGCGGATTTTTAAAGAATATTTTTCAATAACCTTTAAAGTACTAACACTTTGCAACACAAAAAATAAAAAAAAATCCGGCATAAAAACAAATAATTTTGTCGGGCATGTTTTTAAGAATAATTTTTAAGGACCTTCAGCGGAATGATCGTGGAGTTTTGAAGAACAATAAAAAATCCATGCATAATCATAGATGTTTTTAGAGAATATTTTTCAAGGATCTTCTGAGCAAAGATCCCAAATTTTAAAATAGTTTTTTCTTTTTCGGAAATAATAATAGAACAATCTTTACTTTTTACAGCAAAAAGTCTTCAAAATCTTTCCTTTTGAAGTTTACTGAGTCGGATATTCCTGGAATCATTGCATGGACCCATATCAATTTTTTCTGTCCAAAACTATTTCAATGACTTGATATGTACACCCAAGAAACCAACAATGACTTCATTATTAAATCTCAGAATGTCAGCTCTAACACTTCACCCAATACCTACATCTGCCCATCCTAGACACCAACAGTGAAACTAAAATTAGTAATATTTAGTACTTTTTCAACATTTATATAGTACACTTTTCCAAAATCACCACCAGGTACCAACAGAAACCTCGACATCAAACTTCGGGGTTCCAGGTCTATACATTCACTCAATACAAAATTTATTACCTTTTAGTAGTATTTAAACAAAACTATCTCCATATTTTAATTCCAGATACCAGCGGAGACTTCAATATCAAATTTGTGGATTCCAATGCTATCCCTTCACCCAATATGAAATTTTGCATAATTTAGTAATTTTCGTACAAATATAGTACGCATTTCCAAAGCATCGCCAAATCTCAAATAAAGAAACCATCAGTAATTTCATAATTGTATCTCCAGTCCTTCACTCAATATCAAATATAGTACCATTTAGTACTTTCGTACAATTAGAGTGCACGTTTACAAAACCACCTACCTCCATGTGTCCAGGCTACGCATGATCAGGGACTTTAATACAAAATTCCATGTGTCTAGAACTATCTGTTCCACCCAATACCATATTGTACCAAATATAGTACAATTTAGTACTTTTCGTGCACATGAATTACAAATTTTCAAGACCACCCCTTTATCGCAATCCAACCACCAATAGGGACCCCCATTACAAATTTTGTACAATTTAGTACAGTAAGCACACATTTAGTACACAATACCAAATCCACCTCCATACCTCAATTTCAGATACCAACCGGGACTTCAATATCAAATTTCGGGATTCCAGCTCTATCCCTTCACCCAATACCAAATTTAGTACCATTTAGTACTTTTCGTACAAATACATAACACATTTCCAAACCACCGCCAAATCTCAAACAAAATTTAGTATTACTTAGTACTTTTCGTACAAATATATGAATATATCCGAAGCCGCCTCCATATGCCCAGGCTACACGTGAACAGCGACCATAATACCAAATTTCGTATTTAAAGAAATATCTGTTCACCCAATACAAAATTGTACCAAATTTTGTATTATTTACTACATATCGTACAATCCAAAACCACCTGTTTGCTATAAACCAGGGACCTCAATACAAGATTTCAAAATTCTAGCTTCACTTGTTCAACCTAAACCAAACTGTTCCAAATTTAGTACAATTTACTACAGTAAGCGCACATTTAGTACACAATACCAAATCCACCTCCATACCTCAATGGCAGATACCAACCGGGACTTCAATATGAAATTTCGGGATTCAAGTTCTATCCCTCCACCCAATACCAAATTTAGTACCATTTAGTACTTTTCGTACAAATAGGTGAATATATCCGAAGCCACCTCCATTTGCCTAGGCTACACATGAATGGCGACCCTAATACAAAATTTCGTATTTAAAGAAGTATCTGTTCACCCAATACCTAATTTTACCAAATTTTGTACTATTTAGTACATTTCAGACAATCCAAAACTACATATTTGCTACAAATCAACCACCAACAGGGGCCGCAATACAAAATTTCAAAATTCCAGCTTCACCTGTTCAACCTAAACCAAACTGTTCCAAATTTAGTACAATTTACTACAGTAAGCACACATTTAGTACACAATACTAAATCCACCTCCATACCTCAATTGCAGATACCAAACGGGACTTCAATATGAAATTTCGGGATTCAAGTTTTATCCCTTCACCAATTCAATTAAATATCAAGAACAATCTGTTCATCCAATACCAAATTGTACCAAATTTTGTACTATTTAGTACATATCGTACAATCAAAAACCACCTCTTTACTATGAACCAACCACTAACAGGGACACCAATACCAAAATTTTCAAAATTCCAGCTTCATCCGTTCACCCCAAACCAAACTGTTTCAAATTTAGTACCATTTTGTACAGTTCGCACACTTAGTACACATTTCCAAAACCTGCTTCATATATCGGACTTATTTTCCAAAATTGATGCTCATAGCAAATTTTCAGTTTTTAGCTCTATCCGTTCGCATAGTACCAAATGGTACCATTCTACAAGTTTAGTGCAATTTTAGAACTTTTCGTAAAAATAGTTTTCAATTACAAATCCGTGCTGGACAACTGCCACCTGTTCATGTAAACTGAACCTCGAAATCATATAAAGAATCTCATTCATATGCCCACACGACAAATGTAGCAACAACAACAACAATAATAACAACAAAATTTACAAGTGTTACAATGCAACATGTGGCATAAATACTTGTCTGACAAATACCAACAACAACAGTAGCAACACCAACAATTACAGTCAAAATTAAACATGGAGACCAATAGGCGGGGTATCGGATTGCATTGCCTGACTGGCTGACTGACGGACTGATAAAGACAAGACCATTTTTTTTGAGGCGAACTGACTAATGCAAATCACCCGGAAAGGATTATTTAATGGAATGGAATAAATAACAAAAACGAATGTCTGTCTAACTAACAAACAAAAAACACAAGAACAAACAGACGGACAGACACACATGACTGAATGACTGACTGACTAAGTGATTGGCTGAAAAGCTTTCAAGTGCCTGAAGAACATTTAGATATTCTTAAATAATTGTTTGCTTTTCAGCAACTATAGAAGTTCGTAGTTCGCATAGAGCAAGCTACTGATGAGAGAGAATGGAGGGAGGCGGAACATAAACTTGCAAATTTTACGAACTGAAATTGAAATTTTCAATTGAAAATGGTTTTCCAACTATTGTTCATTCTTCGTTTTTTATTTGCGTATTTTTCTTTTTGTTGCGAATGAAAAGGTGTTTCGGTGTATGGCCACCAGTAGCATTGTTTAGTTGGCAAATTGTAGTGCGAATTCTGAAGCGTGTTCAAATTTAATTGGATATTTGTTGTGTGCAAAAACTAAAAAAAAAAAACTTCAGAACATCAACTATGCCATCAACCTGACTTTGTTGCGAATTCCGAAAAAATAGCGTTTTTTTTTTAGAAAACTTGCAATAAATTTCTTTATATTTATTATTGTTTAATGAGGTAATCTTTAGGGTGGAGGTTCCATTGAAATACATGTGCTCCTTCCTACATTAGATCGTATGGGTAACATGTGGTGCTAACCACATGTGTATGTACATGTGTACATATATAAAGGTTAAGGTGTCGGAAAGAAGCCAACCATGCAGAACTTGATATAGTTAAAGAGTATTCTAAACATGTTGCGCAGAATAAGTACTTATTTTGACATCTCAAAATTTCAAAAAATAAGTAGCTATGTAATGGCTTTTAGTGGCCCAAGTTGTCATTTAGGGATTAAATTCTCTCAGATAACCTTAAAATTTGTCTAGCATAAAGAGAGAAAAATAGAGAGAGGGAAAGAGAGGGGAGACAGAGAGGAAAAATGTTAAGGCATTTCAGTATGAAATTATTACCAAAAAAAAAAAATTAAAAAGCAGCTAAGTTCGGGCGGGCCGAACTTTCAATATTCTCCACCATTTTGAAGAATCTTGAATAATTTCCAAAAAGTTCGTCGAAAAATACCACTTTAATGAAAACCGTTGTATGGGGGATATACGAAGACGTGGCCCTGCATTAGTCATAGGCTGTGGTATCGATTCCGAACTTCAAATACGAAATTTGAAACAATTCCGTTGAATAAAAATATCATCAAATTTGAAACTATTCCAGAGAATATCATCAAAATATCGGATAAAGGGAGGTACGTGGGCTTTACGAAGACGTGACTTGCTAGACAATTTTCTGGCATAGGTTGTACAACTCATTGCGAGCTTCAAACTTTAAATACGAAATTTGAAACAGAAATTTCGCTAAAAATCATTAAAATATCGAATATCGAGGGGTACCGTTATATACAGGGTGAGATGAAAAACTGCAACAAAGTCAAACGCCAGAATTTTTACATTTCTTTTAAATTTTATTGAACGAAAGCAAAAAATGTCAGAAATAGCATAACATTTTAGAATAAGTTTAGATTTGTTCGAATTGATCACCTTTGCCACGAATTATGGCCTTCAACGGCCAATGAAACCGTTACACTCGGCCCGAATGTTGCTCTGCGGTATTTTGGCTCCTTCCCGGGGAAGCGCTTGCTTGAGGTGATCGCCACTATAGTATTTTTTAGTGCCTTGCCTACCTTGCTTTCCAAAATACTCTAGACACAATAGTCCAACGGATTGGTATCCGGATTGGTATCCGGAGATTAGTGCGCTGGAAATGAAGCGAGGAACCTCATTTGTAACCATTCTTGGGTGGCGCGTGCTGAGTGCGATGCTGCTGAATCCTGTTGGAATGTCCAAGGTCTGCGGCCAAAATGTTTGCGTGCCCAAGGTTTTAATATGGCCTCCAGAATATTTTCGCGATAATATTCGGCATTTATTCTAATGCCACGGTCGATTAATGCGAGCGGAAATCGACCATCGGCTGTTATGCCGGCCCACACCAACACCATGGCCGGCGCTTGAGTGTCTTGAGGTCTGGTGGCCAACTGAAGGTGCACATTTTCAGCTGACCTCTTTGGCAAGTAAATACGATCATTTTGCTTGTTTACAAACTGCTGGACATCGGAGAAAACCAAATTTGGCAGTTCACCACTTTCGGCCAAGCGAAGCAACTCTTTAGCTCTTTTGAGTCTATTTTCTTTCTGTTGGGATGTAAGTTCCGACACTTTTTGGAATTTCAATGGCTTTACCCCGAGCTCATTTATCAATATTTTCCGAATGGAATATTGCGATATGTTCAGCTCACGAGCCATTTTTCGGCCACTGCTACGCGGGTTTCGATCAAGTCGCTTCTTTATTTTTCGAACCATTTCGACTGATGTTGCTGTTTTCTTCCGTCCAGTTTTTCTTGGTTGCAGTTTTTTCATCTCTCCCTGTATATATGGGAGCAATAGCTATATCTGAACCGATTTTCGCCAAATTTTGAAGTACATGCTTCTAGGCTGAATTCGGTTGGAAGTGCCACAATTTACTCCATTTTGAGGGGATATTAGCCATTTGGTGCACAAAAAAACTGAAATCGGATAAAGATATATATGGGAGCTATATCCTAATCTGAATCGATCTTGAAACAATTTTAAACACTTATTTCTAAGCTGGTACCAACGATTATTGTTGTGGAGTGCATGTAACGCATGTGAGGGACTTAAACGCTCAAATCGGATGAAACATATATATGGGAGCTATAGTTATATCCGAACCAATTTTCTCCAAATTTGATGTTCTTGCTTCTAGATTAGATTCAGTCGAATGTGCCAAAATTCGGGTCATTTGAACTGATATTGACCAGTTGGTGGATAATTATCCCCAAATCGGTTGAAGATATATATGTGAGAGCTATATATAATTGTTGTCCCATTATCTCCAATTCCAACAGGGTTCACCCTTTGGGCCAAACAAATGATTTGTGGAAAATTTCATCTCAATCGGATAATAAATGCGACCTGTACTTCACAGCCGTAATATACCCTCCGTAGAAACGATATTCGGGGAAATGTATCAAATATAGCTCAGAAATAACTTGTCAATTTTTTGTTTACAAAAATACATGAACAGACGGACGGACATGCACAAGTCGAGCTATATCCAAATCTGAACCGATATCGATAAAATTTGACAAAGGTATTTCTGAGCTATATTTGATACATTTCCCCGAATATCGTTGGTACGTAGGGCATATTTCGGCTGTGAAGGAGACAAATAATTAATCGTATGAACAATATATACGGGAACGCTATAGCTATATCTGAACCGATTTCGATCAAATTTGACATACTGGTTTCTAGGCTCAATTTGGTCTCATGTGCCAAATTACTCTTTAGCGGGACTAAAATTACACATTTTGGTGCACAAAGAAAGTCAAATCGGACGAAGTTATACATGGCAGCTATATCTCAATTTTTTAACCGATTATCTCCAGTTTCAATAGGGTTCATCCTTGGGCCAAACAAATGATTTATGGAAAATATCATCTCGATCGGGTAATAAATGCGACCTGTACTTATTTTTACAATAATACTTGGGCAGACGGACGAACGGGAGGACATGAATAAATCGACTACAAAATGTGATTCTTGCAATTCATCAAAAGGAAGTATGGGTCTATCTCGCTTCCTTCTCCATGTTACAAACAAATGCACAAAGGTTATTATATACCTGTCAAAGGGGATAAATCTGGCTCTTCGATACGACCTATTGTATGATCGAACATTTGCCCATATGTTAATATATTTTTTTTATTTCCCGAAAAAACGTTTGTATAACTTTTTTATGGTGGCGTTTGTGTGTATGTGTTTGCGTAAACGGTAGTGTATTAGTCAATAAACAAATTGAAATCCGAAAAACTCTGTGCTCGCTTGCCAGTCAATTCAATTCGATTACGAATTCGTATTCACTGGAACACAAATTCGAGAATTTGATTTATGGCGGTGATGTCGAGAGTATTATCTCAGAATGCGTGCAAAAATTGAAATTTTTTCATGTGTGGCCTATTTGGGAATAAATTTTGCTTCTGGTTGCTCAAGTATTGAAAATGAAGATATTTCATGAATAAAATTCTGTCGAATCGCGAAATGATAAAAGAGATTTTTTTCGACAATTATTTATTATTGAAAAATAATTATCACACATTTTTTTCTCGAAATAATTTATGATTATTCGGTGGCGTTCAATTGAAATTTATTTGCTTTATTAATTGACTTTGAAAAAGAGAAGAAATGAAATGAATGTAAATTGTATGGGTTTGCAAAAGCGATTGCCTAATGTTGATTTATTTGATGTAGATCGGGCTATTGCAATTGTCTGGTGTTTAGATTTCATATTACCTATATACGCAAATTTATATCATAATAATTATCACCTTAATAAAATCAGACATATTTTATGTCGAAGATTTTAAATTTGAAACTAAAAATTAATAATCTAAAAATATACTAGGAAATATTGAAATAAAAGGTGGAATTTTAGAATTAAACCTTATTAAATTTATTTTCTTAGGATTTTTTAACTTCTTTAGGGCAATCAAAAGAATGTCTGGGAAAACGTGAACCAGTGTAGGCTTATGGAAAATTCAATTACAAAGCATTATTTTAGAAGGTTGAATTTATTTCGCCAAGGACTAACAGGAACTCAAAAAAAAAATTGTTGATATTAAATATATCATTCAAACCTAAAATATACTTGAATTCGGGGTTTAGCTCCATATAGAGAACTATACCAAGAAGTGGACCGACATGGACTATTTTTAAAACCTATAATTTTGAATTAATCTATAGCTCTCTGTAAACTTTAACGGATAAAAGGTATCAGTCGGTTTGCCGACAGATGTATACCCTCAGCCCATGTTCGATGATTATTCAAATGTTTAACCCTCTATGAAGTAGGTTCCGAAGGAATTTGCCAATATTGTCCATTTCGTATCGGGCCTAAATAAATATAATATAAATATTCCGACATGCCAGGTTTGGACTATATCGACTATTTTCTTCACTTTATATGAGCTATGTGATAATTTTCAGAAAATGGAACAGTGTTGGCTTGTTTGTTCGGGATATCGTAGAATTTTGTTGTTGCAAAATGGTCAGGCTTTATCCCTTTATTGTTGTTTTTATAAAAAAAAATGTTAAAATGTACGTGAGATTCTAGATAAAGTCGAAGGATGTTATCCATTTTCATACTTCATCTAATACAGATAAAAACGAGTAAAAAAGCAGCTAAGTTCGGCCGGGCCAACTTTTTAATACCCTCCTCCATTTGAAAGGAACTTAAAAAATTCAAACAAGTAAAAAAGCAGTAATTTCAGCCGGCCGATCTTTGAATACCCTCCACCATTTAGAACGAATTTGGAAAATACCGAATATAGCCGTTATATTAGGGCCTGTACGACGTCACAAGCCATTACCATATTCAAATTCGAAACTTGAAATAAACGGTGAATAATGTAGCCAAAATCATCAAAATACCGTACATAGGGAGGTACCGTTATATGGGGGCTATACGAAGACCTGGACCTGCACAGACAATTTTTTGCCTTAAACTGTAGTATCCATTTCGAACTTCAAATGCCAAATTTGAAACAATTCCGGTGAATAATGTCCCACAAATCATCGAAATACCGAATATAAGGAGGTACTGATATATGGGGCCTATACGAAGACCTGGACCTGCATAGGCAATTTTCTGTCACAGACTGTAGTTCCTATTACGAACTCTAAATACGTAATTTGAAACTAATGCGGTAAATAATGACGCTAAAATCATCAAAATACCGAATATAAGGAGGTACTGATATATGGGACCTATACGAAGACCTGGACCTGCATAGGCAATTTTTTGCCTTAAACTGTAGTATCCATTTCGAACTTCAAAAACCAAATTTGAAACAATTCCGGTGAATAATGTCGCTAAAATCATCAAAATACCGAATATCGGGAGGTACCGTTATATGGGGGCTACACGAAGACGTGGACTTGCATCGACAATTTTCTGTCTCAGGCTGTAGTACCCATTTCGAACTTCAAATGCCAAATTTGAAATAATTCCGGTGAATAATATCGCACAAATCATAAAAATACCGATTATCGGGAGGTACCGTCATATGGAGGCTATACGAAGGCGTGAACTTCCACAGACAATTTTCTGTCTCAGGCTGTAGTATCCATTTCGAACTTCAAATACGAAATTTGGAATAATTCCGGTAAATAATGTCGCGGAGGTATCGATATATGGGGGCTATACGAAAACGTAGACAGACATGGCCCATTTACGAACTTAACCTGCCTACTGGTAAACTATGTATGTATGCAAATTTTACCCTTCTATCTCCATTCGTTCGAAAGATAGTGTGATTACAACAGACGAACAGACAGACGGACGGACAGACAGACGAACAGACGCTAGATCGTATTAGAATTTTACTCTGATCCAGAATATAAATACTTTGTAGGGTTTATTATAAATATTTCGAGGAGTTACAAACGGAATGACAAAGTTAATATATCCTCCATAGGATGGTGGAGGGTATAAAAATATTGGTTTCTGGTTGAGAGAAATATAGATATAGAAAGATGTAAAGAATCGCTGACTTCTTTCGCAAGTTATAACTGATAAAGGCATTGGAAATTGTGACCCTTTGTGGGTAAGATGCCAGAAGGGGTTGGCAGATATATATCATCTTCACAAATATATATCATCTTGTATGTGTGAAGCTTGAGGATATCTGGAAGCTTATATCGTTTTTTTGAGCGTTTTGTTTTTCAAAATTCTTGAAACCTATTTGGGGGAGGTACCAGAAGATTTAGTCCGATCTCTACCATCTTCACAGCATATCTTGTGTTAGAAGAAATAATGGGATATGTGAAATATAAAGAGAATCATATGTTTATTTTATACTTCGTTATTCAAAATTTTGACACTTTGTGGAGGAGGTACCAGAAGAAATGGTCCGATCCCTACCATCTTTATAACGGATCTTGTGTTAATGGAAATATTGAGATGTACCAAGTCTGGAATGGAATTGGCTGTTAAATTTGCGTTTTATGAGCTTCGTGTATATTCAAAATGTTGACTCTTTTTGTGGGAGGTACCAGAAGTAGTGGACCGATATATTCCATCCTCACAGCATATCTTGTGTTAGAAGAAATAATGGGATGTGTAAAATATGAAGCGAATCGGATGCTTATTACGGATTTTATAATTGTTTTTGTTATTCAAAACGTTAACCCTTTATGGGGGAAGTACCAGAAGAAATGGTCCTATCTCTACCATCTTCATAACAGATCTAGTGTCGATAGAAATATTAAGATGTACCAAGTCTGAATGGAATCGGATGTTAATTTCGCGTTTTATGAGTTTCATGGTTATTCACAATTTTTACCCTTTGTGGGGGAGGTACCAGAAGGAGTGGACCGATATATTCCATCCTCACACCAGACCTTGGGTTAACAAAAATATTGTTATGTGTATAATTTGAAGTCAATCGGACTCTTACATCACATTTTATAAGAGTTATAATTATTGAAAATGTTGACCCATTGAGGAGGTACTTGATGGAGTTGGCCGATATTGTCCATTTTCGCACCCGACCTAGCACTGATGCAAATTCTAGGACTTGCAAAGTTGGAGCAAAATCGGACTATAATTTCTCTTTCTGTGCAGTAAAATATATTTTTTTTTAATTTTTGACATTTTGTGTAGGAGGTACCAGAAGGAGTGGACCGATATAGTACACCTCCGAACTTAGATCGACTAAGTTTGGTAATAATATTACGATGTACCAAGTTTGGATCAAATCGGATACTCCCTTTGAGAGTTATCGTGCGCACCAGCCAGCCAGATAGACAGAAAGACGGACGGACGAACATCGCTAGATCGACTCCAAATGTCCTGAATCGGATTTGGTCCAAAGAGACCTATGGTCTTAAACCGATATTTCAATGAGGCACGTTTTGGTAGTATCAAATGATATATACCCTCTCTAGCCATATGGCTGAAGGTATAAAAATATTTTCCATGACTTTTGGTCGGAACTTTCCCGACCTATATAAATTTCCAAAACGCCGATACAGTTGTCTAATATTTGTAGTTCTACTTTCATATCATTTTTCTATAATCATTGGAAAGAAATGAATTTTGTCCCGTACAGTGTAATTCTAAATTTTATATTTGATAAAGGTCATGTGTTTGGTTCTATTTTTTCTAATATCTATTTAGTTCAATTTTCTTCCACCATTTTCCGCCTAGTGATTGCCAAAGCTGAATATTTGACGTGTCTTATCTTGCTACTTGTTTTATTTAAATTTTTGATATTTTTTTTTGTACAAAAATAAAAACAATAAACAGCTTGAGACATGCACTGTTGGTTGTTGGCTGGTCGTCAGAGTCAAGGCGTCATAAAAAAACGCTTTAACGTAATTAAAATGGATAACTGACATTTGTTGTTGGTTGTTGATTTGTAATATTTTTTTTCGACAAAAATAACCAGTGAAGTGCAGAAAAATGTAATTAAAAAAAATTATGAAAAATAAACTGGTCAATTATGTAATACAGGTAAGTTGAAATTGTGCTGCAATTTTTTTCATAAAAATATTTTAATTAAATATGTAATGATGTCAACTGCGGATTAGATTGAGTTGATCAAATTTAGTTCAGTTTAAGAAATAAGAAAGATATAGACTTCATACGATTCCCTGATGATGATTGAGTACAGCTCATAATATATTGGAAATAATTCCAGAGTGGAAAATTTGATTTAAATTCCTTAGGGTGAGAATACATAGAAGGCTTTTTTTGGCTAGCTTAAGTCAATGGCTGGTTTCTTTGTGGAGAAACGGTAGAAATTTCACAAATCGGAAAACAAAATATTTTTTTCCACTCATTTACACTCTTAGACCAAACTCTGGCTCTGTTTTGAGCGATTCTGCTCCCACACTAATCTTTCAAGCAGGAATGAACTCGGGAGCGCTCCCACACAAAACAAAACAGTATAGTGTAGATTCCATAAAAACTCTCGCTCTTCGAGCAATTTTGCTCGCGAGCAAATTTCGCTCCCGAGTGAAAATGAGCAAATCTGTGACCTGGTTAAAATATAACTATGGCTTCCATATATATTTTTTTATGCGGTAAAAATGTCATCTATAAAACCAGTAAGGAAAAGTCAAAAGTCGGGCGGGCCGGCCATATGATGCCCTACACCACTATGCATATTTAGTAGAGCTCCCGTAACAAAAGAATTTATTTAAAGTAGATCATACCACCTATCAACATTTGGCTTTACAGCAGTTATAGTTTCGTTTCAGAAGGAACTAATATACGGGAGGCATATCCAATTCTGAATTGATTTTCACTAACATTGCTATAGAGAGTGCATGGTATGACTTCGAGAAGGATTATATTATTAAAAAATATATATCGGAGCCGACTTCCACAAAATGGAAAAGTACGCCCCGAAATTTACTCCATATGGCCTGGTATTAGCCATTATTTGCACAATAAACCTGAAATCGAAATAAGGTTATATATGGGAGCCATATCCAAATCTTAGCCGATCTAACATTTGGCAATGGTATTTCCGAGCTCTATAAGTTATCTGGTATCTAATATCATTCTTGTGGGTTCATATCACGAATGGGAGGAACTTTAACACCAAATCGGATGACACCTATATATGGAGGCTACTTACTTCTGGACTGATGTACTTACTTCTGGACTGAATTCGGTCGGATATGCGAAAATTCAGGTCATTTGGACTGATATTAGCCATTATTTGCACAATAAACCTGAAATCGGATTAAGGATATACATGGGAGCCATATCCAAATCTTAGCCGATCTCGATAAAATTTGCCAAATGTATGTCCGAGCTCTATAAGTTCTCTGAAACCAAATATCATTGTTGTCGAATGTGGAGGACTATAACACCAAATCGGATGACATCTATATATGGGAGCTATAGCCTTATCTGAACTGATTTTCATCAAATTTGATGTACTTACATTTGAACTGAATTCAGTCGGATATGTCAAAACTGAGGTCATTTGGTGCACAATTAACCCAAAATCGGTTGAGGATACGTATGGGAGCTATATTCAAATCTGAACTGATCTTGAAAAAATTTGGCAGAGGTATTTCTGGGCTATATCTGATACCAAATATCATTCTTGCGAATGTGCATATTACGAATGTGAGGGACTTAAAACCCCAAATCGGATGAAACATCTTTATGGGAGCTAAAGCTATATCTGAACCCATTTTCATTAAATTTGATTTACTTGCTTCTAGACAGAATTCAGTCGGATGTGCCAAAATTCAGGTCATTTGGACTGATGTTGGCCATTTGGTGCACAATTAACCCGAAATCGGTTGAAGATATATATGGAAGCTATATCCAAATCTAAGCCGATTCTCACAAATTTCAACAGGGTACGTCCAAAATATCGTTTCATCTCAATTGAATAACAAATGCGATCTGCATTTTGTTCACAAGAATACGTGGACAGGCGAACGGACGGACGGACATACATTAATCGACTCAGAAAGTGATTCTATGAATATCCTCAAAAGTAACTATGGGTCTATCTCGCTTCCTTCTCCATGTTACAAACAAATTCACAAAGACATAATACCCTTACCACTATGTGTTCTAGGGTAAAAAAGGGATATTTTCTGCTTGCAATACGCGTATTAAAGGACTTTTATGAACAGAAGGTCATTTAACGATCTTCGAAGATAAGGAGACTACCTAAACCACCAAAAAGTTCTTCTATAGGAAGAAGAACCTCTCGGATTCGTCTAATCTCTCATAAGACTTTCATGGATACACGATTTTCTTTGTTTTTTATGAAAAGAAGACGTTTCTAAATGATCTACTAAAGGTCTCCAGTGATTAGAAGGCTTCATAAGGGTCTTCTGTGGCTAGAGGTTCTCCTAAACGCCTAATATACTTCTTATGAGTATCCTATGGATGTAAGACCTCACATGGGTCTTCGGGGATCTGTTTCAAATTTTCTATGGATATTAGGCCCTTTAAGGATCTTCTATGCATGATTAAAATACCTTATACGAATAGAATACTTCTCAATGTATAGAATATATTAGTCACAGAGGACTACTTAGGGAATGCCTTTTAAAGGTATACCTTACCTAGTAAATACAGAACGAATGCCTTTTAAATATGACCAATTCAGATCTTAAAATTTTCAAAAATTAGGTTAAAATCTTAATAGTTGTGGCCAGGTCGAACTTTAAATACCCTACACCATTTGGAACGAATATTGAAATTTTCAAAAAAAAAAAAAAAAAAAAAAAAAAAAAAAAATAATAAATAAAAACATTTGTTAAAATCTTAAAAATACAGAATATATCCGTTATATTGGGGTCTATACGAAAACGTGGACCTGTATAGGCAACGTTTGTCATAAGCCATTACAATATTTAAATACGAAACTTGAAAACAAATCCGGGGAATAACCAAGCTAAAATCATCAAAATACCGAATATAGGGAGGTACCGTTATATTGGGGCCACACGTAGACTTGGACCTGCATATACAATTTTCTTGCATAGGCTGTAGTACTCATTATGATTTCTAAATACGAAATTTGAAACAATTCCGGTGAAAAATGTAGCTAAATTCACCAAAATACCGAATATAGGGAGGTACTGATCTATGGGGCCTATACAACGACCTGGACCTGCATAGATAATTTTCTGTACAGGCTGTAGTAGCTATTAGGAACTTCAAATACGAAATTTCAAACAATTTCGGTGAATATTGTACCGAAAATCGTCTAAATACCAAATATAGGGCATATGGGGCCTATACGAAGACGAGGGCCTGCATACGTAATTTTTTGACCTGCATAGACAATTTTATCCAATAGACTGCAGTTCCCATTACGAATTCTAAATACGAAATTTGAAACAACTCCAGTGAATGATGTAGCTAGAGGTGTACCGTTGTATGAGGACTATACGAAGACCTGGGCCTGCATAGACATTTTTCTGTCTCAGGCTGTAGTACCTATTAAGAAATAAGAAATTTCAAACGATTTCGGTGAATATTGTACCAAAATTCGTCAAAATACCGAAAATATGGGGGGGGGGTACTGCTATATGGAGCCTATACGAAGACCTGGACCAGCATAGACAATTTTCTGTCATAGACTGTAGTACCCACTACGAATTCTAAATACGAAGTTCGAAACAACTCCGGTGAATAATGACGATAAATTAATCATCAAAATATTGAATATTGGAAGGTACCGTTATATGCGGGCTATACGATATCTTGCAGGAGGCAAAGTACTCAGAAGGAACTTCTTTTGTCGATTTTCAGACAATTTCATCCAAAAATTTGACTAAAATCTTAAAAATACCGACTATCGGGAGGTAGCGTTGTGTGGGGGCTATGCGATATCGTGGACCTATATAGCCCATCATCGAACTTGACCTGTCTGAAGACAAAACACTGATCTCTGCAAAAGTTTAGCTTCCCATCTTAATTCGTTTTGACTCTAGCGTCATTTGCAGCAGAGGGATGGACAGGGCTAAATCGTCGTAGAATTTTACGCTGATCAAGAATATATATAATTTGTTGGGTCTAATATTATTATTTCGATGAGTTACAAACGGAATGACGAATTTACTATAACCTGCATTCTATGTATGGTGGAGGGTACAAAAAAAATCTGAAGGTCTTCTATACCCAGAAAACTCTCTTGACCTATTTTGTGTATGAAAAAGTCTTCCCAGAGATTTTCTCGACAGGATGACCTTCATGACCCCCATAGTATCTCCACCGATCGTTCATTGTTGTAGGGCGATATTTCAAATTTTCTTTCAACACTTAAATTTCAGCATTCATGAAGAAGCACTACGTCAGTAGCTACCTCAGTATCTGGACTCCACGCAAATTGACCCCATCATAAAAGCAATAGCAACCACAACAAGAGTTTATGATTAAAAACAATGCCAGGTGTGGATTCATGCCAATGTATTAGTGCGTGTGTGTGAATTTGTGCGTATATTTCGATAAAAAAAAAGTTTTGCGCTTATCTTTAATGCTCTTTAATTGCTTTTTTGTTTTGTTTACTTTATTTTAGCTTTGTAATATTTTTGGGGTTTTCGTTTATTTGCAATTGGCTATTTCTTTTATTTGCTTAAGAAGGTCGATTGGCTAGTTGGTAGGTGGAAGGTGGTAAGATCAAAGCAAAATAGGGCAGTGTGGTGTTAATTGAAATGATTGGAGATTAAATATATATTTTCTTGATAATAATTCATAAGGTGGAATTTCAAAATTTTGAACATTTGTGAGGAAGGTACCAGAAAGAGTGGACCGATATATACCATCTTCACAGCAGATCTTATGTTAGTAGAAATAATGCGATGTGTGAAATATGAAGAAAATTGGATGCTTATTTCGGATTTAATAATCGTTTTGGTTATTCGAAACATTGACCCTAAGTGGGGGAGGTTCCAGAAGGAACGGTTCGATCTCTACCATCTTTACAACAGATCTTGTGTTGATAGAAATATTGAGATGTGTCAAGTCTGAATGAAATCGGATGTTAATTTCGCGTGTTATGAGCTTCAGGGTTATAAAAATTGTTTAACCCTTTCTGGAGGAGGTACCAGATGAAGAGGACCGATACATCCCATCTTCACAGCAGATCTTATGTTAGTAGAAATAATAGGGTGTGTGTCATATGAAGAGAGTTGGATGCTTATTTCGGATTTTATGATCCTTTTTTTTTTGGTTATTCAAAATTTTGACCCTTTGTGGGGGAGGTACCAGAAGGAGAGCACCGATATCTACCATCTTTATAACAGATCTTCTGTTTATGGAAATATTGAAATGTGCCAAGTCTAAATTGAATCGGATATTAATTTCGTGTTTTATGAGTTTCATGAATGTTCAAAAAATTTTTACCCTTTGTGGGGGAGGTACCAGAAGGAGAGGACCGATATATCCCATCTTCACAGCAGATCTTGGGTTAATAAAAATATTGTGATGTGTGTAATTTAAAGACAATCTGACTATTACGTCACATTTTATTAGAGTTATAATTATTCAAAATGTTGATCCTTTGTGGGGGAGATATTTGGAGGAGTGACCCGATATTGTCTATTTTCGCACCTGATCCAGCATTGATGCAAATGTTAGGTTTTGCAAAGTTGGAGCAAAATCGGATTATCTATTCTATTTCTGTGCAGTAAAATATATTCTTTGGAAATGTTGACATTTTTAGGGGGGAGGTACCAGAAGCAGTGGACCTAAGTTTGACAATAATATTACCATATACCAAGATTGGATCAAATCGAATACTCCCTTCGAGAGTTATGAAGTGCACCAGCCAGACAGACGGACGGACGTTCGGACGGACATCGCTAGATTCACTCCAAATGTCCTGAAACGGATTTGGTCTAAAGAGACCTAGGGTCTTAAATCGATATTTCAATGAGCCACGTCTTGGTCGTATCAAATAATATATACCCTCTCTAGCCATATGGCTGAGGGAGGGAATTAGATAATGAAACAAATTCATTCACATTGCAGATCATAAATTCAAAATTTCCAAAATTAATTAAAAACAAGTAAAAAAGCATCTAAGTTCGGCCTGGCCGAACTTTCAATACCCTTCACCGTTTTCAAGGAAATTGAAATATTTCCAAAAAATCCGTAGAAAAATACCTCTCAAATTAAACTCCTTATATGGGGGGCCATACGAAGACGAGTTCCTTTATAAGTAATTTTTTATTATAGGCTGCAGTACCGGTTCCGAACTTCAAATACGAAATTTGAAACAATTTCGGTGAGTAATGCCGTTAAAATCATCAAAATACGAAAATTCGGGAGGTATCGTTATATGGGAGCTATACGAAGTAATGGACCTGCATAGGCAATTTTCTGCCGTAGGCTTTAGTACCCATAAGGAACTTCATATACGAAATTTAAAACAATTCTGATGGATCATTCCGCTAAAATCATCAAAATACCGAATATAGGGAGGCTTCGTTATATAGTGGCTATACGAAGAAATAGGCCTTCATAGGCAATTTCCTGTCATAGGCTTTAGTACCCATTAGTAACTTTAAATACAAAATTTGAAACAATTCTGGTGAACAATTCCGCTAAAATCTTCAAAATACCGAATATAGGGAGGCTTCGTTATATGGTGGCTATACGAAGAAATGGACCTGAATAGGCGATTTTTCATCATAGGCTTTAGTACCCATTACGAACTTTAAATACGACAATTGAAACAATTCCGGTTAAGGTTGTCGCCAAAATCATCAAAATACCCAATATCTGAAGGTATCATTATATGGGGGATATACGAAAAAAATGGACCTACATTCAAGATTTTTTGTCATAGACTGTAGTACCCATTACGAACTTCAAATACCAAATTTTAAATAATTCCGGTAAATAAAGTTGTTAAAATCATGAAAATACCGAATATCGGTAGGTAACGTTATTTGGGGGCTATACGAGGACGTAATTTTTTGCCATAGGTTGTAGTATCCACTAGGATCCTCCAGTACGAAATCTGATGTTGCTGAACTCATCAAAAAAACCGAATATCGGGAGGTACCATTATATGGGGGCTATATGAAAACGGGGACCGACATTGCCCATTTACGAACTTAACCTGCTTACTGGCATAATACACATGTGTTCAAAATTTTAGTCAATCTCAATTCGTTCCAAAAAAAAGCGTGAAATCAACAGACGGACAGATCGACTTAGAATTTTAACCTGATCCAAACTATTTTATTACTTTGTAGGGTCAATCATGAATATTTCGAGGAGTTACAAACGGAATGACAAAGCTAATATACCCTTCATAGTATGAATTAAGGTGAGGATATATGAAACGCTTTTTTGACTGGCTTAAGTCATTGGCTGGATTCTTCGTAGAAGAACAAAGGAGATTTAAGTTGACTTAGTTCGATTTTGGCCATACGCACTTTTCCGACGAAACCTGCCGATGATTTAAACCACTCAAAATGCGTATTATGTATTCTCACCTTAAATTCTAGTTGATCCGCTTCATCTGGCTTTTTCAAATACCTTCCACAATTAAAGATATTTTATCTCTGAACAATCTACGAAAGTCCTTTTGTGTATAGAAGACTTCTAGAGATTCCCCTATATCCTGGAAATACCGAATATGTCGGGGTAGCGTAATATGGGTGCTATACTAAAACGTAGACCTATATAGACAATTTTCTTCAGGGGGTAATGTACGCACAAGGAACTCCTTCTGTGGATTTTAAGACAATCCCATTGAAAAATGGGGCTGAAATTCCGAATATCGGGGGGGCTGGTCACCATTGTATGGAAGCTATACGATATCGTGGACCTATATGGATAATTATCTGTCAGGGGGTAAAGTACTCACAGAGAACTTTTTGTATAGAATTTCAGACAATTCCATTAACAAAAGTGGCTAAAATCATCAAAATACGGAATATCGGGAGGTACTGTTATATGGGGGATATTCGATATCGGGGAACTATATACATAATTCTTTTTCAGGGGGTAAAGTAGCCACGAGGAACTCCTTGTGTAGAATTTCATACACTTGCATTAAAAAAGATGGTTAAAATCATCAAAATACCGAATTTCGGGGATACCGTTATATGGGGGGTATACGATATCGTGGACCTATATATAGATAATTCTTTCCCAGGGGATAAAGTACTTGCAAGGAACTCCTTTTGTGGGCTTTTGGACAATTCCATTGAAAAATGTGGCTATAATCATAAAAATACCGAATATCGAGGGGTACCGTTATATGGGGGCTATACGATAGCGTGGACCGATACAGCCCATCTTCGAACTTGATCTGCAGACAAAATAAATTTTAGCCTCCTATCCTTATTCGTTTTGACTCTAGCGTGATTACAACAGATGGACAGGCGGACGGATGGACAGGGCTAAATCGTCTTAGAATTTTACGCTGATCAAGAATATATATTTATGGAAATTCCATAGAGGGTGTTCGATTTATAAAAAAATACTAAAGACGCTGATATCTTTTAAAATTCCGCGCAGTACCAAAAATGACCTAACCTAACCTATCTTTGATATATAACATAGGGAACAATATTAAAACAAATCCACTTAAAGTTCGACAACTGCTGTCATCGATCGATCGAGCAGTGGGCAGGGTTGAATACTCGACATTACGTCACCACGTTATCGAATACGTCAGAGTTTAGTAGCTGATTTTTAAAGAGATACATTTTAATCGAAAATAAATTGAAGTTCGTACTCGAAAGATAAAGCCAATACACACCAGCAAGGGAATTGAGGAATTTTAAGATTTTCACTGTCTTCGGGTGTTTATTTTTGAGATCAAAAGAGAATGACCGCGATTCAATATTGAGACGGTAAAGACTTATATATCTCTCCGTTAGCTGAGATTAGCTCGCAGTGACCAGATTTTGTAAAAGAAATTTATTTCTGTCAGCGACTGGAATAAGGAAAATGTGATGGTTGACTCTTTCACCAAAGACTTTGGCTTCGGAAAGCTCCAATCTCCAGGGTCTTTTAATAACTCACCGGACTCGATCGCAATTGGAAATAATTTAAAAGTAAGGGATTCTTTCAAAAATGCACGTTTGTTGTTCTGCTAGTCCTTCGACAATATATTAGAATCAGAGCTCCGCAAAACTTGCTCGAATTTAAACAAAATGTGAAACTCGCTCGAATTCGAGCCAAATTCACTCGAAATCGAACAGATTATAATCCCTGTTGTATTACTATTTATGTCTAGATTACACACAATCATACTCCCCCCATGTATGCCCTCTTCCCCACCCTTTCACCTCTTCCGCCAACCCTCTTCTAGAGTACACAACAACTTCAAAACCGGTTTACTGTTGCTCTGATCAGCAAACAAAAAAAATGTTTTCACTCATTTTTACATCGTCTCCTTCACATCTTCTAACCAATGGCCCTGCATGTTAATCTGCGTCCAGTTATTACTTAGCTCTTTTTAAAGAGGAAATATCTAGGTCTACCTTCTCATTTTGTTGACGGAATTCCACGAGTTTTACTATCGCTTCCCAAGCTTTTTCTCTTTGTATCATTTTTCATGTCATGTTTCTCATAAAAACTGGACGATCTTCGATTCTCCACGACTTCGTATAGTCTTATATATCTTTCCGTTAGATGAGATTAGCTCGCGGTGGTCAGATTTCGTCACAGAAATTTATTTCTATCAGCGGCTGAAATAAGGGTTAAAAATCCACCTCCCTAGCCCCGGTGTTTCGCTCCACCATGATACATTACTTCGAAGTAGATCTCCTCTAACCAATGGCTCTGCATTTGTATCTGCGTACAGTTATTACTTATATTTAAATAGGAAATATCTAGGTCTGCCTTCTTATTTTGGTGAATTTTACTCTCGCTTCCCAAGCCTTTTCTCTTTGTATCATTTTTCATGTCATGCCTTCGATTCTCCACGACTTCGTATATCTTTCCGGCTTTGGCACTTAAAACAAGTGTGTTCCACGTCGACATGTGTTGCTTCTGACCAATGTCTCTTTTTTATACCTTCCACCATACATAGTATGGAGGGTATATTAAGTTCGTCATTCCGTTTGTAACTCATCGAAATAATAATTTTAGACCCAAAAAAGTACATATATTTTTGATCGGCGTAAAATTCTAAGACTATTTAGCCCAGTCCGTCCGTCTATCTGTCCGTCTGTTGTAATCACGCTAGAGTCAATACGAATGAAGATAGGAAACTAAAATGTTGCACAGATCAATCTTTTTTTGCAGGCAGGTCAAGTTGGGCTATATGAAGATGGGCTGTATTGGTCCACGATCTCGTATAGCCCCCATATAACGATACGCTCCGATATTCGATATTTTGATGATTTTAGCCACATTTCAACAAAATTGTCTAAAAATCCTTACAAGGAGTTCCTTGCGAGTACTTCATTCCCTAGAAGAGAATAGTCTATATAGGTCTAAGATATCGTATACCCACCATATAATCGAACCCCCTGATATTCGGTATGTTGATGATTTCAGCAATTTTTTTACGGAATTGTCTTAAAATCCACACAAGAAGTTATTTCTAAGCCCTTTACCCCCTAGAAGAGAAATGTCTATGTAGGTCCACGATATCGTATATCCCACATACAACGGTACCCCTCTATAGTCAATATTTTGACGATTTTAAGGACATAATTCACCGGAATTGTTTCAAATTTCGTATTTAAAGTTCGAAATTGGTACTACAGCCTGCGACAGAAAATTGTCTATGCAGGTCCACGTCTTCGTATAGCCCCCCATATAACAGTACCTCCCAATATTCGGTATTTTGATGATTTTAGCGACATTATTCACCGGAGTTGTTGAAAATTTCTTGTTAAGAATTCGTAATGGAAACTGCAGTCTATTGCAGAAAATTGTCTGTGCAGGTCCACGTCTTCGTATAGCCCCCCATATAACTGTACCTCCCAATATTCGGTATTTGAAGTTCGTAAGAGATACTACAGCCTAAGACAGAAAATTATCCCTGTATGTTTGCGTCTTCCTATAGCCCCCATATAATGGTACCTCCATATATTCGGTTTTTTTTGATGATTTTAGCGACATTGTTTACCGGAGTTGTTTCATATTTCGTATTTAAAGTTCGGAATCGTTACTACAGCCTTTGACAAAAAAATATACTTATGCAGCACCACGTCTTTGAGCAGTATTTTTCTGCTGTTTTTTTTTTTAGAAAATCGACTTGTGGAGGTTATAAAAAGTTCGGACTGGCTTTTTACTTATTTTTATTTAATCTTTAGAGAGCCTTATTCGATGACCATTAGTTCCAGCTCTTTTGAAAAAAATTTTCGAATGAAAAATCACGGCATGTTTTTGCGTTTTTTTCACTTTTCAACTTCAAAAATTCAAGCATTTCCTCTTTCCCAAAAAAGTGTTTACCAAAATGCATTCATGACAAATTAGCTGACATAATGTGGCATAATGTCACGTATTCGCCAAAAAGGCACACATCTTAAAATATTTTCGCAAAAAAAAGAAGAAAAACTTAAAATACTTTAAAAAGTGAATTTTCTAAATATTCGGGAGAACATTTCCGTCTACGCTCTTATACTCTAATGTGTCTGCAAAACTATTAAATGAAAAGTGCAGCAACAACAAAAAACCCTCAACATTCCGTTTTTAATTACAAAAGTTGAATAACCTTTTCGAATTTGCTGAGAGTTCCAAAAAAAAAAAAAAAAAGAACCAATCATTTACAAATATTTGTTGTAATTTTTTTTTTAATTTGAGAACTCAATGCCTAGCCGTTCATGGTGATGATGTTGATGACGACGACGACGGTGTTACTGACTCGTGTGCGTCCAACTACAATGGTCCGCACTTAAAATTATATATAGCCCCCATTATCTCTTCGCAAAGCAAACGTAAAACGATGGTGTGTATTTTCCAATTTAGTAACAGAGATAAGGAAAAAATATTTTATTTCAGTCCAAGTAACCGGTTTATTGGAAGGGGTCGAAAAATTGAGCGAATATAAAATGCAAGAGTTTTCCTCCCAAGAAGTCCTCGTGCTAGAATTCAGAAGGGAATCTCATTTCAAATAAGAGGTTATAACTGGAAGAGAAAAAAACTGGAATAAGAACAAGTAAAAAAGCTGTAAGTTCGGACGTGTCGAACTATGAATACCCTCCATTATTTGGCAATTAAAAAAAACCGTTAAAAATTCTGATAAAATCTTAAAAATAAATATAGCCGTTATATGGGGACTATATGAAGACGTGGACCTACATGGCTCATTTTTTGACTTAGGATGTAGTATCCATTACGAACTTCAAATGCCAAATTTGAAACAATTCCGATGAATAATGTCGCTAAAATCATCAAAATACCGAATATCGGGAGGTACCGTTATATGGGTGCTTTATGATAACTTGGACCTACATGGCCCATTTTCGAACTTAACCTGCCTACTGGCAAAATATACATGTGTGCAAAATTTTAGCCTTCTATCTCAATTTGTTCGAAAGATAGCGTGATTACAACAGACAGACAGACGGACAGACAGACACACAGACAGACAGACGTACATGGCTAAATCGTCGTAGAATTTTACGCTGATCAAGAATATATATACTTTGTTCGGTCTGACATGAGTATTTCGAGGAGTTACAAACGGAATGACAAAATTAATATACCCTCCATAGTATGGTGGAGGGTATAAAAACTGGAATAAGGACAAGTAAAAGTGATGAAAGTTCGGACGGGCCGAACTTTGAATATCCTCCACCATTTGGAAGAAATTGGCAATTTTCAAAAAAATAAAATCCGTTAAAAATTCTGTTAAAATCTTAAAAATAACGAATATAGCCGTTATATTCGGGTCTATACGAAGTCGTGGGCCTGTATAGGCAACTTTTGTCATAAGCCATTGCAATATTCAAATGCGAAACTTGAAAAAAACTTCGGCGAATAATGTAGCTCAAAATCCGAATAGAGGGAGGTATACCAAAACCTGGGGGCTATACCAAAACCTGGGGCTATACCGAAACCTGGGGGGCTCTACCAAAACGTGGACATGCACAGGCAATTTTCTGTCGTAAGCTGTAGTATCCATTACGAACTTCAAATATCAAATTTGAAACAATTCCGTTGAATAATGCCGCTAATATCATCAAAATACCGAACATAGGGGTGTACCGCTGTATGGGTGCTATACTAAGACGTAGACCTGCATATACAATTTTCCATCACAGGTTGTAGTACCCATTACGAACTTCAAATATAAAATTTTACGCAAAAAATTTACGCGCAATGAATAATGTCGCGAGAATTTTGGAAATATCGAATATGTCGGGGTAGAGTAATATGGGTGCTATACTAAAACGTAGACCTATATAGATATCTTCCAGGGTGTAAAGTACTCAGAGGGAACTCTTTGTGTGGATTTTCAGACTATTCCATTGAAAAATGGGGCTGAAAATATAAAAATTCCGAAAATCGGGGGGTACCATTGTATGAGGGCTATACGATATCGTGGACCTATATAGACAATTCTTCTTCAGGGCGTAAAGTAGTCACGAAGAACTCATTGTGTAGAATTTCAGACCATTCCATTGAAAACTATGGTTAAATCATCAAAATACCGAATATCGAGAGGTACAGTAATATGGGGGCTATTCGATATCGTAGACCTATATGGATAATTCTCTTTCAGGGGTTAAAGTACTCACACAGATCTCCTTGTGTAGAATTTCAGACAATTCCATTGAAAAATATGGTTAAAATCATCAAAATACCGAATATCGAGGGGTACCGTTATATGGGGGATATTTGATATCGTGGAACTATATAGACAATTCTTTTTCAGAGGGTAAAGTAGACATGAAGAACTCCTTGTGTAGAATTTCCGTCAATTCCATTGAAAAATGTGGTTAAAATCATCAAAATACCGAATATTGGGGGGTACCGTAATATAGGGGCTATACGATGTCGTGGACCTATATAGATAATTCTCTCCCAGGAGATAAAGTACTTACAAGGGACTCCTTTTGTGGCTTCTCGGACAATTCCATTGAAAAATGTGGTTACAAATTATCAAAAGACCGAATATCGGATAACCATCGGTTATATGAGATATATACGATATCGTGGACCTATGTAGACAATTCTCTTTCAGGGGGTAAAGAAGTCTCGAGGAACTCCTTGTGTTTTCAATTCCATTGAAAAATGTGGCTGAAATCATCAAAATACGGAATATCGTAATATGGGGGCTATTCGATGTCGTGGGCCGATATAGCCCATCTTTGAACTTGACCTGCCTGCAGACAAAAGACAGATCAGTGCGGACGGACAGGCGACTTAGAATTTTACGCTGACCAAGAATGAGTTCAATAAGTTCAAGTTACAAACGGAACAACGAACTTAATATACTCTCCATACTATGTATGGTGGAGGGTATAAAAATACGATGGCTGTTGTTTTGCATTGCTCGTATTGGTGTTCGGGCCCAGATCTGAACAATTTGGCGGTTTGATGTCCGGGAGACTCTTTTACCAAACACTTCGGTTTGTGGACTGAAAGCTGCAATCGCAGATGGCTTTTGGCAACTCACTGGACTCGACCAAGGTCCTGTTGTCGCTTTCCTCGCTCGTCGCTTTTCTGAAATTGCTCCTTTCCCCGGTGGCTTGTTACACTTCACCGGGCCAGCTTACTTTTGGACACAGTTGCTCTGTGGCTTCGTATATCCCACTGCGGGACAACTTTAGTTTTGTAAAAACTCTTCGATATTTTTGAATATTTTCCCAGACATAGGTATTTTTACCCCAATTCCTGGAAACTTTTTTTTTTCTTGGGGGACGGACACGGGAACTGAAAGTACGAGTTCAAGACCCGGGCTACCCTCAGAGCCACTTACCCGTTATAGACAGCTTATAAAAATACCTATCCAACAAGTGGTCACATGACTTTATTTAAAGCGGTGCGGAAGTTGTAGACATTATTTAAAATTTTTTGATCCGGATTTTTTATAAAACACACAAAAAGTCGAAAAAGGTTCCATTATGGGGTTCAACAAAATTGATGGCAAATTATAGCTGACACTCTTATCTTTCCATAATGGTACAATTTTTGCTAATACCTTTTTCAGGTCCAGAGATATATTGGGTAAGTGAATCTGGGTCTAGCCCGGGACTTGAACCCGGACTTTTGGCTCAAAAATCTGGGGACCCGGATCCGTCCCCCAAGAAGAGAAATAATTTTCCAGAACCAGGGTAAATAGACCTATCACTGGAAAAAAAAATTCAAAACCAGTAAAGAAAGTCCTAAAGTCGGGCGGGGCCGATTTTATGATACCCTACACCACTTTGCTAATTTAGTTGAGCTCCACATAACAATTAAAACTTTTTATGGGAGAATTCAATCATACACGCTATGATTATAATTATAATTTAAAGTTCAAAGGACTAAATATGCCGAAGCATTTGTATCTTTTAAATTCGGACTTGTATTGCCCATGTGGTGTAAAATTAATTTGAAATCAGATAAAGATATATATGGGAGCTATATTCAAATCTGAACCGATCTCGATAAAATTTGGCAAAGATATTTCTGAGCTGTATTTGATATATCGTTGTTACGGAGTGCATATTACGGCTGTGGGTAACAAATACAACAAATCGGATGAACACTACATATGGGAGCTATAGCTATATCTGAACCGATCTTCACCAAATTTGGCATACTACCTTCTAGACTCAATTCGGTCGTAAATGCCAAATTCCATCCCATTTGGGCAAATATTACACTGGTTTGGTGCACAATAAAAAGTAAATCGGACGAAGTTATATATGGGAGCTATATCCAAATCTGAACCGATCTCGATAAAATTTAGCAAAGGTATTTCTGAGCTGCATTTGATATATTTCCCCAAATATTGTTGTTACAGAGTGTATATTACAGCTGCGGAGGACAAAAATAACAAATCGGATGAACAATATATATGGGAGCTATAGCTATATCTGAACCGATTTCGATCAAATTTAGCATACTTATTTTCAGGCCTAATTTGGTTGTATATGCAAAATTCCATACTATTCGGGCTGATATTACACGTTTGGTGCACAATAAAAGGCAAATCGGACGAAGATATATATGGGAGCTATATCTAAATTTTGACCGATTATCTTCAATGTCAATAGTGTACGTCCTTGGGATAAACAAATTATCTGTGCAAAATTTCATCTAGATCGGGCAATAAATGCGACCTGTACTTTGTTTACAAAAATACATGGACAGACGGACGGACGGACATGCATAAATCGACTCAGAATGTGATTCTATGCAGATCATCGAAAGGAATTATGGGTCTATCTCCTTTCGTTTTGCTGTTACAAACAAATGCACAAAGACCACCTTGGTGTAGGGTATAAAAATTGAATAGTTTGTACTAGAGTTAAGACCTCACTGCTTCGGATCCTTTCTCATTCTTCGATTTTTCCTCTTCTGGCCCTTGTGGTTGTTAAGAGTTCTTGTTCTCTCTATTTACCCTGGTATTTCAAATTCACCACAAAGGTTTTCTCGAAAATCCGTCGCTGTATTTTATTCAGGTTCCTACTGACTTTAAATGTTTTAAATTAGATGAAGTATGAAAATGGAATACTTCGATTCGCTATGTCTGTTACCTCATGCATATTATCACAGTTTCCAAAAATTGGCACATATCTCATATAAAGTATAGGAAGTAGTCGATATAGTCCAAATCTGGAACGTTTTAATATTTATATCAGTCTTAGGTCACATACGAATTGGGTAATATGGGCCAACTGCTTCGGAACCTCTCATATAAACAGTCAACAGTTTGAATAATCAATACTCAAGGCTGCGGGGTGTACATCTGTCGGCAAAACCGACAGATACTATTTTACTTTTTGTATTTCTGATTCGGTCATTTAGTTCCCGCACGTCATGGATATTTATAATCCAGAATCCTTTGTTTTTAATTTAAATTTAATTGAAGTTATTTAAACAAATAGACACAAATATTGAAATGCTTCGTGACTTTGTCACAACAAAACTTATGATGACTACCCTGCAACTACTTTACTTACCACACTCTCTTGATTTTTTTTTGCAAATTGCGGATATCCGTTTCGTGGCTGGTTGTTCCACTTAAAAATATATCCAAAATGTATTCATTTGATGTTGGCCGATTGATGAGGGTTGCCGTCGGTTAGAATGTAATGTAAAAAAAAAACTTTTCTTTCGTTTTCTTTTTTTGTTGATTTCGTTTTCCGTTTTTTTTTTCTTTTCTTTTTCAAAATTCACAGAATAGCTATAAAATTGAATTTTTTGTTATTCAATAATATTTCATTGAACGAAAATTGGTTTACGTTTAGAATCGAAACGCTTATAATTAGTGGCAATTATCACTTTTTTAACACTTCGAGTAGAAGAATTAGCACATTGGACAGAGCACAGAGAGAACTTTTTTTTTTTTTGGATGTGAAGTGGATTTGTTCAGCCAGCAATGATTATATATTGAACACGTTGTGATCGTCGAAATCGTTTTTGTGTTGGTTTATGATATATCTATATGATATCTAAAATTGATTAGTGATGAGTGAGGGACTGACTCACTAATTGATATATAAGCTACTAGACAGAATGGCTGGAGCTAGGATATGGAAACTTTGTATGAGGGCCGCGATTAGTGTGTAAAAATGTCATGGATGGGCTGGATGTTTTAAATTTGATGAAAAGGGTACGAAAAGCCCTAATAGAGACTTAAACCCTCCATTGACAATTATTGAAAGTCCAGCGCAACTCCCACGAAGTCAAATTAGAGGGTAATGTGACGGCTACATTTAATTTCTATCCTCTCATTTAATCCAACGTAAAGTCACTACAACCACACCTTCCTGGTGTCAACAATGAGGTTAATAATTTTCAATGACGGTTAAGATGTTACGCTTTTCACACCGAAGTTCAAAGCCAAAATAAACAAAAAAAAAAAAAACAAGTAAAAAAGCTGTAAGTTCGCCGGGTCGAACTTTGAATACTTAAAATTTCTATTAAAATCTAAAAATACCGAATGTAGCCGTTTTAATAGAGTCTGTACGAAGACCTGGACCTGTACAGACAGTTTTCTGTCATAGGCTGTAGTATCCATTACGAACTTGAAATACCAAATTTGAAACAATTGCGCTGAATAATATCGCTAAAATAATCAAAATACCGAATATCGGGAGGTACTGATATATGGGGCCTATACGAAGACGAGTGTCTGCATACGCAATTTTCTGTCATGGACTGTAGTTCTCACTACGAACTCTAAATACGAAATTTGAAACAACTCCGTTAAAAAATATCTCCAAAATCATCAAAATATCGAATATCGGAAGTTGCCGTTATATGGGGGTTACACGAAGACGTGGACCTGAACAGACAATTTTCTGTCTAAGGCTGAAGTATCCATTACGAACTTCAAATACCAAATTTGAAACAAATCCGGTGAATAATGTCGCCAAAATCAGCAATATACCCAATATCGGGAGCTACCGTTATATGGGGGCTATGCGAAGACGTGGACCTGCATAGACAATTTTCTTCCATAGGTTGTAGTACCCATTAGGAACTATTATTACGGAATTTCAAACAATTCCGTTGAAAAATGTCGCTAAACTCGTAAAAATACCGAATATCGGGAGGTACTGATATTTGGGGCCTATAGGAAGACGTAGGCCTGCATACGCAATTTTTTGTTATAGACTTTAGTATCCATTACGAACTTCAAATACCAAATTTGAAACAATTCCGGTGAATAATGTCGCCAAAATTAGTAAAGTACCGAATATCTGGAGGTATGGTGGCTACACGAAGACCTGCATAGATAATTTTCTGTCATAGACTGTAGTTCCCATTACGAACTCTAAATACGAAATTTGAAACATCTCCTGTCAATAATGTCGCTAAAATTTTCAAAATACCGAATATCAGAAGTTGCCGTTTTATGGGGGCTATACGAAGACGTGGACCTGAACAGACAATTTTCTGTCTAAGGCTGAAGTATCCATTACGAACTTCAAATACCAAATTTGAAACAAATCCGGTGAATAATGTCGCCAAAATCAGCAATATACCCAATATCGGGAGCTACCGTTATATGGGGGCTATGCGAAGACGTGGACCTGCATAGACAATTTTCTTCCATAGGTTGTAGTACCCATTAGGAACTATTATTACGGAATTTCAAACAATTCCGTTGAAAAATGTCGCTAAACTCGTAAAAATACCGAATATCGGGAGGTACTGATATTTGGGGCCTATAGGAAGACGTAGGCCTGCATACGCAATTTTTTGTTATAGACTTTAGTATCCATTACGAACTTCAAATACCAAATTTGAAACAATTCCGGTGAATAATGTCGCCAAAATTAGTAAAGTACCGAATATCTGGAGGTATGGTGGCTACACGAAGACCTGCATAGATAATTTTCTGTCATAGACTGTAGTTCCCATTACGAACTCTAAATACGAAATTTGAAACATCTCCTGTCAATAATGTCGCTAAAATTTTCAAAATACCGAATATCAGAAGTTGCCGTTTTATGGGGGCTATACGAAGACGTGGACCTGAACAGACAATTTTCTGTCTAAGGCTGAAGTATCCATTACGAACTTCAAATACCAAATTTGAAACAAATCCGGTGAATAATGTCGCCAAAATCAGCAATATACCCAATATCGGGAGCTACCGTTATATGGGGGCTATGCGAAGACGTGGACCTGCATAGACAATTTTCTTCCATAGGTTGTAGTACCCATTAGGAACTATTATTACGGAATTTCAAACAATTCCGTTGAAAAATGTCGCTAAACTCGTAAAAATACCGAATATCGGGAGGTACTGATATTTGGGGCCTATAGGAAGACGTAGGCCTGCATACGCAATTTTTTGTTATAGACTTTAGTATCCATTACGAACTTCAAATACCAAATTTGAAACAATTCCGGTGAATAATGTCGCCAAAATTAGTAAAGTACCGAATATCTGGAGGTATGGTGGCTACACGAAGACCTGCATAGATAATTTTCTGTCATAGACTGTAGTTCCCATTACGAACTCTAAATACGAAATTTGAAACATCTCCTGTCAATAATGTCGCTAAAATTTTCAAAATACCGAATATCAGAAGTTGCCGTTTTATGGGGGCTATACGAAGACGTGGACCTGAACAGACAATTTTCTGTCTAAGGCTGAAGTATCCATTACGAACTTCAAATACCAAATTTGAAACAAATCCGGTGAATAATGTCGCCAAAATCAGCAATATACCCAATATCGGGAGCTACCGTTATATGGGGGCTATGCGAAGACGTGGACCTGCATAGACAATTTTCTTCCATAGGTTGTAGTACCCATTAGGAACTATTATTACGGAATTTCAAACAATTCCGTTGAAAAATGTCGCTAAACTCGTAAAAATACCGAATATCGGGAGGTACTGATATTTGGGGCCTATAGGAAGACGTAGGCCTGCATACGCAATTTTTTGTTATAGACTTTAGTATCCATTACGAACTTCAAATACCAAATTTGAAACAATTCCGGTGAATAATGTCGCCAAAATTAGTAAAGTACCGAATATCTGGAGGTATGGTGGCTACACGAAGACCTGCATAGATAATTTTCTGTCATAGACTGTAGTTCCCATTACGAACTCTAAATACGAAATTTGAAACATCTCCTGTCAATAATGTCGCTAAAATTTTCAAAATACCGAATATCAGAAGTTGCCGTTTTATGGGGGCTATACGAAGACGTGGACCTGAACAGACAATTTTCTGTCTAAGGCTGAAGTATACATTACGAATTTTAAATACCAAATTTGGAACAAATCCGGTGAATAATTTCGCTAAAATTATAATAATATCGAATATCGGGAGGTACTGATATATGGGGCCTATACGGAGACCTGGACCTGCATAGACAATTTTCTATCATAGACTGTAGTGTCCATTACGAACTTCAACTACCAAAATTGAAACAATTCCGGTAAATAATGTCGCTTAAATTATCAAAGTACCGAATATCGGGAGGTACCGTTATATGGGGGGCTATACGAAAACGTGGACCTGCATAGATAATTTTTTGTCATAGGCTGTAGTACCCATTACGAATACCAAATTTGAAACAATTCCTGTGAATAATGTCGCTAAAATCTTCAAAATACCGAATATCGGAAGTTGCCGTTTTATGGGGGCTATACGAAGACGTGGACCTGAACAGACAATTTTCTGTCTAAGGCTGTAGTATCCATTACGAACTTCAAATTCCAAATTTGAAACAGTTCCGGTGAATAATGTCGCTTAAATCATCAAAATACCGAATATAGGGAGGTGCTGTTATATGGGGGTTATACGAAGATGGGGACCTGCACAGACATTTTTCTGTCTTAGACTGTATTAGGAAATTCAAATACGAAATATGAAACAATTGCGGTGAATAATGTCGCTAAAATCAACAAAATACCGAATATCGGAAGGTGCCGTTATATGGGGGTTATACGAAGATGGGGACCTACACAGACAATTTTCTGTCTTAGGCTGTAGTATCGATTACGAACTTCAGATACCAAATTTGAAACAATTCTGGTGAATAATAATAAGTGTTAAAATCATCAAAATATCTAATATCAGGAGGTGCCGTTATATGTGGGCTACACGAAGACGTGAACCTGAACAGACAAATTTCTCTCACAGGCTGTAGTATCCATTACGAACTTGAAATACCAAATTTGAAACAATTCCGTTGAAAAATTTCGCTAAAATCATCAAAATACCGAATATCGGGAGGTACTGATATATGGGGCCTATAGGAAGACGTGGACCTGCATACGCAATTTTTCTTCATAGACTGTAGTACCCTTTACGAATTCTAAATACGAAATTTGAAACAACTCCGGTGAATAATGTCGCTAAAATCGTCAAAATGTCGAATATCGGGGAGTACCGTTGTATGTGGACAATACGATATCGTGGACCTATATAGATATTTATCTTCCAGGGGATAAAGTGCTTAGAAAGAACTTCTAGTACGGATTCGTAAACAAGTCCATTGAAAAATGTAGCTAAAATCATGAAAATACCGAATATAGAGAGGTACCGTTATATGGAGGATATATGGTATCGTGGACCTATAAAAACAATTCTCTTCCAGGGGGTAAAGTTCTCAGAAAGAACTCCTCCGAATAGCGGGGGTATTGTTATATGGGCGCTATACGATACCTTGGACCGATATCTTCTAACTTGGCCTGCTTGCAGACAAAAGACTGGTCTCTGAGAATTTTAGGTTCCTATTTTAATTCGCTTTGACTCTAGCGTGATTACAACAGACGGACGAACAGGTCTAAACCGTCTTAGAATAAAATAGAATAAAATTATTATTTCGATGAGTTACAAACAGAATGACGAACTTAATATACCCTCCATACTATATATGGTGGAGGGTATAAAAACAAGAGCTAGAAAAAGGTACATGAGAAAATGCTGGTGCAGTTTCAAATGCAGCAGGAGAAAATGTAGAAATCAATGGTAGAAAAAATGAAGAAAATGATGATATTTAAAAATCATACGGGATAATAAAGAAGGTATGGAGGAACAGTGAATGGAATAGATAAGTAGCCTAAAAGAATCAGCTCATTCCCTGGAATTAAATAGGATGTCAATACCATGTTTGGATGTAAATTTTGGGAAATTACCGGCTTCATTTTAAGGAAAGCGAAGAAGAAGAAAATTTTGGTGTCGTATCCACCCTGACCGATGGAGGAACTTATCAACTTAAAAATAAATAATAATAGAAGCAATGAGAATGATGATTTTTTTATGAAGGTTTGGTAAGAAATGTCATAAGTAATCTTATTTCAGAGAAGAAAAAAGAGGACAAAGGAAGAAAGCCGTTACTCGCAGAAGGCCTCAACATTTTCGACGGATATGGGGAAGATGAGCTTGACGACAAGTCTGAAGGAAATTAATGCATCGAAAATGAGGGAAAGATGAAAAAATTCGTCTGGTTCCGGTTCCTGAAGGGTCTGGCCAGCCACCAATGGTGCATCATTGGGGCGAGCAGAGTCTATCGATGATTTTCTTTCTCGACAAAAAATTTACTTATCAACAGCCACAAATTTTGGAACAAGAAGGCAACCACCGTTCAGATGGTCTAAAAGGCCATACGAAAATCCAGATGATTTTTCAAACTGGGTAATGATTATTATATCTTTCAATCGATCGATCGATCAATAGAAGCAGTGTAATTAACATATCGCTTCATACTCAGGCGACTCCAACAATTTGAGTTCATACTCAAGATCTCTCAACTGCTACATAAATTATCCGTCTGATGTTTCAAATGTCACAGATCGTTTCCATCTCTCTTCTTTAAACTCATTTCAATTATTTTTCCCATTTTATGGTCCATCAATTAGGCAAGTGAAGGGGGGAGAGAGGAAATCGAATTTAAGAAAACCGCATAAAGCATTGTTTTACCGGAAATTTACACTCATCATCGAATTGGATAATTGAGTTTGGGGAAGGAATACTGAATCATTTGTGTTGTATGTACTCTTTCTTGGGCAAGCAGAACATAAGGCAAACACATTAAATATTTAGCAGACAGGCGGTCAAAAAAAAAAAAAAAAAAAAAAAAAAAAAAACATTGGCTACAGTGGGCTGCGGCTAAGAATGGATGTGTCTTTTCTGTTATTTAAAAAAAAATCTTAAAATAAACCAGTAAAGAAAGTCGGGCGGGTCCGACTTTATGATACCCTACACCACTTTGCTAATTTAGTAGAGCTCCATATAACAATTACAAGTTTTTATGGGAGAACCCCATCATTCACGCTATGATTATAATTATTATTTAAAGTTCAAAGAACTAAATATGCCGAAGCATTTGTATCTTTTAAATTAGGACTTGTATTGCCCATTTGGTGCAAAATTAATTTGAAATCAGATAAAGATATATATGGGAGCTATATCCAAAACTGAACCGATCTCGATAAAATTTGGCAAAGATATTTCTGAGCTGTATTTGATATATTTTGCCTGAATATCGTTGTTACGGAGTGCATATTACGGCTGTGGGTAACAAATACAACAAATCGGATGAACAGTATATATGGGAGCTATAGCTATATCTTAACCGATCTTCACCAAATTTGACATACTAGCTTCAAGACTCAATTCGGTCGAAAGTGCCAAATTTCAACCCTTTTGGGCAAATATTAGACGTTTGGTGCACAATCAAAGGTAAATCGGACGAAGTTATATATGGGAGCTATATTCAAATCTGAACCGATCTCGATAAAATTTAGCAAATGTATTTCTGAGCTGTATTTGATATATTTCCCCAAATATTGTTGTTACAGAGTGCATATTACGGCTGCGGAGGACAAAAATAACAAATCGGATGAAAAATATATATGGGAGCTATAGCTACATCTGAACCGATTTCGATTAAATTTGGCATACTTATTTTCAGGTCCAATCTGATCGTACGTGCAAAATTCCATACTATTCGGACTGATATTACACGTTTGGTGCACAATAAAATGCAAACCGGACGAAGATATATATGGGAGCTATATCTAAATTTTGTCCGATTATCTCCAATTTCAATAGGGTTCGTCCTTGGGCCAAACAAATGATTTGTGCAAAATTTCATCTGGATAGGGCAATAAATGCGACCTGTGCTTTGCTTACAAAAATACATGGACAGACGGACGGACGGACATGCATAAATCGACTCAGAATGTGATTCTATGCAGATCATCAAAAGGAACTAGGGGTCTATCTCGTTGCCTTTTGCCTGTTACAAACAAATGCACAAATACATAATACCCTGACCACCTTGTGGTGTAGGGTATAAACATTTAATACATCCAGAACAAGACATTTAAAAAAGGACGAAATGTGTAGTTCATCGTTCGATAGAAGAGAGAATTTCAACAACATGTGAAGAGAGGATAAAATTTACAAAACCTCATTAGTTCTGACATGAATTTTGGAAAATCTATAATTCAATTTTTGTTGTGACCGTAGTATGCCTTGTTCGAGAAAGTTTGTGATTTTGGAATTATTCGGCTATATGCTTTTTTTAAATATAATATAACCGTTCTTCTAAAAAAGTCTAATATTTCAATTGGAATCTCCAATCATCTTCAGGGTACTACAATTGATAAATTTTAACAGAAATTGTGATTTACTGTACTAGAAACTTAAAAATATAGCTACTCGATACCATAAAATGCAGAGGCATGACAACGCTGTGATCTTACCATCAGCACCAAATCAAACGGGAAAGGTTTAAAAACAAACATAACATAAATGCTCTTACACTTGATTGGGTTGAATCTTCCAAAATCTTAAATAAGTTCTACTACTACTTTAAGGGTTCCACTCATTCGCTCTCACTCGAAAATGAGAAAAGTCTACTTGCTCTTTTTCGAGTGGTACAGAAAAATATGATTTTCTTGACTACTTTTTCATACCCCCTACCATACATATTATGGAGAGTATATTAAGTTTGTCATTCCGTATGGAATTCATCGAAATAATTTTAGACATAACAAAGTACGTATATTCTTCATCGGCGTAAAATTCTAAGACGATTTAGCCCTGTCTGTCCGTTTGTTGTAGTCATGCTAGAGTCAAAACGAATAAAGATAAGAAACTAAAATGTTGAACAGATCAGTCTTTTGTGTGCAGCCAAGTAAAGTTGGAAGATGGACTATATCGGGCCACAATATCGTATAGGCCCCCAAACAACGGTACTCCGCGATATTCGGTATTTTGATGATTGTAGCCAAATTTTTCAATGAAATTGTCTCAAATTCCACAAAAGGAGGTCCTTCTGAGTACTTTACCCTCTGAAAGAGTATTGTCTATATAGGTCCATCATATCATATAGCCCCCATATAACAATACCTCCCGATATTCGCTATTTTGATAATTTTAGCTACATTTTTCAATGGAATTGTCTGAAAGTCTAAACAAGGAGTTCCTCGTAACTACTTTACTACCTTAAAGAAAATTGTCTATATAGGTCTACGATATCGTATAGCTCCCATACAACGGCGCCCCCAATATTCGGTATTTTGACAATTTTAGGGATATTATTCACCAGAGTTGTTTAAAATTTCGTATTTAGAGTTCGTAAGGGGAACTACAGCCTATGACATAAAATTGTCTATGCAGGTCCAGGTCTTCGTATAGGCCCCATATATCATTACCTCCCGATATTCGTTATGTTGACGATTTTAGAGGCATTATTCAACGGAGTTGTTTCAAATTTCGTATTTGGAGTTCGAAATAGGTACTACAGCCTATGACAAAAAAATTGCGTATGCAGGCCCACATCTTCGTATAGCCTCCACATAACGGTATCTCCCAAAATGCGGTATTTTAATTATTTTAGCGACATTATTCACCGGAGCTGTTTCAAATTTCGTATTTAGAGTTCGTAATGGGAACTAGGTTTTCGTAAAGCCCCCATATTACCGTACCTCACCGTAATCGGTATTTTGATGATTATTCACCGGATTTTTTCTTTTTTCAAGTTTCGTATTTGAGTATTATATTGGCTTATGACAAAAGTATAAAGCCCAGTATAATGGCTAAATTCGGTAGTTTTAATATTTTAACAGAATCATTAACGGATTTTATTTTTTTAGAAAATTTCCAAACTTGTTCCAAATGGTGGAAGGTATTCAAAGTTCGGTCCGGCCGAACTTACTGCTTTTTAACTTATTTTTTCTCGCATTCTTGTCTTTAGTTTAGTTTCGGTAGTGCCAACATATAACTTCTGACACATTCTATCCTGTAGACCACATTGGGTTTATCCTCAACCTTGACCTCGTGCATAAGCTTGCTGAAAACTTTATTTAAAGTATTATTTGATTAAAAGTCTAGTCTATATTTGGTGTCGTCATATATATTCGTTTTTGCTAGAATGACATTGAATACTGAAGTGGCGCCCAAATAATGGCAGGGTTAGTTTTAAAAAATATAACAAAACTTTATATTTTTTTTTCAATTTCTTGACTATATGATACATTTGATTTCGTTATAACATTAAATTACTAAATATATTTCGAATGAGAAGCAATAAAATAACTGAAAATGTTGCCTTTAGCCACATTGATATATATGCCCGGAATTAAAACCAGATTTCAAGATTTCTATCACAGATTCTCAAATCACATAAAATTGTTTGTAAGATCTCAATTTTATTCAGGTATTCAGGGATAATTAGTTAAACTGGCATTAATTACGGAAAACATACAATTCGTTTTGCTAGAATGACATTAAGTACCGAAGTGGCGCCCAAATGATTGCAGAGTTAACTTTACAAAAGTTAGCAAAACAATGTATTTTTGTTCAAACTTCTAGACTATCCACATTTGTTAATTTTATGTTTTTATTTATTTGTTAATTTAGAACATTTGTTTACTAAAACCAAGTCGGATTTTAGCAATTCACATAATTCCATCACAAATCCACATAATCCTTATTTAATTTATGCAGAGTCCTCTGTTTAATACGCAATATGCTTCGGTATATTTTCCTTATATGTCATTATAGAGCTTAGACAGATCTTCGAAATATATTTAATAACATTTTTTTATGATCTACACTACGTCGTATTATTATCCGCTTTGCAATTTTCTTACAATGCGTTGAAAAAAAATTAGTAATTTATTTACTATTTACGAAGACGGCCGAATGACAAGCTACCGCACCATGCCAAACAAATTCCGTTGAGTACCGCCGCTAAACTGTTTGAACTATCGTACCATACACGACGAACTCATCCGCACTTTTTGCAAAGAGAACATTAAACACTTTTCTCCGTAGAGAGCACAGAGAGTGGAATGTCTGTTTACAAAATGTGTCCATCCCATTTGGACAAATATTAGACGTTTGGTGCACAATAAAAGCTAAATCGGACGATGTTATATATGGGAGCTATATCCAAATCTGAACCGATCTCGATAAAATTTAGTAAAGGTATTTCTGAGCTGTATTTGATATATTTCCCCAAATATTGTTGTTACAGAGTGCATATTACGGCTGCGGAGGACAAAAATAACAAATCGGATGAACAATATATATGGGAGCTATAGCTATATCTGAACCGATTTCGATAAAATTTGGCATACTTATTTTCGGGCCTAATCTGGTTGTATGTGCAAATTCCATACCATTCGGCCTGATATTACACGTTTGGTGCACAATAAAAGGCAAATCGGACGAAGATATATGGATATATATCTGGAAGATATATGGGAGCTATATCTAAATTTTGACCGACTATCTCCAATTTCAATAGGGTTCGCCCTTGGGCCAAACAAATGTGCAAAATTTCATTTGGATAGGACAATAAATGCGAACTGTACTTTGTTTACAAAAATACATGGACAGACGGACAGGCGGACTCAGAATGTGATTCTATGCAGATCATGAAAAGGAACTACGGGTCTATCTCGTTTCCCTTGGCCTGTTACAAACAAATGCACAAAGACATAATACCCTGACCACCTTGTGGTGTAGGTTGTACTGGGGCTATATGAAGACATGACTGTCATAGACTGTAGTTCCCACTACGAACTTAATACGAAATTCGAAACAACTCCGGTGAATGATGTCGCTAAAATCGTCAAAATACCGAATATTGGGAGGTGCAGTTATAAGGAGGCTATACGAAAACCTAGACCTGCATAGACACTTTTCTGCCACAGGTTGTAGTACCTATTAGGAACTTCAAATATGAAATTTTGAAATAATTCAGATGAATTATGTCTCTAAAATCATCAAAATACCGAATATTGGGTGGTACCGTTGTATGGGGGGCTATACGATGTCGTGGACCTATACCGACAATTCTCTTCCAGGGGGTAAAGTACTTAGAAAGAACTTCTTGTGTGGATTTTCAGACAATTCCATTGAAAAATGTGGCTAAAATCTTCAAAATACGGATATATGGAGGTAGACTTATATGGGGGGCAATACGATATCGAGGACCTATATAAACAATTGTCTTTCAGGGAGTAAAGTTTTTTTAAAAAAAAAATAATAATAAATAAATCAGTTTAATCTTACAAATACCGAATATTGCCGTTATATTGGGGTCAGCACGAAAACGTGGACCTTCATAGGAAACTTTTGTCATTAGCCATTACTATATTCAAATAAAAAATTGAAAAAAAAAACCATTGAATAATGTAGGTAAAATCATCAAAATACCGAATATAGGGAGGTAACGTTATATCGAACTCTAAATACGAAATTTGAAACTACTCCGGTGAATAATGTCCTTAAAATAGTCAAAATATCGAATGTCGGGGAATACCGTTGTATGTGGGCTATACGATATTGACATTTCTCTACCAGGGGGTAAAGTACTCAGAAGGTACTCCTTATTTTCAGATAATTTCATTCAGAAATTTGGCTATAATCATCAAAATACCGGATATCTTGGGTACCGTTATATGGGGGCTACACCACCGATATAGTCCATCCGGCAGATAAAAGAATGATCTGTGCAAAATTTTAGAATTAGAGAATTCGTTTTCACTCTAGCGTAATTACAAGAGTCGGACGGACGATTTAACGTTGATCAAGAATATATATGCCTTGTTAGGTTATTATTTCGATAAGTTACAAACGGAGTGACGAACTTTACATACCCTCCATACTATGTATATAAATTGGATTTTCTTTCATATTCACTTTTGTATCAATGCACAGCAACAGGCCCTTGGGCTTGAAAAGTATTACCCGACACACTGTAGTATTATAATGAAGAAGATACACATTGAGAGAGTCAAAGAGAAGCGGTTTTATTTGTTTTATGCTCACTGAGTATCGAATTCTCGCAGTGCTACTAAAAACCTAACATGAGATAGTTAAATTATTGCTTTGTAGTTGTTGTCAGTTGTTAGCAATTCTCATTATACGAATTCTTCTCTCATACATTCTTTCTTTCCCCGTATTCTTCAGGAGGAGAGAGTGGTTGGCGAGCAGTTACAGCTGGCTGCTTTAGAATATTATTCTTATCTTTGTGCCTCCCGTTCTCAACAAATCAGTTTTTGAATTGTCAGACGTCATAAATTTGTTATAGATTCCATTGGGGGGGAATCAATTACATCTTGTGAAGACAAAATTCATATGTACATGAAATATGTGTGTACTCACGTTGTCAAGTGTCTAAAATTTTAATGACCCCATGCCACTTGCTCAATGTGTGCATTACAGAGAGTGCAGTATGGTAGGCACAAACATACATACGTTCGTACACATGAGTGAGTGCATCAATACAGTAGAATCTACTGTAGATACATTTGTTTGTTTATCTCATAGTTTGCATATTATCATCTCTTTCGTTCGGTAATATTTTAATGTTTTTTTACAGTGCATTCAAAAGGATTGTCTCATAATGAAAATCAAGCAAATCCACAAGAAATTGTGTTGAGGGGCGAATATAATTTTTGGCAGAAATGATACGTAAATCAGACGAATTATCGGTTTTGGAGTGAAGATCTGCCAAAAGTATTGCAAAAGCTACCAATGCATCCAGTTAAAGTAACAGTTTAGTCTGGTATATGGACTGGACCGTACTTCTTCAAAGACGCCATGAGTCGTAACGTAACTGTGAATGGTAAGCGCTACCGTGAAATGTTATCCATTTTGTTTTTTTGCCCAAAATGCAAGAGCTTGACTTGCATGACGTGTGGTATCAACAAGACGGTGCCACATGTCACTGGTCTGGGTTGTATGTCCAACAATTATGAAATATTGTCAACACCTTCTCCACCACTTTTATTTTTCTCCCAATGAAAAAAGTATTATCAATTAAAGCTGGTAAACCCTGATTCTTATTTTTATATCCTTCACCATACTATGCATGGCAGAAGAACACGGGTAGATGCATCAACGCTTGGGAGCATTGATATGTCAAAAAAAAAATTAAATGTTTTTTTTCAAATATAAGTAGATTTTTTATATGTTTTCTTATACGACGTCATTCGGAGGCTATTATAATTCGCGTTTTTCAAGAATTTTTACAAATTTATATAATTTTTCATTCAACATGTTCAATTCTAAAATTGGTTTGACAGTTCAGTTGTCCCAACAGCTGTGTCGACGCGTCTACCTATATTCTTCTACCATAATACTATGGATATACTCCTCGAAAGTCTCATATTAGACCCAACAAAATACATATGTTATTGATCAGCGTAAAATTATAAGTCGATTTAGCGATGTCCGTCTGTCTTTTTAATCACTATCTTCTGAACGAATTCATTTAGAAGCTAATAACACATGACAAATAATTTACTTGGCTATGGAGGTTGACGGAGAAGACTCAGTTAAGTATTATATGGATAAACTTAGAAAAATAAGTCCTATGGTATGTATAGATCTAAAGAACTAAATTTAGACATAAGGTATTGAAATATTAATGAAAATATAATTGAATTGAAATTGACGGAGCAGGCTCGCTATTACAGGGGGGTTACCTGGTGATTTTGCGATCAAACAGGAACTTTACCTGGGATTTTTTTGGGATGTCTCTCATTAACTTGAGTGGCCAGTAATATATTGATACAGGAACCTGTGAGCCGAACCCTTTTCGCCAGAGTTCCCAATTACTCGAGCAGCGAAATCGACTACAATCCGAGTGTCATCATCTGGTCCCTGACGGGAGTTCCTGTTTATAATCCAAACAGCGACATTGTCTACAAAGCGAGCGTCATCACCGTAGTCCTCGACGTCGATCCATTAGTGTTTCCGATCATTTTCAAATTGCCTACAAACCGAAAATTATCATCCTTGTCCCCGGACACCCTACGTCCATTCATCTATGAACCGAACTTCATACTCAATAACTAGACGGCGAGCACCAACATTGTGATACCCGATTACCCGCCAATATTCCTATTACCCACGACCTGGACCCCAATGCTTTGTTCCCGATCGCCGTTAGCACCAAACTCTCTTCAGCATTTGCCCTGAGCTTATATACCCATTGAATTAAATTATAATCTAGTATTTAAATTAATAAAATGTCTTCTTTTTTCTCCTAGGAATGGGTTCTACTATTTTCATTCCATAAGGTTTCGTGGGTACTTTCCCGAAATCAGAACAACAATCTTGGCTTAACTATTGTTTAGTAAGAACTCTCTGTTTTTTTTTTTTTTGAGTTTTTCCACATGTAGGTATATGCACCTTGATTCCGGGAAAGTATGTTATTATTGGGGGATGGACCCGGATACCTGTTTATTTGACCCAAAATTCAGTGTCTATGACCCGGGATAGATCCGGTGGCATTTGTAAGCTAATGATAATAGCCATCTAACAAGTAATCACAATTTAGGGGTTTTTGAAACAATTCGGAAGGTGTAACAAAATTGTCGTTATTTTGGACCCGGATATTTAAACAAATCCCCAAAAGACGAAAAAGTCCCATTTTTATACCCATTTTTATATAGTATGGAGGGTATATTAAGTTTGTCATTCCGTTTGTAACACCTCGAAGTACACATTTTAGACCCCACAAAGTATATATTCTGGATCAGCATAAAATTCTATGTCGATTTAGCGTTGTGCGTCCGTCTATCCGTCTGTTCGTCTGTGGAAATCACTCTAGCTTCCGAACAAATTGAGGTAGATTGATAAAATTTTGCTCAAATGTATGTTATATCTGCAGGACTAAATGGGCCATGTAGGTACACGTTTTGCTATAGCCCCCATATAACGATACCTCCCAATATTCGGTATTTTGATGCTTTTAGCGACATTATTCACCGAAATAGTTTCAAATTTGGTATTTGAAGTTCGTAATGGATACTACAGCCTAAGACAGAAAATTTTTTATATAACGGTACCTCCCGATATTCGGTATTTTGATTTTATCGACATTATAACCGATCTTTTTTTAAGTTTCGCATTTGAACATTGTAATGGCAGGTTCATGTCGTCGTGTAGACCTTAATATAATAACTACATTCGGTATTTTTAAGATTTTAACAGAATTTTTAATGGATTTTATTGTTTTTGAGAATTGCCAAATTCGTTCCAAATGGTGGAGGGTATTCAAAGTTCGGCCCGGCCGAACTTACATCTTTTTTACTATAACTAGTGTATCAACAATATATGTGTCCGGGTACGCCCCTAAGAAGAAATATGTTCCCGAAATCAGGGTGCAAATACATACCTCAGGAAAAAAACTTTCAAAAAATCAGAGATTTAGAAAAAATTCAAAATATCTCCCACTAAGTTTGAGTTAAGCCGAGGTGTCTACAGATTAGTGGATCAAATATACGAGTATGCGAGTCCGTCCCCAAGAAAAACTACTTTTCCGGAATCAGGGTGCAAATATCTACCTCTGGAAAAAAGAAATCTCGAAAAATCCAAAATCTCGGCTCAACTCTAGTTTAGTAAAAAGACTTCAATTTTTTCCAGTGGTTGATATTTTCACCCTGATCCCGGGAAACTATTGTTTTTTTGGGGGACGAACCTGGGACCCCAGATTTTTGACCCGAAAATCCGGGTTCAAGACCCGGCCTGGACCCGGATCCAATTACCCGATATAGACAATATAGGTATCGTTGGCTTATGAAAATACCTATCCAACAAGTGGTCACATGATGGGGTAAGTGGTCAAGGTTCGGAAGTTATAGTCAAATGATCGATTTTTTGGACCCGTATTTTCGAAAATATCGAGTTTTTACTAAACTAGAGTTGTTCCAAATCTCTCCCACTAAGCGGTTTTTATAGTTGGTTCTTCTGACCTTTCATACACCAAATTATTGTATTTAATTAAGTTTTTATGGTTACACTTCTCCCTAACCGACTGTAAAACCAACGCACATGTGCATTTCACACAAACATTTCGTCGACAGACGCTGTCCGGTTCAATTTTTTAGCAAATACACAGTCACACACACACACCAGGCAGTAAGGGGTCATATAATTATTTTGTTTTATTTTAGACTTTGAATTTTTCGTACGAATGAACCAAATAAAAGCGGTGGGCAATCTGTAATAAATTGCTTCCAATAAATTATTTGCCAAATTCTATTCCAATTCAAGGTAATTCTGATTGGATTGGTTTGGGCCGGAACAACAACAAAAAAAGTTTGGTAGAAAAAGAATGAAATTCAAATTCTAAGAAGAGTTATTCACCCTTGTGGTCGCTGACGATCATTAATTGAATGTGTACTCTTTCATTCTCTCTCTCTCTCTCTTCACTTTCTCACACTATCAGCAACGCAATTCGGCTCCCATTTATTTGGTTAAATTATTTGTTTGTTTTATTTATTAGATTTGTTAAACCGTGGTCGTTGTTGTTGTTCTTTTTCTCTCTCAGAACAGTTTTGCGCTCTCTCTCTCTTGAAATTTGTATCTTTTGGATTGGAGAAAAATTCTATATTTTCTGTACACATCAATCTTCTGCACATTGTAGCTGCTTCTTCTGTTTCGTTTTTTTTTTTTTCAATTTTTCATATTATGCACATTTGTTTGGTGGGGTGGGTAGGTGAGTGAAAGAGAGTGGGTAATGGAATTCTTGTAATTTTTTTTGAGGGGGGTTTTGATTGGTTTCCTGTCTAAATTAATTTAGGTATTTTAACACTTATTCACTTTTAGAAATTTTCACCTTTAACATCACTTTTTCAATAAACTTAATTTCGCGATATGACAAGGTAGGTTGCTGTCATCGTCATGTGCTGTCGCTGATCTTGAGGTGGTTTGCTCGTCGAACGCGAAACAAAAAAACCCAATTAAACCCGTAATTGAGAATAACTTCTAACAATTTTTTACACGTTTTTTTTTCGAAGAATACTTCGATTGCGGACTAGTACTTTGGCCCCCCCTTGGGAAATGCTCTCAACTCGTAATAGGCAGTCTTCGTTTTTCTTGTCGTCTTCACCGTCGAATTATTGAATAACTGCCGTCTACCCGAATACCGTGTTGAATGCTTTAGTTTATCCACACAACTGAGACTGGCTGACGTTTGGATCGAAATCGTCACTGGGTAATGAGAATATTTTTTTATGACGCACCGGCAACACAATACAGTGGGTACCTCATATTGTGAACACACATACACTGATTGTATGGTAATTTACACAAATGGTAATTTATTTTATTCTGGTTTCAGATACTTGCTCTTATATCTCCCTTATATATTTTTTTCTGTCCGACAAATATAATTGAGTAGATACTTTATCTAAGTCTCACTGTTTCCTGTTGCTACATTGACTTGTCTTATCGTGTGGATCTGTCAGATACAAATTTAAAGTATTCTAGTTAGAAGATACTTTTTGTATAGATTATCCATATTTCGTAGCATACTTTGAGGATTTATTGAAATAAACGAATATGTGTTATGCTATTGGACAACAGATGGCGGTTGTGATGCTTCAATGCTGCAAAGTAAATATTTAACGGTTCGATGTATAGACCAATGAAAACATAGACGAAGGAATGCTATAATTTCAGAAATGATGAGGGTTTGGGTGTCACATTTGAGTATATTGTTACGAAAATACTTGCATATAAAGAATTTACTTAATTTATATGTTTTTCCGATCATTTAAAAATCTGAATTGTAAGGTAAAGTACGAATTTTTCAAAGCTCCCTTCGTATCTCAATTTCCGGTACCAACACTGACTTTAATGTGAAATATCAGGATTTCAGCTCAGCATTTTCCCCCATTATCAAATTTAGTTCCATTAAGTACGATTATAGTACACATATCCAAAAATAGTTATTTATTTCTGGATTCCACCTCTACTTCACCTAATACCAAATATAGTGCCATTCAGTAATTTTTGTACAATCAGCTCCATATTACCAGACTACACATCAACAGCAACTCTAATACCAAATTTTAGATTTTAAGCACTATCTGATCACCCAACACCAAATTGTTCCAAATATAGTACTATTTAGCATTATTTGTGCACTTGTAGTACACATTTCCAAAACAACATCCATCTCCCAATTCCAGATACCAAGAGACCCCTTAATATCAAATTTCGGGATCCCAGCCTACCCCCTTCACTCACTACCAAATTTAGTACAATTCAGTACTTTTCGTTATTATATTAAATTCCAGAATTGTAATCTCTATCACTTAACCCAATACCAAATGTAGCACCATTCAGTACTTTTCGTACGATTATAGTACATATTTCTGAAATCAGCTCCGCATTGCCAGGCTACACCCAATACACCCAATACCAAATTGTGCCAAATATAGTACTATTTTGTACTTTGTTTCCGAAACTACCGCTTATCTCAAATCTACCATAAACCGGGACCACAATACAAAATTTCAGCTTCATCCGTTCACCCTAAACTAGACTGTTTCAAATTTAGTACCATACTTGGTACACTTATTCTTATTGTATCAAACCATGTTTCTCGTTTGAACCAATAATCACATAATACCAAATTGTACTGTTTTAGGAGTTAGTACCATTTTAGAACTTTTCGTAATCCTAAAGGTCGAACTTCCAAAAACCCTTCGGCTCCATTACGTCGTCAAACCTCACTGAAACCTCACCAAAACTACATGTAGCCCCTCATATAGTATAAGTCTGTTATTTTGAAAATGCCAGACGCTATTTCGATCCGAATTCAGGTTATCATGACATATAAACCTTCCTTAAAAGGAATGATATAGGTCACGTAATGGAAACTCAAGTTTTGGTCGTTTTTGGTACCCTTCGCCATATGGCTAGAGATTATGATCAAACTTAGATCGAATACAAAGGGTCGAAAATAGATAATATCGGTCCACCCGATCAAGTACTTCTCCCACAAAGGGTCAATTGAATAATTGTAACTCTTATAAAATTTGATGTAAGAGTCTGATTGTCTTCAAATTACACACATCACAATATTTTTTTAACCCAAGGTCTGGTGTGAAGATGGAATATATCGGTCCAATCCTTCTGGTATATATATATATACAAGGGGTAAAAATTGTGAATATCCATGAAGCTTATTAAACGCGGAATTAACATTCGATTCCATTCAGTCTTCACATATCTCAAATTTCCGTCATCACAAGATCTGTTATAAATATGGTAAAGATCGGACCATTCCTTCTGGAAAAAGCATCCTGTTCTATTCATATTTCACACATCCCATTATTTCTGCTAACACAAGATCTGCTGTGAAGATGGGACATATCGGTCCACTCCTTTGACCCCACAAAGGGTCAACAATTTTTACGGTCCAGGAAGCTTATGAAACGCGAAATTAAAATCCGATATTTCAATCAATATTTCAATCAACACAAGATCCGTTATAACCAGATCTTCTGGTACCTCCCCCACAGAAGGTCAAAATTTTAAATAACCAAAACGATCATAAAATCCGTAATAAATATCCGATTCTCTTTAAATTTCACACATGCCATTATTTTTACTAACACAAAATCTGCTGTGAAAATGGGATATATCCGTACTTCTGGTACTTCCCCCACAATGGGGCTAAAAATTTTGAAAAACAAGCATCCAATTCTCTTCAAATTTCACACATCCAAACATTTTTGCTAATGCGAAATCTGTTTTGAAGATGATAGACGATGATTTTGGCCCTTATTTTGACATAATCTTCAAAAGCGGTTTCTTCCTAATATAGGCATTTCAATTATTATTATTCCTCAATTCAGTCCCCGTTAGATGCAAAAGTCGCTATTAAAAACGATTGTCGTTTTTAACATAATTTCGAATAAAAGGTCCAGTAAAATTGTACTCAAATTTAACGGCGAATCGAAAATCTACACCGATCTTGAATATTTGTGCGAGGATAAGAAAAAATTTCACAAAATCGCCATACATCCACTTGCGCTGGAAAACACAGATAAGAACATAATAATGATATTTTCGGACGTAGATCCGTGGCCACATTTTAATTTGGAGTAAATGTCTCCCGATAACTTCAAATAAATATCAAATGGTGCACATGATTCAGAATTGTCAGAGAAACAACATGTTCTATGGATATTAGTTCTATTGATCACTTCTTCCCACACAAAAAAATCCGTAGTGGATGACAGATTTGAGTTCCCCTTCTAACATTCCATTAGTCAATACATACAAATATAAACAAAGAGGACACATTTTAGCATAGTCAGCCAGACTGACATACCATCCAGACGACGTGCACACATACACACACATTGATGTTGTTGGCTCACATGACACAACACCTACAAACCGCAACAGCCAGAACAAACATTGGGGGGTGATCTACGCTGTGTGTTTGGGATTCTGGGGGTCAAATCATGTTGACACCTATGTTCTGGGTAATTACGGAAACAAGAATTAACACCGATCAGCGAATGTTAAACTGAGCGGGAATGACAACAACCACAGCCAGCAGTAACAACAATTATTCCTAATGCTAATTTTTCGCGTGATTTATAAACTTCACCTTGTCAATGAGAAAAATAAAAGAGATAGAGAGGCAGACAGCCAGATTGCCAGTCAGAAAGACAGACAGCCAGACGAAATGCTTTAGACGAAAGACAAATTTAGCAAAGCCACCAATGGCGTCTATCTGCAGACAGACGCCGATTTACATGACTTCTGACTTTGATGGTCAACAGAACATGGAAATCTAATCAAGCTGATGTTTGAATGTTGGCTGATTTATTGGTGGGGGAGGCAGAATTTCACAATTAAGAAATTCAAATCAGCTTTAAAAGGTGTTTTATTCGAAAGTAATCCTTGGAAGGCTTACTGTTAGAGAAGGTATTTTAGGGAGTTTATTTTGTCCATAGAGGACAAAAGTCCGTGTTAGGCCTTTTTAGTACTCAAAAAGGACAATCAATTTAAAATTCCAGGATTCCAATTCTATCCCTTTATCTAATAGCCAATTTTGTACTATTGAGTACTTTTCGTACAGTTAAAGTGCGAATTTTCAAAACAATCTCCATATCTCAACCTTACATATCAACACAGACCTCAATATAAAATTTCGGGATTACAGCTCTATTCCTTCACCCAATAAAAAATTTAGTACCTTTCGTACAAATATAGTACACACTTCCAAAACCACCTCCATATCTCAATCCAAGATACAATCAGTAATCTAAAAATCAAATTTCAGAATTTTATTTCCATTTTATTTCCCTCCACCCAATACCAAATATAGTACCGTTTTGTAAATTTCGTACAATTATAGTACACATTTCCGAAATCAGGCCCATATGTCCAGGCTACACATGAAAAGCTACCCTAATACCAAATTTTAGACTTCAAGCACTATCTGTTCACCCAAATACCAAATTGTACCAAATATAGTGCTATTTGGCACTTTTTTGCACTTGTAGTGCATATTTCCAAAATTACGCCCTTTTCTCAATTCCAGACACCAAAACTGGTCTTAATATCAAATTTCGGCATTCCAGCTCCATTACTTCACCCAATATCAAATTTAGTACCATTCAGTACTTTTTGTACAATTGTAGTACACATTTCCGAAATCACCTATATTTGCCCTGGCTACACATGAACAGCTTCCCTAATACCAAATTTTAGATTTCAAGCACTATCTGTTGACCCAACATCAAATTGTACCAAATATAGTACTATTTAGTACTTTTAGTGCACTTGTAGTACAAATTCCCAAAAGTACCTCCTTTTCTCAATTCTAGATTCCAACAGAGACCTTATTTCGGGACTCCAGCTCCATTCCTTCACCCAATATCAAATTTAGTATCATTTAGTACTTTTCGTAAATTATAGTACACATTTCCGAAATCAGCTCCATATGACCAGGCTACACAGGAACAACGAAACTAATACCACATTTTGGATTTTAAGCACTATCTGTTGACCCAACATCAAATTGTACCAAATATAGTACTATTTAGTACTTTTAGTGCACTTGTAGTACAAATTCCCAAAAGTACCTCCTTTTCTCAATTCTAGATTCCAATAGAGACCTTATTATCAAATTTCGGGATTCGAGCTTCATTCTTCCACCCAATATCAAATTTAGTACCATTTCGTACTTTTCGTAAATTATAGTACACATTTCCGAAATCAGCTCCAAATGTCCAGGCTATACATGAAAAGCTACCCTAATAGCATATTTCAGATTTCAAACACTATCTGTTCACCCAACACCAAATTGTACTAAATATCGTACTACTTAGTGCTTTTCGTGCACTTGTAGTACACATTTCCAAAACTACCTCCTTCTCTTAATTCTAAATTCCAACAGAGACCTTGTTATCAAATTTCGGGATTCCAGCTCTATTCCTTCACCTAATGCCAAATTTAGTACCATTCCGTACTTTTCGTCCTGTTGTAGTACACATTTCCAAAATAAGCTATCTTTTACAAACCAACCACCAACAGGAACCCCAATACAAAATTTCAAAATTCCACCTGCCTCCATTCACACCAAACGAAACTTTTCCAAATTTAGTACCATTTAGTACAGTTCGCTCACTTAGTATATATTTCCAAAATCACCTTCATATATCGAACTTACTTTCCAACTTTGATTCTCACACTACAAATTCCAAGTTTTTAGCTCTTTTCGTCCACATAATACCAAATGGTACCATTTTGGAAGATTAGTACCATTTATGTACATTTCCAAAATTTAAAATTTGAATTTCGAAGAACCCTTTGGTGTGTTTATCCCACACTCCAGCAGTGATTTTCATTCCAAATAGCAGAATTCCAGCTTCATTGGTTCATAGCAATTCAAGTTTGTACCAAATTTAGTACCATATAGTACAAATAAGTACGAATTTTCAAATCTTCCTACATACCCCAATCCTACACGCCCATAGTAATAAAAATTCCAAATTTTAGGATTTTGAGTGAACCAACGACCAAATACAAATTGTACTAAATTTAGTACATTTTAGTACATATAAATACAAATTTCCAATACTGCCTACATATCACAGTCCTACACTCCGACAGTAATCTTATTTCCAATTCTCAGGATATCAGCTCCATTGGTTTACCCAAATCGAAATTGTTCCAAATTTAGTACCATTTAGTACTTTGCGTGCAAAAAAGTACAAATTTCGAAAACTACCTACATACCTCAGTTCTACAATGCATTAGTAATCTTAATTCCAAATTTCAGGACTCCTCTCTCTATTGACTCGCCCAAATACAAATTGTACCAAATTAAGTACTATTTAGTACCCTTACTTACAAACACTTAATTTCATAACTACCTACACCATACAGTCCAATAGAAATCTTATTTTTAAATTTCCGGATTCCAAACTCTATTGGTTCTCCCAAAAATTTTAATTGTACCAAATTTAGTACCATTTGGTACACATAAGTACGAATTTCCAAAACTACCTATAACCTCAATACTACAATGCAAAATAGTAATCTTATTTCTGTATTTCAGAATTCCAGCTCTATTGGTTCACCCAAATCGAAATTGTACCAAATTTAGTACTATTTAGTACTTGTAGTGCACATAAGTACAAAGTTCGAAAACTTCCTCCATATCCCAATCCTATACTCCGCCAGTAATGTTAATTTAAAATTTTATGATTCCACATCTATCCGTTCCTCCAAATTCAAATTGTACTAAATTTGGTACAGTTTAGTACTTTTCGAGTACACTCATCCAAAACCATCACCTTACATCGAATCTACTCCTCAAGCTTGATTCCTATTCCAAATTTCAAGTTTTTAGCTCTAAACGTTCACATGACACGAAATGGTACTAAATTTAGTACAATTTAGTACCCTTCGTATACTTATGGTGCAAATTTCAAAAAAACCCTTCTAACACTCCATCTGTAACCCTCATTTCCTATTTAAGAGTTCTTGCTCTACTGCCTTCTCAAATACAAAAGGTACTATATTTAGTACCTTTGAATACTTTTCGTACCGTTGTAGTACGAATTCCCAAAATAACTACAAAATCTACAAAATTTCCCTCAGTGTATCCGTTTAAGATAATGCCGATCAATGAGTGATATTTGCAGTTACAACAGCACCTCCAACCGCCCAACTCAACTGCCGCCAACAACTTGAGCGCCAGCCAGCCAGCGAGTCAGCCAACCTCTCCGTTGCCAGCTGATAACAACAAAACCAGCCAAACTCACTCGAACCACAACCGAACTGTCCGAAATGTCAAATAAACAATGATTGTAAATGAATTAAGAAAAAAAAAACGCCGAACAGAATTGTCAGTTCGGAATGACAAATAAAAATTTATAAAGAATGGCCAACATTAGCGGGCAAACGGCCCCAACAACTGAACGAATCGAATCGAAATGAAATGAAACTAAGCAATTAGTCGATTAATTAAAGTTGGAAACAGCGGGAGCAGGGAAGTCTGATGGCGAGTAGTTTGTGAGCAAATGGCCTGGTGTAGCATTGGAAGAGGGGAGGGGGGAAACAATTACAAAAACATAAATTAACACTTTAAAAACAAATGCGTGCAATTATCAAAAGACAATTTATTATTCTTTGCCTTACACACAGACACACACCACACGACAAGAGCCAAGAGAACAGCAACAACAATAACTACAACAATTGTCTGTTCTTAACAGCACCAACAACAATTTGACATTAAGCTTGCCATGCCATGAATATGTGGCGCTTAAATGACAATATCTGTGCTTAAGACGATTTGTCTGTCTGCCTGTCCATTCCACATCCTGATATGGAGGTTTTTGGTTGAAACACAGAGTTGCCATATGGTAAAAAATAATATATTTTTTTTCTATAGAAGGCATTTTAAAGGTTTCGGGCTATAGAAGGTATATATTTAGAAGGGACCCTCTTGTAGGCATTATCTCTGTAGAAGACAGGAACAACTCTAGTTCAGTAAAAACTCTCCTATTTTTGTTTTATTTTTTTTTCAGAGTTTCCTGATTCTAGGAAAGTTGAAAGATTTGAAAGCTAATAACCGGTAAGGAAAGGTCAAAAGTCGGGCGAGGCCGACTATATGATACCCTACATCACTATGCATATTTAGTAGAGCCCTCGTAAAAAAAGGTTTATATTGGGCATTTCTGAGCTCTATGAGATATCTGGTACAAAATATCATTATTGTAGAGTGCATATTCCGAAAGAGGGAGATTTAAACAGCACATCGGTTGAAACATATATATGAGAGCATATTTCAAATACTTGCTTCTAGGCTAAATTCGGTTGGAAGTGCAAAAATTCACTCGATTTGGAGTGATATTGACCATTTGGTGCAAAACTAACCCGAAATCGGTTGAGGATATGAATATGATGAATTCGAAGGACTTAAACACCAAATCGGATGAAACATATATGTGGGAGCTACAATTATATCTGAACCAAATTTGATGTACTTGCTTCAAGGCTGAACTCGGTCGAATGTTCCAAAATTCAGGACATTTTGGCTGATATTGGCCATTTGGTGTTCAAACAACCCGAAATCGGCCGAAGATATATATAGGAGATATATCCAAATCTGAACCGATTTCGATAAAATTTTAAACAGCTATTTCTGGGTTGTATTTGATATCTGATTCCAAATACCACGGTTGTGGAGTTCATACTAGGAATGTGAGGATGTGACCAAATCGGATGAAACATATATATGGGAGCTACAGATATATCTGAACCGATTTTCACCAAATTTGATGTATATGCTTCTGGGCTGAACTCGGTCGGATTTTCCAAAATTCAGGACATTTGGGATGATATTGGTGCTCAATTAACCCGAAATCGGCCGATGATATAGGAGCTATATCAAAATCTGAACCGATTTCGATAAAATTTTAAACTGCTATTTCTGGGTTGTATCTGACATCTGATGCCAAAAACCACGGTTGTGGAGTTCATATTAGGAATGTGAGGGACTTAAAGACCAAATATGAAGGAACATATATATGGGCGCTATAGCTATATCTGAACCGATTTTCACTAAATTTGATGTACTTTGTTCTAGTTCAAATTCGGTCGTATGGGCCAAAATACGGGTCATTTGGGCTAATATTGGCCATTTGGTGCAGAAATAACACGAAATCGGGTGAAAATATATATGTGGGACCTATCTAAACCGATCTCAAAAAAAAAAAAATTGATAGAGGTATTTTCGAGTAGTATCTGATGTCTGATACCAAATATCATTTTTCTGGAGTGAATTTTACGCATGTGAGGGACTTTAAATCCCAAATCGGATGAAACAAATATATGCGAGCTATGGCTATATCTGAACCGATTTTCTTTAAATTTGATTTACTTGCTTCTAGACGAAATTCGGTGGGATGTACCAAAATACAGGTTATTTCGACTTATACCAGCCATTTGGTGCACAATTAACCCGAAATCGGTTGAAGATATATGGGAGCTATATCTAAATCTGATCCGATTATCACCAATATCAATAGGGTTCGTCCATGGGCCAAACAAATATTTTTTGCAAAATTTCATCTCAATCGGACAATAAATGCGACCTGCAGTTTGTTCACAAAATTACTTGGACGGACATGCATAAATCAACATAGAAAGTGATTCTATGAAGATCCTCAAAAATAACTATGGGTCTATCTCGTTTCCTTCTCCATTTTACAAAGAAATGCACAAAGACATAATACCCTTGCCACTATGTGGAGTAGGGTATAAAAATTTCAATACCCAGCTGAGGACATGCTACCTTAAACAATATCAAATTTAGAAAAACCTTGCTACTGAACAGAATTGGGTCGACCGGGTTCCAAGATTTATATATCTGAACACAGAAAAGATAATAACACATACAGTGTAAGATGAAAAAAATGCAGCCAACTTCAGACTGCTGTCATTTCCAAGCCACTCGTCCGACAGCTGTTAAAATTATCCCACTGAAAGCTCACTATATTGTCTACAAGCGTACAAAAGCATTTTGGTGAGAATTTTCCAGGAAAAAATTTATTCCTGATGGAATTTAAGCGTGATAGTGTGTTTTCTTTATATTTTCTTGGAAAACCACAAGTGGTTATCGTTAGAGCACTCCAGCATTTAAATGTGGTAGCGTAGCGGACTGGTAGCGTAGCCCGACGTCAAGGAAGTGGACGGAAGAAACCAGCAACAGCAACATCAGCAGGAATGGTTCGAAAAGTAAAAAAGCGACTTGATCGAAACCCGCGTCGCAGAGGCTGAAAAATGGTTCGTTAGCTAAACATATCGCAATATTCCATTCGGAAAATGTTGAAAAATGAGCTCGGGGTAAAGCCATTGCCATTGAAATTCCAAAAAGTGCAAGAACTTACACCACAACAGAAAGAAAATAGACACAAAAGAAAAAATGGTGAACTACCGAATTTGGTTTTCTCCGATGGGAAAACATCCGTTGTCCAACAATTTGTAAACAAACAAAATGATCGTGTTTACTTGCCAAAGAGGTCAGCTGAAAATGTGCACCTTCGGTTGGCCACCAGAACTCAAGCCTCAAGCCGGTCATGGTGATGGTGTGGTCCGCCATAACATCCGATGATCGCTCTCTGCTCGTACTAATTCGACGTGGATAAATGCCGAATATTATCGCGAAAATAATCTGGAGGGTGTATTAAAGCCTTGGTCACGCAAACATTTTGGCCGTATACCTTGGACGTTCCAACAAAACTCAGTACCATCGCACTCAGAACGCGCCACCCAAGATTGGTTTCCTCGTTTCATTTCCACAATGGCCACCAAAATCTCCGGATACCAATCCGTTGGACTATTGTGTCTGGAATATTTTGGAAAGCAAACCAAATGTCGATCACCTCAAGCAAGCGCTTCGCCGGCAATGGGCCAAAATACCGTAGAGCAACATTCGAGCAGCGTGTGACGGTTTCATTGGCCGTTTGAAGGCCAAAATTCGTGCCAAAGGTGACCAATTCGAACAAATCTAAACTTATTCTAAAATGTGATGCTTTTTCCGATATTTTTTGCTTTCATTCAATAAAATCTAAAAAAAATGTAAAAATCATAGCGTTTGACTTTGTTGCAGCTTTTTTATCTCACCCTGTATAGAGGGCCGTTTTGACTGCAGAAGTGTTATTTAAGGACTTAGACCTTTAAAGACCTTTCAAAGATTTCCGGTCTGTAAAAAGTCTCCGAAAAGTCTATATGGGGTCTTTTTAAGGTCCTTGGATCTATGCAGGCCACTGAAAGCTATTTACCCATAAAAAGACTTCTAAAGGGTCTTCGAGCTTTAAAACACCTTTTTGCTGTCTTCTAATATATAGAAGGCATTTTTGCTTACAGTAAAGGTCTCCGGTCTATACTTCTTTTTGCTGTCTTCTTTATATAAAAGGCCTTTGTTTGAATGTAGAAGAGTTATTTACGGACTTTTGCCTTTAAAGACCTTAGAAAGATCACTGGTCTTTTCAAGTCTTCGAAAAGGCTATAGGCGACCTTTTAAAAGTCCTTGGATCTATGGTGGCCACTGAGAGCTATTTCTCCATAAAAAGACTTCTAAAGAGTCTCTGGTCTAAAAATACCGTAATTCTGTCCTTTTTTGCCTGCAGAATGGTTTTTTAAGGACTTCGGCTTTTAAAGATCTCCGGTCTGCCTATAGACTCTTGAAGGTCTTAAGTGTATTGGTGTTTTTGCCTAGAAAACAGTTTTAAGGGTTTCAGCCTTTAAAACTCTTCCAGATATCTCCGGTCTGTAAAAGTCTGCGAAAAGACTAAAGGTGGCCTTTTTAAGGTTCTTGGATCTATGGAGGTCACTGAGAGCTAATTACCCATAAAAAAGTCATCTAAAGGGTCCCCGGTTTATAAACTACTTTTCTACTGTCCTATGTATATAGAAGGCCTTTTTTTGCCTACAGAAGAGTTATTTGAGAATTTTGGCCTCATTTTTAAGGTCCTTGGAACTATAGAGGCCACTGAGAACTATTTGTCCATAAAAAAGACTTAAGGTTTTAAAACACTTTTATCGGTCCTCTGTATATAGAAGGCCTTTTTTGTCTGCAATAGAGTTACTTAAGGACTTCCAACTTTAAAGACATTTCAAAGATCTCCAATCGCTAAAAAATCTCTGTCTTTAAAATACTTCTGGCTTTTTTTCACTTTAAAGACCTTTCAAACATCTCCGGTCAATAAAAGTCTTCGAAAAGGTTATAGACGGTCTTTAAAAGGTCCTTGGATTTATGGAGGCCACCGAAAGCTATGTGTCCAGAAAAAAATTGCTCTAGGGTCTCCGGTTTCTATAACATCTGTTTATTGTTCTCTGCATATAGAAGCCATTTTTTGCCTACAGAAGAGTTACTTAAGAACTTCGGGACTTCTGTCTATAGAAGATCACTGGCCTTTTCCACTGAAAATTCTTCTGTCTATAGAATGGTTCATCATCTGTCTTTGGTTTATTGAAGGGCCCTGGGGGTCTTCCATTTATATAAGACCTCTGAGAGAACTTTTTTCTTTAAAAGACATCTGAAAGTACTCCGGTCTGTAGAAGACTTTTTAAAAGTTTCTTTTCTATAGAAGACCTCTTCTGTCCAGAATATAATTCCATTATCTACCGAAAAAGATGCTCCATATAATTTTTTATAAATTCATAGCATGTAATTCCAGCTCTGCCGGAACTAATCCAGCAGATCCCAGTTCATAGGTGTGGTCGGGACAATTTCATAATTAGTTTACCTAATTAACTTCTAAATACTTTGCCAACAAAACAGGCGCATATTTTCGCATTACAATTTTTCTTTAACGTTACTTGTTTGCCAGGGGTAAACAGCGGACAGCACTGACAACAACAACAAACTTTGTTAACAAAATAATGCAAAAAATAAACAAATATTATAAATATAACAACAACAACAGCTGAATACAAGCCGAACAGACAGCAGACAACAGACGTTTTCCAGTCCAGCTCGACATCTGAATGTAAATGATTAATTACCAGCCCCATCTAATCTAAGTTCTGGCACCATTTTTGAATCCCTGATTGGGGTGGAGATTTTGAATTTGACGTTTCAATGCAGGCACAAAGTATGCAAAGGCAGTCGCAGCAGCAGTGGCTGGTTGGCGACTTATAACGCTGCCAGACAGTTCGAATGCTGCTGAATGAGTTTTTTTTTTTGTTTTGTCAGGCCCTCTCCTCTCTCTCTCTGTTAATATTTCCATAACGCTGGCGCTCATGGATCGTGGGCTGAATCCCGTCAACGGCTGATTATTGTTATTGATGTTGTTGTTGTTATCGTTAACAGCATTAGAACAACTGTGTTAAATAAAAGTCAAATATCTGTAATTTAAATTAATTTATTTATTTGCGTTGGCACCGTGGCGTATGATTAACACCTTTGTTTTTTGGTGTTGTTGTGGTTTTTATTTTCGGTTTTTACACTTGTAAATGATGCCACGGGGGAGCGAGTCAATATGTTTGTATATCAGCTTGGCGGACGTACGGATGAATGAATGAATGTTGAATAAATGAAATATTTAGTTGCTCTGATACTTGAAATATCTCAAAAGGGATGAATGGCCAGACTGCAACAATGCATATTGAAAAGCTTACCTTTCTAGTTGGCGGTGGGAGAGGGGAGAGGGGAGGAGGTAGCGCAGCAAATCGTACGAATGACGTGAGTGAGGGGCGTTATGGCACCAAAAGATAAACAATTTTAATTGAATTATAAACTGTCTTAATGTTCTGCTAATAAAATCGATGATGTAAATTTATTAACACCTTCACTTCAATGTAGCAGCCATGGAATGAGAACTGAAGTACAGAGGTTACCAGGTTGTTGAGTAAAAAGTAACAAGTAAAAAAGCTGTAAGTTCGGCCGGGCCGAACTTTTAATACCCTCCACCATTTGGTACAAATTTGGCAATTTCCAAAAAAAAAAAAAAAAAAAAAAAAAAAAAATCAATAAATAAAATAAAATAAAATCCGTTAAAAATTCTCTTAAAATCTTAAAAATACCGAATGCTTATGCGACGACGTGGACCTGCATAGGCAACTTTTGTCATAAGTTATTACAATATTTAAATGCGAAACTTGAAGAAAAATCTGCTTATAATGTAGATGAAATCATATGGGGGCTATACGTAGACGTGGACCTGCACAGACAATTTTCTGGCATGGGCTTAAGGATCCATTATGAACTTCACATGCGAAATTTTAAACAATACCGGTAAATAGTGTCGCTAAAATCATCAAAATACCGAATGTCGGGGGGTACGGTATATGGGGGCTATATGAAGACGTGGACCTACATGACCCATTTTCTGTTTTATGCTGCAGTATCTATTCAAATACCAAATTTGGAACAATTCCGCTAAATAATGTCGCTAAAATCATCAAAATACCGAATATCGGGGGGAACCGTTATATGGGGGCTATACGAAGACGTGGACCTGCACAGATAATTTTCTGTCTTACGCTGTAGTATCCATTACGAACTTCAAATGCCAAATTTGAAACAATTCCGTTGAATAATGTCGCTAAAATCATCAAAATACCGAATATCGGGAGGTACCGTTATATGGGGGATATATGATAACTTGGACCTACATGACCCATTTACGAACTTAATCTGCCTACTGGCAAAATATACATGTGTGCAAAATTTTAGCCTTCTATCTCAATTTGTTCGAAAGATAGCGTGATTACAACAGACAGACATACGGACAGACAGACAGACGGACAGACGGGCATGGTTAAATCGTCTTAGAATTTTACGGTGATCAAGAATATATATACTTTGTTGGGTCTGACATGAGCATTTCGAGGAGTTACAAACGGAATGACAAAATTAATATACCCTCCATAGTATGGTGGAGGGTATAAAAAGGTAATGGCGATGGCTTGGGGAATTGTTTTCTATTACTATGGAAAAAATTACAAGAAAATCGAACATTCATTTCCAATTCGAATCGAAATGATAAATTCTATATTTATCTCAGGATTCGGGTTGAGAGAAATATTTAGATATAGAAAGTTGTAAAGATTCGCTGACTTGTTTCGAAAGTTATGAAGGAAACAAGTATTAACATCTGTGACCCTTTGTGGGTGCTAGAAGGGGTTCGCAGATATATATCATCTTTACAACAGATCTTGTATTAGCAAAAATGTTTGTGTGTGTGAAATATAAAGAGAGTCGGAAGCATATTTCGCTTTCTTTGAGCGTTTTGTTTTTAAAAATCTTGAACCCTATGTGGGGGAGGTACCATAATAAATGGCCCGATCTCTACCTTCTTTATAACAGATGAAGATTTGTTATAAAGATGGTAGATTGCTGATAGAAATATTGAGATGTCCCAAGTCCGAATGGAATCGGATTTTAATTTCGGGTTTTATGAGCCTCATGGAATTTCAAAATTTTGACCCTTTGTGGGGGTGATACCAGAAGGAAGATCTTGTGTTAGTAGAAATAATGGGATGTGTGAAATATGAGGAGAACCGGATGCTTATCTCGGATTTTATAATTGTTTTCGTTGTTCAAAACTTTAACCCTTTGTGGTGGTTGTACCAGAAGGAATGGCTAAATCTCTACTATAATAACAGATTTTGTGTTGATAGATATTGAATTGAATTGGATGTTAATTTCGCGTTTTATAAGCTTCATGAATCTTCAAAATTTCAAGTATTGGAAATTTTTACCCTCTTTGGGTGAGGTACCAGAATGGGACTTCGCAGATATAACACCTTCAAAACAGCTCTTGTGTTAGCAAAAATGTTTGGATGTGTGAAATTTGAAGAGATTTGAAAACCTATTTGTTTTTTTTTTTGTTTTTTCAAAATCTTTAACCCTGTGGGGTAGGTACCAGAAGAAATTGTCCGATCTGTACCATTTTTATAACAGATCTTGTGTTGATAGAAATATTGAGATATGCCAAGTCTAAATGGAATCGAATGTAAATTTCGCGTTTTATGAGCTTCATGAATCCTCAAAATTTCAACCCTTTGTGGCGGAGGTACCAGAAGGAGTACACCGACGTATTCCATCTTCACACCATACATTGGTATTGTGATGTGTGTAATTTGAAGACTATCGGACTTCTATATTACTTTTTATAAGAGTTATGATTATTACAAATTTTTACCCTTTGGGGTGGAGGTACTTGATGGATTGGACGGATATTGTTCATTTTCACACCTGACCTAGTACTGACTCAAATATTAGGTTTTGCAAGGTTGCAGCAAAATCAGATTGTCCTTTCTCTTCTTGTTCAGTAAAACATTTTTTTTCTTAAATTTCGACCTTTAGTGAGGAAGACACCTGAATGAGTGGACCGATAATGCCCTTCTCCAAACCCGATCTAAGTTTGATGATAGTGTTACGATGTAACAAGTTTGGACTAAATCGGATCCTTCGGGAGTTATCGTGCGAACTAGCCAGACGGACGGACGAACGGACGGAATGACTCCAAATAACCTGAAACGGATTTGGTCGGAAGGGACCTAGGGTCTAAAACCATTATTTCGATAAGGCACGCTTTAGCCGTATCAAATTATATATACCCTCTCTAGACATATGACTAAACAAGAAAAAAAAACATTAAGTTCGGCCGGGCCAAACTTTTAATACCCTCCACCTTAGGGTAAAGGAAACATTAGAAGAAATTTGACAACTACCTTTAAAATGTCGAATATTGGGAGGTATCGTTATATGGGGGCTATACCAAATCGTGGACCTACACATGCAATGTTTCGCCAATGGAGCTAGAACCCATTATGACCTACAAATACCAATTTTTAGACCAATCCGCGAAAATATGTGGCAAAATTAACAAAATACCGAATATAGGGAGGTACCGTGCAAAAGATCAAAATACCGAATATCGGGAGGTACCGTTATATGGGGACTATACCAAATCGTGGACCCACACATGCAATGTTTCGCTACCGGAGCTGGAACCCATTATGACCAACAATAACCAATTTTTAGACAAATCCGTGAAACAATGTGGCAAAAATAATTAAAATATCGAATATCGAGAGGTACCTTTATATGGGGGCTATACCAAAAAGTGGACCTATACATGCAATGTTTTTCCACACGTACAGGGACCCGTTATGATCTACAAATACCAATTTTCAGACAAATCCGTGAAAAAATGTGGCATAAATAATCAAAATACCGAATATCGGGAGGTACCGTTATATGGGGATTATATCAGAACGTGAACCGATATATCTCATTTTCAATACCAACCATCCTAGACACAATACAAATTGTTCTGCTAAATTTTGGCGCTCTACGTCAAATAATGTAGGCTGTATCGTGATTTCAACAGACAGACAGACAGACGGACATCGTTTTATACTGATTATGAATATATATACTTTATGGGGTCTACGACGAATATTTAAGGATGTTACAAACGGATTGACAAAGTTAATATACCCTCCTTTCCAAGGTGGAGGGTATAAAAATAGGAAGTATATGTTGGTTGATCGAGAGGTATAAATGCTCATCTTAAACTGCATCATAATTCAGGATTCCAGATTTATCGCCTAATCCAATACCAATTTTAGTAACATTTAGTACGTATATCCAAAACAATCTACATTTCTCCATCCTAGCCACCAACAGTGATCGAAAATGAGTACTTCTCGAACAATTATAGAATACATTTCCAAAACCATCTCCATATCGCAATTCCAGATATCACCAGAGACCTCAATATCCATTTTAGAGGATTCCAGTCCCATCTCTTCAGCCAATATCAAATTTATTACCATTTAGTACTGTTCGTACATATATAGGACGCATTTCCAAACAACCAGCAAATTTTAAAGACTCAAATACCATCAGAAATCTAAATATCAAAATTCAGAAATTTATCTCTATATCTGCAACCAATACCAATTTTAGTACCATTTAGTGCTGTTCGTACAATTATAGTACACATTTCCAAAACCATAGGTCCAGGCTACACAAGTACAGCGACCCTAATACCAAAATTCAGATTTCAAGCACTATCTGTTCACCCAATGCTAAATTGTACCAAATATAGTTCTATTTAGTACTTTTCGTACACTTGTAGTACTCGTTTGTAAAATCACCTCTTTATCACATAACCTACCACCATCAAGGAACCTAAAACAAGTTTTCCAAATTCCAGCTTCTATTGTTCACCCTAAACGAAATTATTTCGAATTTAGTACAGTTTGCCGCACACTTAGTACACATTTCTACCATACGAGCTCTATTCGTTCAAATAATATCAAGTGGTACCATTTTAGAGGTTTAGTACCATTTCTGAACTTTTTGTAACCTTAAAGTTGGTATTTTCAAAAACCCTTTGGTACATCTATCCTGCACTCCATCTCGCTCCGAATTTCCCGATAATTTCGTTCGTCCAATATAAAGTATTAGGATTTTGGTACATTTTAGTACTTTTCGTTTCCTTTATAGTAGAAATCTCCAAAAACCCAGCATTTTTAAACGCGTACGCACCAAGACTGACCCTTGTGCAAAGTTTCAAGAATCTAGTTGCACCCGTTTCGTCTGGGCGTTGATGCTCAGTCAGTCAGTTGTTTCTAGCCATTCAAATGTATTTTACTTTCATTTCTCCACAAATTTCTATAATTTTTCAATATTTTTTTTAAATATTCTAGTTAGTCTGGTGTAAATGGTACAAAGAGGGTATTAGTATTAAAAATCCTTACATATGTATATACCTATCATGTGTATAACAGTTATAAAGGTTTAACGCACTCCCAAATAATGGAAAACTGCAAGTATATTAAGAATGAAGTGCATTTTTGGCAAATTATTAAAATGCTGAAAATTGTGCTTTTGTTATAATATGTATAACAGTTTTGTGAAACTGTTATACACGTTTTACGTACTCCCAAATAATGAAAAACTGCAAGAATATTAAGAATGAAGTGCTTTTTTGGGGAATTTTAATATAAATAATGGGTTTGTATAACTGTTATACATGTGTTATACACTTTCATAAGTTCAGAAGTTTAAAAAACTTGAATTTTTTGGTAAATACTCAAATTTTTATGTGCAAGATCAGTATAAAAATATGTTAAATAACATTCAAATGGTAACACTGTTAAAATGCTGAAAATTATGTTTTTTCACCATATGTATAACAGTTTAGTGAAACTGTTATACACGTTTCATGCACTCCCAAATAATGCAAAACTGCAAGAATATTAAGAATGAAGTGCATTTTTGGGAATTTTAATATGAATGCCTGTTTTGTATAACTGTTATACATGTGTTATAAACTTTCATACATTTCAGAAGTTTAAAAAAAACTTTATTTTTTGGTAAATACTTACATTTTAATGTGCGAGATCAGTATAAAAATATGTTAAATACAATTCAAATGGTAACACTATTGAAATGCTGAAAATTATGTTTTTTACCATATGTATAACAGTTTTGTGAAACTTTTATACAAGTTTTACGCACTCCCAAATAAAACAAAACGGCAAGAATATTAAGAACGATGTGAAATATGTGTATTTTAATGTGTATAACAGTTTTGTGAAACTGTTATACAAGTGTTATACACTTGGATATATTTCTAATGTCTAAAAAATACTAATTTTATTGGTAAATGTTCACATTTTTATGTCTGAATTGTTTAAAGAATTGTTATACAATCATAAGCATGACAGATATTAACAAAAGTTGAAGTCATTCAAAATTAGTTTAAATTTTTCTGTCCATATTTTTTAATATTCTATCAACATTTTTATCAAATTGCAATGAGCGAACCAAGGCTTAAAAAGGTTGGTCCCTACGTTAGTTGAGCGACTTCTTCATGATTTTTTAGTACTTGCTGTCTCCTTAGCAGTTGGCCAAATTTCATGATTCAGAATTCTAGCTAATTTTAGATCGAATTTTCATAAATGTGGTATATCATATCACCTCCGCAAAACATATATAACCTCTTGAAAAATTTTAAAGTTATAACTGATTTATTCTGACATCCAATATACATTTTTGTCATATCGACCATTTATCAGAATTCGATTCTAGGAGCTTTCTTTAAAATAACGAATCCGCTTTTACCAAACTAACTAACTTTTAAATGTCTAAAGTAGACCTAACGTTCTTAATTTCCCCCTCTAGAGTTCCCCACTAGAGTTTGTTTATCTAAACACACAATTAAAAATTATAATAATTCCGTAATAATAACATACATTTTTATTTCACAATTTGAATAATTGATATTTATCGTATTAAGATTGATCTGTTTATGAGTTGTCAGTTTCGAAACTTCCTAATTCATTTTCATTGGAACTTTTTGTTCTGCCACATTTGTTCGCTGCGGTGATAAGGCCAACAACTCTGATATCGGATCGGATTTAATTAAAAGTTGTTCATTTCATTAGCGGCTGGAATGGTCGGTTATGACAAATGTCGTTTAGCGGCAGCACCTGCTGGTCACCTCGCTGGCTAATTGAACGATTTATGGCTTTGCTTTGCTGAGAGAAAAGTACAACAGCAACAACAACAACAACAATTGACTCTGGAATAAATTCTGTCAATCTTACGGTGCGACTGCGCACCAAAATGTCAAAGATAAGGTTGGCAAGAAAAAAAATGTTTGATTGGTTGCTGGCTAATGGTTGAAACGATGTTGAATGTAATTAAAATTGAAAAGACATCACGATGTGATAGTGGCAACTTTGGTGGAATTGAGATAAAAAACAGCTATAGTGGACCAAGGTTATGGGGAGATTTGAGTGAAAATTTGGAAAGATATGGGTTTAAGGATCAAATGTTATTTGAATTGGATTTGTATCATAATTTCTATTTAGTTCACGGAAAAAATCTAAGCATGTCAAAAATCTGTAGAATTAAATATTTTTTGTTGACAATTGAAAAATAATATCAAGAACCAGCCACTCCAACATCTGAATGCCATCTTGGTGCCATAGTGCGTATACGTATGATTGCTACGTATACGATGGGATGTTTAGTTGTGACAACTAAATTCGGATGGCTTACTCAGTTTTATTATTATACCCTCCACCTTGGAAAGGAGGGTATATTAACTTTGTCATTCCGTTTGTAGCATCCTTAAATATTCGTCGTAGACCCCATAAAGTATATATATTCATAATCAGCATAAAATTCTAAGTCGCTTTAAAGATGTCCGTCTGTCTCTCTGTCTGTTGAAATCACGATACACGCCAAAATTTAGCAGAGCAATTTGTATTGTGTCTAGGATGGTTGGTATTGAAAATGAGATATATCGGTCCACGTTCTGGTACAGTCCCCATATAACGGTACCTCCCGATATTCGGTATTTTGATGACTTTTGACACATTTTTTCAAGAATTTCTCTGAAAATTGGTAGTTGTAGATCGTAATGGCTCCTAGTTCGTGTGGCGAGTCATTGTAATTTTTTTTTCACGGATTTGTCTGAAAATTGGTATTTGTAGGTCAGAATTGGTTCTAGCTCCTTTGGCGAAATATTGTATGTGTAGGTCCACGATTTGGTATAGCCCCAATATAACGGTACCTGCCGATATTCGGCATTTTAATGGTTTCTGCCACATTTCTTCTAATGTTTACTTTACCCTAAGGTGGAGGGTATTAAAAGTTTGGCCCGGCCGAACTTAATGTTTTTTTACTTGTTCTGCTTGGATATTTAAACCCTACATCACATAGTGGTAAAGGTATTATGTCTTTGTGCATTTGTTTGTGACATGGAGAAGGAAGCGAGATAGACCCATAGTTACTTTTGAGGATCTTCATAGAATCACTTTCTGAGTCGATTAATGCATGTCAACCCGTCTGTCGCATATATTATCCGATTGAGATGAAATTTTCCAAACAATATTTGTTTGGGCCGAGGACGAACCCAATTGAAATTGGTGAGAATCGGTTCAAATTGGATATAGCTGTCATATATATCTTCAACTGATTTCGGATTAATTGGGCACCAACTGGCCAATATCTTTCGAAATGGCCTAACTTTTGGCACATTAGACCGAATTGGGCCTAGAAGCAAGTACATCAAATCATATGTATGTTTCATCCGAATTATATGCACTCTACTAGTATGATATTTGGTACCTGATAACTTATGGAGCTCAAAAATACCTGCGTCAAATTTTATCGAGATCGGATTAGATTATGATATAACTCCTTAATATATATATGTTCATTCGATATCAGGCTAATATCAGACCAAATGGGCTGAATTTTGGCAATTCCGATTTAATTCATCATAGAAACAAGTACTTCAAATTTGGTGAAAATCGGCTAAGATATAGCTATAGCTCCCATACATGTTTTTATTTACAAGCGAACAAAAGCATTTTGGTGAAAATTTTCCAGAAATTTTCCAGTTATTCGTGATGGAATTCAAGCGTGATAGTGTGATTTCTTTATATTTGGCTGGAAATCCACAAGTGGCTATCGTTAGAGCACTCCAGCATTTAAATGTGAATTGTGTAAATTGTGTCTCTTACCATTGCTCGTTACCGTGATGCTGGTAGAGTATCCTGACGTTAAGGAAGTGGACGGAAGAAAACAGCAACATCAGCAGACATGGCTCGAAAAGTAAAGAAGCGACTTGATCGAAATCCGCTTCGCAATGGCCGAAAATGGCTCGTGCGAGCTGAACATATCGCAATATTTCATTCGGCAAATATTAAAAAATGAGCTCGGGCTTTACATTGAAGTTCCAAAAAGTGCAAGAACTTACACAGCACCAGAAAGAAAATAAACTCAAAAGAGCTAAAGAGTTGATTTGCTTGGCCGAAAGTGGTGAACTGCCGAATTTGGTTTACTCTGTCTGTCTGTCTGGCTGGTGCGCACGATAACTCTCGAAGGGAGTATTTTGGACCAAACTTGGGACATCGTAATATTTTTGTCAAACTTAGATCGAGTTCGGTGAACTGTCGAATTTGGTTTTCTCCGATGAGAAAACATTCGTTGTCCAGCAGTTTGTAGACAAACAAAATGATCGTGTTTATTTGCCAAAGAGGTCAACTGAAAATGTGCACCTTCGGTTGGCCACCAGAATTCAATGGTCCGATCTCTACCTTTCTTATAACAGAACTTGTGTTGATAGAAACATTGAAATATGCCAAGTCTGAATAGAATCTTATGTTAATTTCGAGTTTTATAAGCTTCATGGATATTTAAAATAATGAAATTTTGTGGGGGGTACCAGATGAAATTATCCGATTGCTGCCATCTTTATGACAGATCGTATGTTGTTGGAAATATTGAAATGTACCAAGTCTGAATGGAATCGGATGTTAGTTTCGCGTTTTATGGGCTTCATGAATATTCAAGATGTTGATCCTTTGCGGGGGAGATACTAGAAGTAGAGGATTGATATGTTCCATCTTTATAGGAGATCTTGTGTTAGTAGAAATAATGGGATGTGCAAAATATGAAGAGAATCGGATGCTTATTTCGGACTATATGATCGTTTTAGTTATCAAAATTTTTATCCTATGTGGGGTAGGTACCAGCAGGAGTGATACGATCGTGTATTGATGAAAGTATCGAGATGTACCAAGTCTGCATGGAATTGAATGATAGTTTCGCGTTTTATGAACTTCGTGGATATTCAATCAAAATTGACCCTCTGTGGGGGAGGAGTAGATCGATATATTTCATCCTTTAAAAATTATTTTAAAATCCACATTTTTAGTCCTTTGAATATCCTTTAAAAATTGTTTAAAAAATCCAAAGCAAATGATTTTTAAAACCAATAGTGACAAAATTGGTTTCTATGACAGCCCTGATTGTTATATTTGTAATTTGAAGACAATCGGACTCTTATATCACATTTTATAAGAGTTATAATAATTCAAAATGTTGAACCTTTGTGGGGAGTGGATGGAGTGGACCGATATTGTTCATTTTCGCATCACTGATGAAAATATTAGGATTTGCAAAGTTGGAGAAAAAACGGGTAATCCTTTCTTTTTTGTGCAGTAAAATATTTTATTTTATTATTTATTATTTTTTTTTTTTTTTGAAAATTTGTACCTTTTGTGGGGGTAGTACCAGAAGAAGTGGACCAATATTTCCCATTACCTAACTCGATTTAAGTTTGATAATAATATTCCAATGTACTTAGTTTGGACCAAATCGGAAACTCCCTTTGAGAGTTTTTGTGCTCGCTAACACCGACAGACTCACCGACGGACGGACCTCTCGAAATCGGCTCCAAATGTCCAGAAACTGATTTGGTCCAAAGAGACCTAGGGTCTAAAACCGTTTTGACGGTATCAAATGATATATACCCTTTCTAGCCATATGGCTGAGGAAAGAAAAAATACATTACTGAACACCATGGCGTATACGTTGCATCAATACGTATACGTCAAATGGTACTGAATTAAAAACCAGGTGCTAAGAAGGGTTTTGTCTACGATTTTATTTTTTTTCACACTTGACAAAAATTATTTAATTGAGAATATTTGCAAGTTTTGCCACGAGATTCTTAATATGTCATAAAGAGTTTAATCTCGTGATTTCAGGCTCACTGCCACGCCAGCGACTGCGAACGAAAGAGATATTAAAATTTTAAAAGAGGTCCTAATTGGTATTTGTTCACAAGGTTCCTTTCCTCTTTAATTCGCATAAATATGAACAATAACAATTAAAAGGCAGCTAAGTTCGCGAAGGCGAACTTTTAACACCCTCCACCATTTTAAAGGAACTTAAAAAAAATAAAAAAAAAAAATCCGTAGAAAAATACCTTTCAAATGATACCCATTTTATGGAGGCTATACCAAAACGTGTTCCTTCATAAGTTATTTTTTGTCATAGGCTGTAGTACCCATTATGAACTTCAAATACAAAAATTGAAACGATTATCGAGTATCGCTAAAATCATCAAAATATGAATTTAACCTGCCTACTGGCAAAATACATATGTGTGTAAATTTTAAAACTTCTATCTCAATTTGTTCGAAAGATTACAACAGATAGACAGACGGACATTTCTAAATCGACTTAGAATTTTACGCTGATCAAGAATATATATACTTTGTTGGGTCTGACATGAATATTATTTGTGGAGGGTATACAAATCATAACTTCTGTCGGAACTCCGACTGGAACATTCTTAGGACAACAGAACCTTCGAAAATATTTGCCCGATACCCCACCACGCTGGCAAACACTAAACACTAATTTTAAATGAATTTTTTTTATTAATCATCAAACCTGTCCATATGGTTACCCACACAGTCTTGTAATCTGCACAACGTGCGAACGGAAGACACCTCTTCGATTTCCGAGTGAAAACAATTAAATTACAAATTGATTAGCCTCTTTGAGGCATTAATTACAGCGACACCATAATTGCCAGCCGAACCAATCCACATTCATTTTAAAGACCTCGCAGATCTTAAGCGAGGAAGATAACCCAAGGAGCAAACACAGCAGATAATATGCAAAGCGTTGAATACCATGCAACAACAACAACAATAAATGCAACCAAACCAACAGCAAGTGATTGTAATCCCCTTATTAAAAAGGGGCCAATATTGATTTGGAAATGTTTATGATCCCACTGAGCGTCATTAGCACGACACCAACCAGGCCGGCCGGCCAGCCTCAACACGATGCCGTGCCAATTACAAAAACAAAAGCGAACATTTTATGCACCCCCTGTCGAACAGCGAGAAGTCAATGCAAATCTTTGACTGTGGCGTTCCATTGATGGCTGCTCGATGGGAAGCAGAGATTTTGCGACAACAGCGCGGCAGCAGAAACGACGCCGACCAAGCAGCAGTTGGCCTAAACCAGCCAGGCATTTAACAAATGTTCCAATTAGTGTTAATAAAAATAAATAAAATACTTGACAATTCTGGTACTTTGGCGCTTAAATCAGAGTTAAGCTTTCAACGTTTTGTTCTTGTTTTTTTTTCTTTCGGAGGCAAATGCTATTAGCCTATGGTGGGGGTCGCTAAGTTGCACATAACATTTGTAACACATTAACTTTTTGGAAGTATTCTACAGTCAGAAGACCTTCTAGAGGTCTTCTAGGCTCAAATAACATTCTGGAGGTCTTCTAGACTCCGAAGACCTTCTTGAGGTCTTCTAGACTTAGAAGATCTTCTGGAGGTCTTCTATACCTAGAAGACCTTCTGGAAGTCTTCTATACCTAGAAGACCTTCTGGAAGTCTTCTATACCTAGAAGACCTTCTGGAGGTCTTCTATACCTAGAAGACCTTCTGGAGGTCTTCTAGACTCAGAAGACCTACAGCAGGTCTTTTATGCACAGAAGTACTTCTGGAGGTCTTCTATACCTAAAAGACCTTCTGGAGGTCTTCTATACCTAGAAGACCTTCTGGAGGTCTTCTATACCTAAAATACCTTCTGGAGGTCTTCTATACCTAAAAGACCTTCTGGAGGTCTTCTATACCTAGAAGACCTTCTGGAGGTCTTCTATACCTAAAATACCTTCTGTAGGTCTTCTATGCCTAAAAGACCTTCTTGAGGTCCTCTATACTTAGAAGACCTTCTGAAGGTCTTCTATACTTAGAAGATCTTCTGGAGGTATTCTATACTCGGAAAACCTTATAGAGGTCCTCTATACTCAGAAAACCTTCTGGAGGTCCTCTATACTCAGAAGACCTTCTGAAGGTATTCTATACTCAGAAGACCTTCTGGAGGTCTTCTATACGTAGACGACGTTTTGGAGATTTTCTATATTCAGAGGGCCTTTTGTAAGTTTCTCTATACCTAAGTGTGCTTTTGCAGGTCACCTGTGCACACATGACCTTCTGGGGGTCTTCTGTACTCAGAAGACCTTCTGGAGGTCTTCTTACTCATATAAAACTTCTGGGGGTCTTATACACTCAACAGACCTTCTGGAGGTCTTCTATACTCAGAAAAACTTCTGGAGGGCTTCTATACTCAAAAGACCTTCTGGAGGTCTTCTATTCTCAGAAGACCTTTCGGAGGCCATCTTGGCTCGGAAGACCTCATGGAGGTCTACTATTCTCAGAGGACCTTCTGGAGGTCTTCGATGCTCAGAGAACCTTCTGGAGGTTTTCGATGCTCAGAAGACCTTCTGGAGGTTTTCTATACCTTCTGGAGGTCTTATATACCTTCTGGAGGTCTTCGATGCTCAGAAGACCTTCTGGCGGTTTTCTATACTCAGAAGACCCTCTGGCGGTCTACTATACTCAGAAGACCTTCTGGAGGTCTTCTATTCATAAGAGACCTTCGGAGGTCTTTTATACTCAGAAGACCTTGTGGAGGTCCTCTATATGCAGACGATCTTTTGGCTGTCTTCTATTCTCAGAAGATCTCCTTGAATTTTCCAGAATTCTTTTAGGAGGTCTTCTACACACAAAAGACCTTCTGGAAGTCCTTTAATCTCAAAGGACTACTGGAGGTCTCCACTTCTCAGAGGACCTTCTGGACTAATTTTATTCCCAGATAACCTTCTGGAGGTCTTCCATATACAGAAGATGTCTCTGATACTCCGAAGACCTTCTGGAGGTCCTTTTTACACTGGCAACCTTCTAGAAGTCTTGTATCCTCAGAGGACCTTCTATTCTCAGAAGACCTGGGGGTCTTCTAAAAGATTTTTTATATAGCTGACCTTCTGGAGGTATTCTATGCTCACGCGCCTCAATGCGTGTTTTCGATACCTTGAAGACCCTTTTCCCCCACACTCTTGTTGGGTGCATTCAATTCGACATTACCGAAATTAATTTACACCTCTTTTGTTGTTGTTGCGTATTTAGCATTTTATTTGAATACTATTGCGGATCGTGTTCCGTTGGTGTGGTGGTTCTATTTTCGGATAACACGATTTTTCTTCTGACTGTTTTGTATTGATCGCTGTGAGACAGACGGCGGCAAAAAAACAATTCTCCTCTAAATTATGACTGCAGCAAATCCTGTTGGGTCTCATAAAACTGCAATTCGACTAAATATCCTCAGTGAGTCGCCCCACCCCAGCTCAAGGTAGTATTTAGCACTGCGCCTTATGTGTGCATGTGTAGGTGTGTGTGTGTGTGGACATGTGGCATGAGGTCGAACATTTAGAAATGGAAATCAGAAACTCCGCCAATGACATGGCAGTCACACTGGGCGCACAGGTACCAAGCCCATACTCCAAGTCCGTTGCTGTTGTTCTGTTTTGATTGATACATTTGATTAGACCATTGATCATGACGAGACGACGTCGACGACGACGACGACTTACGATAATGACTGAATGACGATGACGACGTACTGTTATTGTTCCGATCCATTGTCGTTTTGTTGCAAAAACTAATATCGAAATGTCAGTATTATTATTCATTGGAATTGGAATTGGAAATTGTATTCGAACATAAATCATATCCAAATCCAATAGAAATGTAAACATGTATGACCATACATACATACATGTACGTACATGTTGTAGAATGTAGTCTGAGGTATGGAGGGAATTATTCGCATTCGAACAAAAGTGAAAAATGTATTATGACAAAGTAAAAATAACGTATTGCTGGAACTAATGGTTGGCATGGCGCCCAATCTGAGCGAATGAAAAGGGAAATTAAATAACTTTGTCGGAACAAAAAATTATAAAACATTTAAAATTGGTTTGAATATTGGTCCTCAGAATAAAAACGATTCATTATGATGGGGAAAATAACTGTGAATGAAGGGGAAATGCTCTTTTGACAAAAGCCATGTTAGTCAAAATAGCCTAGAAGGACAAAAGAAGTAATTCCGCCATAAGATGGCCTAAATATAATAGTATACTATATTTTGTCCATGCTTATATCCTGTGATATATGTTGAGAAATTAACAAGTTTTTCCAGACCACTTAGATGCCGATTGCAGGGTATCTAAGGCCATCTGATCGTTAATCTCGAGAAGAAAAGCACACTCCCTTCGATCTCTAAGTAGGTCTTATCTAAGAATCTTGGGGGTCATACTGACTGACCAAGACGTCAGCTGAAAATGTGTACCTTTGGTTGGCCACCAGAACTTAAGGCTCAAGCCGGCCATGTTGATGGTGTGGACCGCCATAACAGCCGATGGTCGCTATCCGCTCGTATTAATCGACAGTGGTATCAGAATAAATGACGAATATCATAGCGAGAATATTCTGGAGGGTGTATTAAATCCTTGGGCATGCAAACATTTTGGCCACAGACTTTGGACATTCCAACAGTACTCAGCATCATCGCACTCAGCACGCGCCACCCAAGAATGGTTACAAAATGAGGTTCCTCGCTTCACCAAAATCTCCGGATACCAATCCGTTGGACTATTTTGTATGGAGTATTTTGGAAAGCAAGGTTGGCACTAAAAAATACCGAAATGTCGATCACCTCAAGCAAGCGCTTCACCGGAAATGGGCCAAAAAACCGCAGAGCAACATTCGGGAAGTGTGTGACGGTTTCATTGGCCGTTTGAAGGCCATGATTCGTTCCAAAGATGTCTATTTCGTACAAATCTAAACTTATTCTAAAATTTGATGCTATTTCCGACATTTTTTCTTTCATTCAATAACATTTAAAAAAATGTAAAAATTATGGCGTTTGACTTTGTTGCAGTTTTTTATCTCACCCTGTCTACTATATATTTTCATGCTTATATTCTGTGATATATCTGGAGAAATATCAAGATTTTCCTGACCACTTAGAGACCGATTGCAGGGTATCTAAGGCCATCTGGCCCTTAACCTCGAGAAAAATAACAAGCTTTATCACTTAGTAGGATCGCTGTAGGCATACTGGTTGGACACTGCAGTATCAGATATCTAATCTCAAGATGAGATCACAGTATTCCTGACTACCATAGACTATGTGAAGATGAAGAAGAGGCAGAGAGATTGAACTTCAACTTTGCTGTTGTCCCATGTTATCTAACGAGAGAGAGATAGGCTATTTGGCAGGTGGCAGAGAGGAACTCTACGTTCTTCTCAGGCATAGATCTTACCATTATTTACCAGTTTGCCAAAGGCATTCCCACCCTGCTATACTTTCTCTCTACAAATCCTTCTTTCTTTTTTCCGATCTCACCTATCACCAACCACCAACAAATTTATTCTTCCACAGATGGATACAATGGACCAATGGACTCCGAGTGAAGCAGTTGACGACTTCTGTGTAGCTCCGCATACTTAAACCAATAAAAGAGTAAAAATTGGCTGACTGTCTTAACGATTTATCAACGCCCAGACGAAACGGCTGAAACTAGAATCTTGAAATTTTGGGCGAGGGTCACTCTCGGTCAGAAAGGGGTCAGATAAGGCTGGGTTTTTGGAAACGATACGAAAAGTATTAGAAGGTACTGAATATGGTACCATTTTTATTTGAGGAAACAGTAGAGCTAGAACTTTTAAATTTGGAAAGAGGGTCACTGACGGAATGTATGATAGATCTCCTAAAGAGTTTTTGGTAATTTCCACTATAAGTTTTCAAAAAGTACTAAAATGTACTAAATTTAGTACAATGTCGTATCATGTGAATGGTCCGAGCTAAAAAATTTGGAATTGGAATTAAGGTTGAGGAGTAGAGTCGATGTAAGAAAGTAGTTTTGGAAGCATGTATACGAAAAATACTAAACGGTACTAAATTTACTAAGATTTCAATTTGGAGGAACCGATGGAACTGGGATTCTGAAATTTGAAATTAACTATACTATCGGAGTGTAAGATTGCGATATGGAGGAAGTTTCTGGAGGTCCTCCATAGGTCCATAGAAGACCTTCTGGAGGTCCATAGAAGACCTTTTGGAGGTCTTTTTTACTCGAAAGACCTTCTGGAGGGCCTCTATACTCCGACGATTTTTTGGCTGTTTTCTATTCTCAGAAGACCTTCTGGATGGCATCTATTCTCAGAAGGCTTTTTGTCCTAAGAAGATCTACTGAAGGTCTCCTATACTCAGAATTCTCTTTGGAGGTCTTCTACACACAAAAGACCTTCTGGAGATCTTTTATTCTCAGAGGACCATCGTAAGGAGTTAGTTTTGGAAGTGTGTACTCATTTATACGAAAAGTACAAAATGGTAATACATTTAGTACAATTTGAATTTCGAAGAAGGAATGGAACTGGAATCCTGAAATTTGAAATTAACTTTACTGGCGGTCTGTTGGATTGGGATATGGAGGAAGTTTTCGACATTGGTGCTCTTATGTGCACGAAAAGTACGTACCATTTAGTACATTTGGTACAAAATCTTGAAATTTGGAAATAAGATTTCTATTGCTTTCTATGACTGAGGTATGTCTGTTTATTTTAGAAATTCGTACTTGTGTGTACTAAATGGTACTAAATTTGGTTAAATTTAAATTTTGGGTGATCCGGTAGCGTTAAAATGCTGAAATTTGTTTTCTTGCCAAAGAGGTCAGCTGAAAATGTGCACCTTCTGTTGACCACCAAAACTCAAGCGTCAGCCCTGGTGATGGTGTGGGCCGCCATAACAGCCGATGGTCGCTCTCCGCTCGTATTAATCGACCGTGACATCAATATTCTGGAGGTTGTATTAAAGTCTTGGTATGCAAACATTTTGGCCGCAGACCTTGAACATTCAAACAGGACTCAACACCATCGCACTCAGCACGTGCCACCCAAGAATGGTTACAAAATGAGGTTCCTCACTTCATTTCCAGCGCACAATGGTCACCAAAATCTACGGATACCAATCCGTTGGACTATTATGTCTGGAGTAGTTTGGAAGCAAGGTTGGCACTAAGAAATACCGAAATGTCGATCACCTCGAGCAAGCGCTTCGCCGGGAATGGGCCAAAATACCGCAGAGCTACATTCAGGCTGCGTGTGACGGTTTCATTGGCCGTTTGAAGGCCATAATTCGTGCCAAAGCTGACCAATTCGAACAAATCTAAACTTATTCTAAAATTTGATGCTATTTCCGACACTTCTTGCTAACATTCAATAAAATTTTAAAAAAAATGTAAAAATTATGGCGTTTGACTTTGTTGCAGTTATTTTTTATCTCACCCTGTATGACAGTTTTAGGCCTTAGGAAGGACCAAAGAGACCCTCTTGGAAACCAGTTTGAGGTTTATAATTTTCCTCCCAAAAAAATTTTCCTATAGCCAAAATGTAAGGAATCTTAATCCAAAAAATTTCCAAACGTAGAAAAGTAAAAAACCTGCCCCTCTTTTTAGATAGCTTTGCGGTGAAATCTTTCCAAACTCCGATACACGTATTTTCACTTTTTCACCCTTTTTTCATCATTTACTGAGTTTTTTCCTGTAAACATGCAAAAATATTGAATTCAATTCTATCGCCCACTATTATTTTATCCCCCACCCCATAAACGTTCCTAAACCTCAATTTAACTTCCATACCCAGATCTGCATAATTCCCATTCATTTGGGTATTGAATTACATTCTGTCCCCATAATGTATGCAATCTAGCTCTTAAAAGATATTTGTTTTAAGATTTAATCATTGTTGTTTAATATTTTAATTAAAACATTAATTTTTATTGCAATTCAAATTCGAGTTAGTTTTTTTTTTTTTTTCTAATCTGAGATCTAAGGGGTATTGCAGCATTCGCTTTGGTTTTGTTGAGTTTAAGGCATGAAAAAAAAAATCCATTGATCACTGAGTTACTTGTTATTGTTTTTTTTTTTTGTTTAGCATTAGAGTTTCTCACTAACAACGGCAACAACAACAATTTATTATTAGTTTATTTATCTCCAGACAATGTTGTTAATTTGTTATTAATGATCATGAACTTTAATATAAATTGTAAACCATTTATCAGACAGATTTAAACAGAATAGAATATTTTTTGACGCTTCACCTTTTGATCTGAGCCGTAGCGAAAAATAAACGGAACCGAAACGGACAGACGGACCGGACCGATAGACAGATACACGGAGAGGCACATAGATAAATGATCGGCACACTCGCCACGTATGTTGTCAATGTTTTGTGTTGTTGTTTTTTTTTTTTTTTTTTTCAAAACAATGGGGAAAATACATAAATTTGAGGATTTAATATGACGATATATGCTAGATGGATGTAAACACACAGACACACATATATTTACATGCAGCCATGGTATAAATGTGTGTGTGTATTCAGAAGTTGTAATCATGTAAGAAAAAATCAATAATCCAATATCATAAACAAGCGGAACAGAGCTGTTGGGAAAAAACAATATGGAAACATCTTTTGGAAGTTAATAAACTAAATTCAATCGGCATCATCAGCTTAGTTTGGAAATCGGTGAATATGTTGTAGGCTAATTATAAAATTGATAAATTGTATCTGGAATAGTAAAATTGCCGATGATATTAGCCGATAATATCCAATCAGCATAATCCAAAATATTACAAGATATGTGATGAAAATTTTCTCTTATTTTTCAAATCCGAAAGGCCATTCCACAAAATTGCAGACATGTGGGAGCTCATTACATTTATTTGAAAAATGTATTACCTATCGACATTTTATATATCCTCCATCAAATGTGAGATTTTTCTTTAGCCTGATTTTTTTGAAAATACGAGAAAGTGACTGAAAAAATAAAAAAAAAAAAAACCAGTGAAGAAAGTCCTAAAGTCAGGCGGGGCCGATTTTATGATACCCTACATCAATTTGCTAATTTAGTTGAGCTCCACATAACAATTAAAAGTTTTTATTGGCGGAATTCAATCATACTCGCTATGATTATAATTATAACTTAAAGTTCAAAGGACTAAATATGCCGAAGCATATGTATCTTTTAAATTCGGAATTGAATTGCCCATTTGGTGCAAAATTAATTTAAAATCGGATAAAAATATATATGGGAGCTACATCCAAATCTGAATCGATCTCGATAAAATTTGGCAAAGATATTTCTGAGCTGTATTCGATATATTTCCCTGAATATCGTTGTTACGGAGTGCATATTACGGCTGTGGGTAACAAATATAGCAAATCGGAAGAACAGTATATATGGGAGCTATAGCTATATCTGAACCGATCTTCACCAAATTTGACATACCAGCTCGTATGTCATAAGTGCCAAATTCCATCCCATTTCGGCAAATATTAGACGTTTGGTGCACAATAAAAGGTAAATCGGACGAAGTTATATATGGGAGCTATATCCAAATCTGAACCGATCTCGATAAAATTTAGTGAAGGTATTTCTGAGCTGCATTTGATATATTTCCCCAAATATTGTTGTTACAGAGTGCAATATATATGGGAGCTATAGCTATATCTGAACCGATTTCGATCAAATTTGGCATACTTATTATCAGGCCTAATTTGGTTGTATGTGCAAAATTCCATACTATTTGGACTGATATTACACGTTTGGTACACAATAAAAAGCAAATCGGACGAAGATATATATGGAAGCTATATCTAAATTGTGACCGATTATCTCTAATTTCAATAGGGTTCGTCCTTTGGCCAAACAAATGATCTGTGCAAAATTTCATCTGGATCGGGCAATAAATGCGACCTGTACTTTGTTTACAAAAATACATGGACAGACAGACGGACAGACGGACGGACGGACGGACGGACGGACGGACGACTCAGAATGTGATTCTATGCAGACTATCAAAAAGAACTAAGGGTCTATCTCGTTTCCTTTTGCCTGTTACAAACAAATGCACAAAGACATAATACCCCGACCACTTTGTGGTGTAGGATATAAAGAGGGTGCAGTTTTCTTACTTTTCTATGTTTGGAAAAGTTTTGGATTAGGATTCCTTACATTTTAGCTATAGGAGAATTTTTTGGCAGGAAAATTATAAACCTCAAACTGGTTTCCCAGAGGGTCTCTTTGGCCCTTCTTAAGGCCTAAAACTGTACATACAGGGTAAGATAAAAAACTGCAAAGCCATAATTTTTACATTTTTTTAAATTTTATTGAATTATAGCAAAAAATATCGGAAATAGCATTAAATTTTAGAATAAGTTTAGATTTGTTCGAATTGGTCGCCTTTGGCACAAATTATGGCCTTCAAACGGTCAATGAAACCGTCACAAGCTGCCAGAATGTTGCTCTGCGGCATTTTGGCTCATTCCCGGCGATGCGCTTTCTTGAGTTGATCGACACTTTGGTATTTGTTAGTGCCAACCTTGCTTTCCAAAATACTCCAGACACAATAGTCCAATGGATTGGTATCCGGAGATTCTGGTGGCCATTGTGCGCTGGAAATGAAGTGAGGAACCTCATTTTGTAACCATTCTTGGGTGGCGCGTGCTGAGTGCGATGTTGCTGGGTCATGTTGAAATGTCCAAGGTCTGCCTGCGGCCAAAATGATTGCGTGCCCAAGGCTTTAATACACCCTCCAGAATATTTTCGCGATAATATTCGACATTTTTTCTGATGCCACGAGCGATTAATACGAGCGGAGAGCGACCATCGGCTGTTATGGCGACCCATGGCGGATCATCCCAATGGCCGGCGCTTGAATATCTGGTCTGGTGGCCAACCGAAGGTGCACATTTTTAGCTGACCTCTCTGGCAAGTAAACACGATCATTTTGTTTGTTTACAAACTGCTGGATAACGAATCTTTTCTCATCGGAGAAAACCAAATCCGGTAGTTCACCACTTTCGGCCAAGCGGAGCAACTCTTTAGCTCTTTTGAGTCTATTTTCTTTTTGTTGCGGTGTAAGTTCTTGCACTTTTTGGAATTTCATGGAATATTTGCGAATGGAATATTGCGATCGATGTTCAGCTCACGAGCCATTTTTCGGCCACTGTGACGCGGGTTTCGTTCAAGTCGCTTCTTTACTTTCCTAACCATTTCTGCTGATGTTACTTTTTTTCTCCGTCCACTTCCTTGACGTCGGGCTACGCTACCATTATCACGGTAACGAGCGATGGCACGAGACACAAAAGATTTATAGACATTTAAATGCTGGAGTGCTCTAACGATAGCCATTTGTGGCTTTCCAGCCAAATATAAAGAAATCACCCTGTCCCGCTTGAATTCCGTCACGAATAACTTTTTTTCTGGAAAATTCTCACCAAAATGCTTTTGTACGCTTGTAACCAATATAATAACCTGTCACTGGAATAATTTTAACAGCTGTCGGACGAGTGGCTTAGAAATGACAGCAGTCTGAAGTTGGTTGCAGTATGTCATACATAAAAACCGATCGGGTCATCGAAAAAGTATCAAAATGAACTAAGTGAACCCTTTATGAAAGGCCAAACATGTCATCTATTGAAAGTTAAGAAGCAAAGTGGAACATATCATTCATTCCTTCATAGAAGGCCTGATGGGTGATTTATATAGAGGGTGAGATGAAAAAACTGCAACCAACTTGAGATTGCTGTCATTTCTAAGCCGATAGTGCATCGGCTACACTAGACGACAATGAGATTTGTAACCTATTTTGAATATTAATTTTTTGCTCATACTTTGTTGTCTTTTCTTTTTTTGTTGTTTAATGAAAAATGATGATGCCGATCATCACATCATCTGATAAAAAATCAACAACAACAGAACATCAACACCGTCGATACTCCCACATTCCGAAGTAAATTAATTTATTTATAATCGAATGTTGAAATGACACATTTATCGGAAAGTGTCATAAAAACACATCAAAACAACAATTTATTTGATACATCAGCGGCAGCAGCAGCAGCAACGTGGTGTAAGCCCAAGGCGAGTGCGCACACACACCAACACACCTTAATTAGTTCGTCACGTTCTGTTGACAGAAAGAAAAATTGTAATTTGTTGATGATTGCCAAGTTATCCTTATTTGCTTTTGAGGTATATGACTAAGCAAGCAATGATTATTGATGGAGTTTGGGAGATTTACGGTCTTTAGAAAGGTTTCGGATAGTGGTAAGCCCAGTTTATATACTGAGTAACTGCGAATTGCGGGGAATCTCGTCCTAAATACCCTAGTGCCTGTGATTATTAGACTGTCAAGACGATGTTTCGTCGCCCTTAAAATAGCTTAAACCGGTTCCCACAAATAGAGGACCCCATGAAGCTGGGGTGTTCTGCCGTCATGTTCCCATCGGTGTTTTAGGTTTGCAGTGAGGATATCGACTGTATTCTAAGGGAGCTTCGTTGATACCTTAACGAATATTAGGTTTAGTTATCGAGTCCTTACCATTGTACGAAGGCTGTACCATGATCGACCTCTGTCCCTTCACAAGACAATTACGCATGGAAAACGAAAATTTAAACCCACAAAAAAACAACCAAACCTATTCCGACAGATGCTTGTGTGGACGCCTTGGCACACTCAGACAACAAAGCTACAAGTGCGGAATTTACTTCCACCTCAATAAAAATTACCTTAAAATCGGAATCGAAGAGCGATGCAGGATCGTTTGCTACCAGACAGACTATCACGAGAAGCGGAGAGGAGGCTTGGTAGGAGACAATGATCTGATTTTTGACCTCGTTAAACGACAACGTTAAAAGCAATTCGCCAGATCATTGCTGATATAGGACAGTGAAGGCTGAGTCAGACCACCTGTCTGACGAGGACATAGATACCACGAAAGTAGTTTTCTCCCAAGAAAGTCGACCTGAATTGTCCTTGGGACCCACATACCATTCCGTAGATGAATATCAAAAAAATCACACTCTCAAGGCAGAAGGTAAGCGAGGTAGAAGGAGGGCATTGATAAAATGGTGATCCCGATACCAAGAGCGCCAAATCCAAGGAGATGAGGGAAACAAGGCTTATCGTGGAGCAGCAAACTACTGTAGTCGATATTTCGATATCGATTTATCGAAGCTTAGGAGCTGGATAATTAGGGCGATCCTAAAGTTCCTTAGGAAGTTTGAAAGGACATATCCTCAAGAAAAGCTGCTAGGATGAAGAGGAAATCGAAGCCTGCTGAGCGCTGAAAACTGATACGTTGATGGATGTCAATCAAATCTTACTGATAAGTTGCTGCAGCTTATCAGGACGAACCTGAAGTTCGTTAGGAGGTTCGAGAGGATATATCATAATGCAACAATTAGGGAACTCCCGATAAACAGGATGAAGGGTAGTGACACCAGTCGAGGTCTCAAAAAGACGAAGACTGCGGGAAACCCCTAATTATTTGAAAAGGTGATGTTGAAGGAGACTGGATCGAAGATGACTTCAAAAAAGGCCTCTGAAGTGACATAGCCGCAGGTACCACCAAACCAAGGAAAAGTCAAGGCTGGGGTTTACTTTAAGGGGCCGCAGGACTCAAAAAAGGCTGAGAGGTAGAAGGGGAAAACGAAAACTGCCAAACCCTCAGAACCCTCGATGGGGATTCATCAACATTTAGAGGTTATCAGGACGAAGATACAGCTCTCCAAAGCAAGGGAAGGCAAGATTAAGGTGAACTCTACGGAGCCGCAGTCCACAAAAAGGCTGCAAGAAAGAAGAAGAAATTGAAGCCTGCTAACCCTCGCAATCAGCTCTGCTGAGCTCATCCACTGAATTTAATCTATCTTGTCTGCTGAGTTGCCAATCTCGCTGAAGGAAGCAGCGAAGGCGATCAAGTCCCACTCTCAGCCAGTGGTTGTGAGAGGATGCGGTCAACTGAGGAGCAGCAACCCAAGGCGAAGACGATACATAAGTCCGTCTCGTATGCCTCGGTGGCGGCAAAGAGGATAGTGAGAAGCCCACTATTGGGAAAAAAGAAAGCAGTCGATATAGCGAAGGCGAACGCCGTTCCTTTTGGTGATCCATCGCAGAAACCTTGCGACCCAAAACCGAAGCAGGAGCGTCAATCTGCTCAACGGAGCTTCAATCTGCTCATATTGGATGGATGGGTACATCAGTGAAGATCATTGACTCCTGATCGAAGGAAAGAGATCGAATCGATCTACCTGTCGGATGAGGTCGAACAGTAGAATGTCCGGATTTGTCGATCTGCACAGGAGCCGGGGTCAATATGAGATATTGGATGATTTCCTATTTTCCGCAATTGCTGACCTTGAATCCCTTGGGATGGCAGTAAGGTCGCCGCAGTACCTGTCTCAGCGATCCCATGCGGAATGGTGTGGGATCCACTTTCTATAATAGAGTTAAAGAAGATCCTGAAGCTTACTGAGAAGCAAAATGCTGGTCTAAGCACTGGCGTTTCTTTACTTAGAACAGCGGAATGATTTTTAAAAAAGCAATAGACAAGACCGGAGGGGCCTTGATTGTAAGCCCAGGGGAAATGCTAAGCTTTAGGTTGGTAAAAGGATTTATTTTCGCTTTGCACATCAGTAGTGGACAAGAAGTCTGGCCTACGCCTAGTGAAGATAAATCCGCTTCATTGCAAGGCCGCGGCTGACGAACTCCAGCTATCCCCCTGTGCGTCAAACATCGATAACGCCTTGGTCCCCATTAGCGTGGCACTTTGTGTTGCACTCGTCCTATTCTCTGATCGTGTTTTTTTGGGTGACCAGATCCGTTTTGTATGAAACAAAACTGGAAGTAGTTTAGACTGCGAAGCCTGACTGGACACTCTTCTGGTACCGCGGGTGTCAGAAGCCCCTAGATCTGTTGATCTTGCATGACTAAAGAAAGACCCCCTTTTCGGTTCAATGCGGTGGTTGTGGTTTATACCCAAATCGTGGGTAGAGCATCGGCTCGATGTGGAGTTGAATTCTCAACTGGGTTCTGTTACCCATATAGCGGCAGATAATCTTTAACCCCTTTGGATAATCCTTAACCCCTTACCAAGAATGAAGCCCATATAGCTGATTTTCAAATTTGTACCTGCGGAATACATCTTGAACTCTGTGGAGGGCTACCACTCTCTAAGATAACTCTGGGCAATTCTAAAAGGGGGCGCTGACCATACAATGTGTCGGTCAGCGACACATTGTTGAAGCTGTCAAGGCGAGAAGTGTGTAAAACCGCTCGACTTCATCATCTTGGACTAGCATAAGGTTTCAAGGCTAAATTTTCGTCTCCAAAAATGGGGACCTAGAACTCTGTGGTGGGCTAACACTCTCTAAGACAACTCTGAGTAAGTTAAAAGGGGCTCTAACCCATGCATCATTTCGACAGTGGACTTCATCATCCATGATAGGGTTTCTTGGCTAAATGTTATCCTCCAAAAATGGAGTCAAGGTGAGGACCTATATAAGTGCAAAATGAAACCTAAATCCAATTCTCGGTAAAGGTCTTGGTATAGGATAGGGTTTCAAGGCTAAATTTTCGTCTCCAAAAATGGGGACCTAGAACTCTGTGGTGGGCTACCATTCTCTAAGAGAACTTTCAGTAGTTCCAAAGGGGCTCTAAGCGATGCATCGTTTCGACAGTCGACTTAATCAGATTTCAGGATAGGATTTCTTGGCTAAATTTTATTCTCCAAAAATGGAGTCAAGGTGAGTACCTATATAAGTGCAAAATGAAACCTATATCCAATTCACGGTAAAGGAGACATCATCACAGTAAGGCTGGGTGGAGGTTATCCACGTTTTAATAAATCCCTGTTCCTGACACCTCTTGACATTAGTTATTTCGAGAGTCTATGGCCATTTTCCAATCGATTTGGAGATTTGATATGTTCAGAGGTTCTGAAATTGGCCAATTTGCTGATGACCCGGATTCTCTGAAGATGATCTGATTCCACTAAAATGACGGCTTGCCAAGTAACGTAGCAGACTAGGCGACCCAACGATCTTCTTTATACCAAACACTTCATTTAATTGTTGTTACCTTGTTACGAACAATGACCTTTCATTTGCTTCAATGTATGTTTATCTGAAATTGTTTAAAAACACACACACACAGATACTTATACCCTCATGCTTACATACAGCTGAGAACATTGTGCCATAGAACTACTCAGTTGGCAGCAGATGATGATGGAGACATCGACTCGATGATATTAAATAACGTGCCACAACGAGATATCATTACTGTCAACATCCATCCACCATCGCAATTGTCATTGTCGTTAGTTGTCAGTCAGTCAGCCAAGCAGTCAGTCAGTCATCAAGCCAGCCAAAGATGCTGCAGCAGCAGCAGTAACAACATTTTCCCACCATGGAGTGCGCCGCTGCTACCTTGTCATTGTCACACACCTTGATTTTGTTTCACTGACACTTTTGGTTGGTGGGTTGGCGAAGACATTGAATGCCGTGCTACTGGATCTGATTTTACCGCAAAACTGAATTGGAGATCAAAACTAAGTGTTATTGAGATTAATTGTAGAAAAAAGCGGGGGAAAATTACGAAAAATTACACTCGAGGAAAAATGTGAGTTGCATAGGGATGTACCTTGTAAGCCATGTAATGGGGGTGTTAAATTGGAGGGCAAAGAGTTAACTACCAAAGCAATAATGCTCTAGACAAACCTGATAATTTTGATGACATTTCAACTCGAACTGGTCGGGAAGTGATGCGAAGGTGGTGTACATCTTTCCAATAAGCGGTGCTCACCTGTAATGCACTATGGGGCCGATGGCAGAAAAAATATGCTCTGACTGACTTAAAGATTCATCAACACCCAGACGAAACGGCTGAAGGTAGAATCTTGAAATTTCGGGCGAGGGTCATTCTTGGTCCGAAGGGTTCCGATAAGGCTGGGCTTTTGGAAATTCGTACTAGAACGAAGCGAAAGGTATTAAAAGGTACTACTTTGTATTGACAAAACAGTAGAGCTAGAACTCTTAAATTTGGAATGCGGAACACTGATGGAGTGTATGATAGATGTAGCAAAGGGTTTTTGGAAATTCGCACCATAAGCGTACGAAAAGTACTTACATGTACGACATTTGGTACCATTGCGTGTTATGTGAACGGTTAGAGCTAAAAACTTAAATTTCGGAATGGGAATTAAGGTTGAGGTGTAGAGTCGATGTGAGTAGGTAGTTTTGGAAGTGTGCACTCATGTACATGAAAAGTACTAAACGGTACTAAATTTGGTACAATTGGAATTTAGAGGAACGGATGGAGTTGAAATCCTGAAATTTGATATAAACATTACTGGCGGATAAATATGAACGTAATTTTCGAAATGTGTACTAATGTACACGAAAAGCACTAAATCGTACTAAATTTAGTACAGTTCCGATTTGGGTGAACTGATAGAGCAGGAAGGCTAAAATTCGGAAATAAGAATTGTATTGTAGGACAGAGGTATGTAAGTAGTTTTTGAAATTCGTACTTATGTGTACTAAATGGTACTAAATTTGGAACTATTTAAATTTTGTGAGAACCAATAGAGTTGGAATCTTGAAATTTGGAAATAAGATTACTATTGAATTGTTGGACTGAGGTATGTAGGTAGTTTTGGAAATTCGTACGTATATGTACTAAATAGTGCTAAATTTGGTACAATTCGATTTAGGAGGAGATAAATTACTGAAATTTGATATACACATTACTGGCGGAGCGTAGGATTGGGATATGGAGGTAATTTTCAAAATGTGCGAAATGTACTAAATAGTACTTAATTTGGCACAATTTCGATTTGGGTGAACTGGTAGAGCAGGAATGCTAAAATTTTGAAATAAGATTATTATTGCATTCTCGGACTGAGGAATATAGGTAGTTTTAGAAATTAGTACTTATGTGGACTAAATGGTACTAAATTTTGGTACAATTTAAGTTTTGGGAGAACCAATAGAGTTGGAATCCTGAAACTTGGAAATAAGATTACTATTGAATTCTTGTACTGAGGTATGTAGGTAGTATTGGAAATTTGTACGTATGTGTACCAAACGGTACTAAATTTGGTACAATTCGAATTTGGAAGAACGAATGGAATTGGAATCCTGGAAAAAGTTTGATATAAATATTACTTGAGGAGTGTAGGATCGGGATATGGAGGTGATTTTCGAAATGTGTACTTATGTACACGAAAAGTACTAAACAGTACTAAATTTGGTACAATTTCGATTTGGGTGAACTGATAGAGCTGGAGGCTAAAATTTGGAAATAAGATTGCTATTACACTGCAGAAATGAGGTATGTAGGTACCTTTTATAATTCGTATTTATGTGTACCAAATGGTACTAAATTTGGTACAATTCGAATTTGGAGGAACGGATGGAGTTGGAATCATGAAATTTCATATAAACATTACTGGCGAAGAGTATAATTGGGATATGGAGGTAATTTTGGAAATGTGCGAAATTTACTAAATAGTACTTAATTTGGTACAATTTCGGTTTGGGAAAACTGATAGAGCTGGAAGGCTAAAATTTGGAAATAATATTTCTATTCTATTGTATGATGTAGATAGTTTTCGGAAGTTGTACATATATGTACCAAGATGTACTAAACTTGGTACAATTTGGATTTGAGTGAATCGGCCTGGAATTCTGAAAAAAAAATTGGAATTGAGATTACTGTTGGAATCTAGAATTGGGGACGTAGGAAGTTTTCGAAATTGGTGCATATATGTACTAAATGGTAGTAAATTTTGTTAAAATTTGGATTATGGTGAACCGATAGGGCTGGAATCCTGAAATTGGTAAACTGTTGAAGCGTGGAATTGGGAAATGTTGGAAGTTTTGATAATTCATACTTATGTGTACTTAAATTGGTACAATTTGGTATTGGATAACCAAATAGTGCTTTACATCTGAAATTTGGTATTAGGGTTCTGTTTATGTGTAGTCTCGACATATGGAGGGGGTTTCAGAAATGTGTACTATAATTGTACGAACAGTACAGAATGGTACTATTAAGTGAAGGGATAGATATGAAATTCTGAAATTTGATATTTAGATTACTAATGGTATCTTTGTTTAAGATTTAGCGGTAATTTGGAAATGCGTCCTATATTTGTACGAAATGTACTAAATATTACTAACTTTGGTATTGGGTGAAGGGATATGGGTGGAATCCTAAAATTTGATATAGAGGTCCCCATTGGTATCTGGAATTGAGATATGGAGGTGGTTTTGGAAGAGTGTACATTCTGAAATTTGATATTGATGTCTCTGTGCGTGTCTAGGGTTATTTCAAATGTTGCCGACTTTCTTATCGTTTGATCCAAGGCACAACCTAATTAGGTCAAAAAGCACGATTGGTGTATCATTTACAAACAATTTAAGGAATATATATATATATATATATATATATATATATATATATATATATATATATATATATATATATATATATATATATATATATATATATAGAAGCTATATGTAAATCTGCACCGATTTCGACCAAATTTGTCAGAAGTATTTCTAAGCTGTATCTGATACATCGTACCAAATATCATTGTTATAGAGTTCACATTACGACTCTGAGGGGTCTAAATCTCTAATCGGAAGAATGTTATATGTGGGAGCAATATCTATATTCTTTCCGATTCGAAAGAAATATGCCAGATGCTGTTCTCATCTTAACCAGCACCAAAAATGATTTTGAAAGGTCTAGCTCGTCCCTGTGATTTTTTGCTTCAAAAACATGCCATTTGTTCCTACGGCCCTACCGAAATTGCAGCAGCTTCATGACAACATCCTATCAAATTAATAGATTTTTTCAAATTTTATGTTAGAGCCAAAATCGATAGCGGAACAAGCACAGATAGCATAAGAATAGTCCTGAACACCAGCTCGGTCGGTTTTCGAACCTTTTGACCATCAACGACACCTCTAATATTTTCTACCAATTTATATCATTGATTCAGTATAATTATGATAATCCTCGAATAAAAATGGGATTCCATTAAAACCGAAACTCCATTTCTAATGTCTATAGGCATGAACATGACCCACAGAAATTGTATTAAGCTCAGAACACCCAGTGTAAATTGTAGTTTACATACAAGCACACACCTACTATGTACCTGCCAACATGCGAACATCAGATCTGATATCTGCGAATATTTTCAATAGCTGTCTTAAATATTTGCACGAACAGCCGTTTTTGAAACGTCAACAGACATGACAATAAAGAACATTATCAGAGATTTAAGTCTTCATAGACTTTATGCAAATATTTTGATGATCTTCGGTGTGAGTTGCCATACAATCAGATCGGATCTGGCACTAAATGAAATGAGAGGTTATTCGTGTAATTAAATTGTTAATAAACATATTTTATATATTACTTCATACAGAGGCTAAACTTTGTTGCAATATTTTTTATACCCTCAGCCATATGGCTAGAGAGGGTATATATTATTTGATACGGTCAAAACGTGCCGTATCAGAACATTTGGAGTCGATCTAGCAATGTCCGTAAGTCCGTCTGTCTGGCTGGCTGGTGCGCACGATAACTCTCGAAGGGAGTATCCGATTTGATGAAAACTGGGTACAACGTAATATTTTTGTCAAACTTAGATCGAGTTCGGAGATGGGCAAAATCGGCCCACTCCTTCTGGTACCTCCCCCACAAAATGGTCGAAATTTTCAAAAAAATATATTTTTTGCACAGAAAGGGAAAGCATAATCTGATTTTGCTCCAACTTTGCAAATCCTAATATTTGCGTCAGTGCTAGGTCAGGTGTGAAAATGGACAATATCGGTGAACTACATCAAGTACCTCCCCCAGAAATGGTCAAAATTTTGAATAATTGCAACTCTTATAAAAAGTGATGTAACAGTCCGACTGTCTTCAAATTTCTCACATCCCAATAATTTTATTAACCTAAGGTCTGGTGTTAAGATGGAATATATCGGTAGGTAAGATGGAATATATGGTATCCCCCCACAAAAGGTCGAAATTTTCAAAAAAATTAATTAATTAATAAAAAAATCTGCGCAAAAAGAGAAGCAGTAATTCGATTTTGCTTCAACTTTGCAATTTCTAATATTTGCATCAGTGCTAGGTCAGGTGGGAAAATTGACAATATCGATCCACTCCATCAAGTACCTCCCCCAAAAAGGGGAGGTGATAAGCAAATGTGACGTAAGAGTCCGATTTTCTTCAAATTAAACACATGACAATATCTTTATTAACCCAAGGCTTGGCGTGAAGATGCTAGAGATCGATCCACTCCTTCTGGTACCTCGCCCGCAGAGGGTCAACATTTTGAATATCCATGAAGTTCATAAATCCCGAAATTTACATCCGATTTCATTAAGACTTAGCACATCTCAATATATCTATCAACACAAGATCTCTTATAAAGACGGTAGAAATCGGGCTATTCCTTCTGGTACCTCCCCCACAAAGGGTCAAAGTTTTGAATAACCAAAACGGTCATAAAATCCGAATTAAACCTATTTCACACATCCTATTACTTCTACTAACACAAAATCTGCTGTGAATATGGAATATATCGGTCTTCTCCTTCTGGTACCTCGGTCACAAAGGGTCAACATTTTGGACGACGAAATTAACATCTTATTTCATTCAAACTTGGTACATTTCAAAAGATGGTAAAGATCGGACCATTTCTTCTGGCCCTTCCCTTGCAAATAGTCATAGATTTGAATAACTGAAACAATCATAAAATCCGAAATAAGCATCCGGTTCCCTTCATATTTCATACATGTAATTGGTGAAGGAATTAACCAAAATAGTCCAGGTCTGTACACGTATCAATATTTATATCATATTTATTTAGGTCCGATACGAAATAGACAATATTGGCCCATTCCCTCAGAACCCCCTCCATAGAAGGTCAACAGTTTGAATAATCATAACAGAAGTCAAAATATATTTAAATAATCGAATATTGGCTGAGGGTAGACATCTACCCGACTGATGCTTTTTAGCTTGTCTGTAAAGCGGGAAAATTCTGTCTTTGATCCACTTCAACCTCCAGAATTTTTTACTATCATCTCCAAAACTGTAGGTTTCTATTATAACCCTACCACTGATCGCATGTTTAGTTTCGTGAGGATCGGACCATCCATTAGTACACAAATAGCTAAATTGACTCAACTCTTCAAGATTTCATAATCAACACACTCAATATAACCAATACTATCAATATTTGGTGGGTCTAGGAACAATATGTCGAGTGTTGCAGACTATTAAGCCCAAAAAAACTTATAATATTCTCTCAAAATATATATCCTGTTCAATATATTCACGCAAGGTGTAAAAACCTAATTTGAATGTGTATCGATCTTTCCTTCCAATCTTTATGGTAATTTTCTAAATCATGATCAAATTAACAAGTAAAAAAGTTGTAAGTTCCGCAGGGCCGAACTTTGAACACTTTCCACCATTTGGTACAAATTTGGCAATTTTAAAAAAAATAAAATCCGTTAAAATAAATCGTAGCCAAAATTATCAAAATAGCGAATATAGGGAGGTACCATGGGGGTTCTAAAACGTGGACCTGCACAAACAATTTTCTGGCATAGGCATACTACAGCCTTGCGAACTTCAAATAAAAAATTTGAAATAATTTCGGGAAATAATGTCGCTAAATCATCAAAATCCAGAATATCGGGTGGTACCATTATATGGAGGCTATTCGAAGACGTGGACTTGCACAGACAATTTTCTGGCATAGGCATAGTACAGCCTTGCGAACTTCAAAGACAAAATTTGAAATAATTACCGTAAATAATGTCGCTAAAGTCATCAAAATCTCGAAAATCGGGGTACCGTTATATGGGGGCTATTCGAAGACGTGGACTTGCACAGACAATTTTCTGTGTTAGGCTGTAGTATCCATTTCGAACTTCAAACACCAAAGTTGAAACAATTCCGGTGACTAATGTCGCTAAAATCATCAAAATACTGCATATCGGGGGGTACCGTTATATGGGGGCTATACGAAGACGTGAACCTGCACAAATACCAAATTTGAAACAATTCCGGTAAATAATGTAGCCAAAATCATCAAAATACTGCATATCGGGAGGTACCGTTATATGGGGGCTCTACGAAGACGTGGACCTGTATAGACAATTTTCTATCGTAGGCTGTAGAATCAGTTACGAACTTGAAATACCAAATTTGAAATAGTTCCGGTAAATAATGTCGCTAAAATCATCAAAATACCGAATATCGGGAGGCACCGTTATATGGGGGCTATATGAAAACGTGGACCTGTATGCCCCATTTACGAACTTAACCTGCCTACTGGCGAAGTAAACATGTGTGCAAAATTTTAGCCTTTTATCTCAATTCGTTCGAAAGATAGCGTGATTACAGCAGACAGACGGACATGGCTAAATCGTCTTAGAATTTTACGCTGATCTAGAATATATATACTTTGTTGGGTCTGACATCAGTATTTCGAGGAGTTACAAACGGAATGACAAAACAAGTAAGCAAAGGCTATGGTCGTGCGGGGCCGACCATGTGATACCCCACAACACTACAATATATTGGAATCCCCCTTATGTCCACATCCATTTTGGAAGATTTCGTTTTTGAAATTATGTCACGAAACACTACCCAGATATTACCCTTAGCATTTTGACCAGGAATATTTGACCAATTTTTATGCACTTCATCGTGCTGTTAGCTGTTGTGGTCTAAATATAATTACAGCTAAATATAATCCAATGGTCATCCATAATGCTAGTCTTCTTCCCTGCCCTTAACTCTCTTCTCAGGCGTGTTTATTGGCTTCAATTGTTTGATCAGGAAATGTTTTCTATTTTTGGTTCATTTGAACCCCTAAATATTTTGCGATCATCTCCAAAAGTAAGAGTCTCCTCTGTATCTCCAAATTTACACTCATCTATATGATTTACTTGTTTACGATATTTGGCTATATTCGTCAACGAAATCAGCATAAAAAAGCCAGAAGTTCGCCTACTTCGGATTTCGCCTGTAAGTAATGTTGGTATTTTTTCACACAAAAATAGTGGTCCATTCCACCCGCCGTCCTAAACTGTAACTTCATGCGAGATTTCGTGTCCTTTGGTTTATATTTGTGACCTTTATAACGGCTGCAAAATCAAGAAAATGTTCAGTTGTTGGTCCACTTCAACCCCTAATATATTGCGGACATCTTTGAAAACAATAGGCCTAGCCCTTCTGAGCCTTACGCTACCCTTGTGAAAATTTTCGTGATAATCGGACTATCATTGCAATCTGTATATAATAGCCCCAACCTGTGTTGTAAGGTGAAAAAATATTACAAAATGTACACCTCAATATGATAAGTCAAATTGAAAAAATCGTATGCGATAAAAAATATGAAAAAATAAAAAATGCCACAAAATACTACAAAATCTATATTAACATCATTATTTTCTTAGATTTTATTCTTTTATGCCAGGAGGGCACTCAGAATTGATAAAATTTGTCAAAATCGGTCCAGCCATTCTTGAGATATTAGCATTTTAGCTAACATCCCCTTCCTTTGTTTATACACATTGTATATATTTCGCTATATTTATCCGATATATGTATTTACTATCGGCATCTACGTAACGGTCAGAATAGACCTGTTCGTCTATTTGTGATTTTGCCGGGACTAAAAATAACCGCGGTTCAAAATTGGAAGGCTTCTGCCCAGCCTTAAGCTCTAGCCCCATGCTATTTTCCGCGTCGATTGGTCCATAATTACGACCTGTAGAGCAACGGCAAAATCAGGAAATTTTTCAGTTTTTGGTTCATTTCGACCCCTAAATATTATGGGATCATCTCCAAAAGAAATAGGGTTCTATTCTGACCTTAACCCCACCACCATTCTAAATTTCGTGAAGATCGGGCCATAATTGCGACCTGTAGAGTGATTACAAATTAACATGGACAGACGGACGGACGGACATAAATAGCTAGATCGACTCAGCTCGGCGAGATAGGAAGACCCATATATACTTTCCTATGTGGGAAACCAATATTTCGAGGTGTTACATAATTTTTGGCCCAATCAAACTTATAATACCCCCAATACATAGTGTTGTAGGGTATAATTAATATACCCTCCATAGTATGGTGGAGGGTATAAAAATGTGTAAATGTGTTAAACAAATTTTCGGAGAGTAATATAGTTTTACAGAGAGTTTTTTACATTTATATATACAGTCATAGGTTGAGGGCTCTCGGACCCTCCTAATAATCGACTGATATCATAGACAAATAAAGGTATAGACTAAAAAGTTTTAAAATTTACCCCTTCCGGCAGATGTCACTATGGTTGATCTTGGGCCAGTGAAGGCACTCAGGGCTAGTTAAGTCACTCGCCTTCGAAAACAATTTATTCATTTTTCTGCTATTTAAGTTCTATATTTTTAATATTTCACGACATAGTCGGATAATGTGAATGTAAACAAAGTCACTATTTCATTTTGAATTGATAAATAATAATAAATCATAAAAATATTCAATATTTTGTATTTTGAGAGCATGAACGACATCTATTGAAGCATTTTTTTCGGAGATAACAGATGAGACAACTTTTTAGTCTATACTTTTGTTTGTCTATGCTGATATGTTCCAATTTATTTCCTCTCATCAAACCGTCAAAATTCTATTTCTCAAAATCACTCTTTTGAGTTATGAGACACCATGAGCGTTACTTTCAACACCCTCTCTAGGTGAGTAAGTAGGTTGCTAATTTACATATTTCTGCATTTGCCCTATAATTAAATAAATATTATAATAATTATAACCGTTTTAGTTATTGTTGTTGCTGTCGTTGTTGCTTTTGATGTTGACACAATTAAATATTGTTTTGTCGAGTTTTGTTTTCTTCATCCGATTAAATACTTTATTGATCCCACACCCACTCGTTCGATTAATTCTTTTGCTCATATTTTGTTGCCTTCGTTTTGCATCAGGAGGCAACAACAACAACAACAGCACCAATATTAATGACCAATCAAAAGAAAATGAGACAATCGGTTAAGTGAACCGAGCCGAACAGCGAGGTGGAAAAGAGAAAACAGAGATATTGAAAATAATGCAATGTGTCACCTCAAAGTCATTTCACATCATGACGGCGGTTGGGGCATGATGTCTGTCTATCTCTCGGTTTCTCCGTCTGTCCAGATGATATCTTATTGAGATATTTATTGCTTTCAGCAAAATCCAATGTTGCAGCAGAAGCGGCAGCAAGAACTCCTATAAATATAAGTTGCAATCACAAACCTGCACAGCACACGTGGGAGGAGGATTGCAGGGTTAGTGCCACAATTACCAGATTCTGTTACAGCTACTGTTCTACGGATGGCGAGGTTCTGTTGACTGTTTGGCTACTGTTGTTACTTTTGTTGCAGTCATTGTCAAATCACGATCAATTGATTGTCTTCTATTGCCTTGCTGTTGTTTGGGGTGCTCCTGTAAGATTGCCACAAGCAATTTTCATGAAACGGTTTGGAATTCCTGTAGCATTAATTGCGGGGTTCAAAGGATCTCGAAAAGGAGGGGCCTCATTCAATGGTACTTTTATTTCATTTTATAATCTTAGCCTTATGGATACATTGGATATATCCTTCCATACCAACAAAATGTGTCGCATTTAAACAACGGCTTTACACCCTTAGAATATTTGGAGTCCAGGTGACCATGTCCGCCTGTGCTAAGAGGTAATATTCAATATGGGTCAAACTTGGCACATCGTAATAATTTTACGAATCTTAGATCGAGTTCGGTAATGGACAATATCGTCCCACTTCTTCTGGTACCTCCCCCACAAAAAGGTCATACGGAGAGAAAAGATCCTCCTATTTTATTTAAACTTTACAAATCTATATATGCATCAGTGCTAGGTAAGGTGCGAAAATGAATAATGTCGATCCACTTCTTCTAGTACCTCATTCACAAAAACGAATCCGATTGTCTTGGAATTTCTTATATTCCAATATTTCTAAAAATGCTTGGTCTGGTATGAATATCGGAACACTCCTTCTGGTACCTCCCCCACAATGGGTGAACATTTTGAATAATCGCAGCGCTTATAAAAAAAAGAGTCCGATTGCCTCAATCCCCAATATTTCAAACAATTCAAGGTCTGGTATGAAGATGAGATAAATTGGACCACTTTTAGTACCTTCCTCACAAAGGTTCAAAATTTTTATAGCTTCTGCCATATGGATAGAGAAGATATACAGGGTGAGATAAAAAAACTGCAATAAAGTCAAACGCCATAAATAATTTTTTTTTTAATTTTATTGAATGAAAACAAAAAATGTCGGAAATAACAGCAAATTTTAGAATAAGTTTAGATATGTTCGAATCGGTCACCTTTGGAACGAATTATGGCCTTAAAAACCAATGAAACCATCACAAGCTGCCCGAATGCTGCTCTGTGGTATTTTGACCCATCTCCGGCATAGCGCTTGCTTGATCGACACTTTGGTATTTTTCAGTGTCAACCTTGCTTTCCAAGATACTCCAGACACAATAGTCCAATGGATTGGTATCTGAAGATTTTCGTGGCCATTGTGCAGTGGAAATGAAGCGAGGAACCTCATTTTGTAACCGTTCTGGAGTGGCGCGTGCTGAGAGCTATGGTGCTATGTCCTGTTGGAATGTTTTAATGCACTCCAATACTCCAGCATATTTTTTCGATAATATTCCGCATTTATTCTGATGCCACGTTTGATTAATACGAGCGAAGAGCGACCATCGGCTGTTATGGCGGCCCACACCATCACCATGGCCGGCGCTTGAATACCTGGTCTGGTGGTCAACCGAAGGCACACACTGCACATTTTCAGCTGACCTCTTTGGCAAGTAAATACGGTCATTTGTTCGTTTGTTTATTTACAAACTGCTAACAACGAATGTTTTCCCATCGGAGAAAACGAAATTCGGCAGTTCACCACTTTTGGCCGAGCGAAGTAACTCATTAGCTCTTTTGAGTCTATTTTCTTTCTGCTGCGGTGTAAGTTCTTGCACTTTTTGGAATTTTAATGGCAATGGCTTTACCCCGAGCTCATTTTTCAATATTTGCCGAATGGAATATTGCGATATGTTCAGCTCACGAGCCATTTTTCGGCCACTGCGACGCGGGTTTCAATCAAGTCGCTTCTTTGCTGTTCGAAACATTTCTGCTGATGTTGTTATTTTCTTCCGTCCACTTCCTTGACGTCGGGCTACGCTACCAGTGTCACGGTAATGAGCGATGGTACGAGACACAAACGATTTATTCACATTTAAATGCTGGAGCGGTCTAACGATAGCCACTTGGGGTTTTCCAGCCAAATATAAAGAAATCACACTATCACGCTGGAATTCCATCACGAATAACTTTTTTTCTGGAAAATTCTCAACAAAATGCTTTTGTATGCTTGTAAACAATATAATTAGCTGTCACTGGAATAATTTTAACAGCTGTCGGATGAGTGGCTTAAGACCGGCAGCAGTCTGAAGTTGGTTGCAGTTTTTTCGTCTCACCCTGTAAGTGTACTAAATTGTATTAACTTGGGTAATGGGTGACATTAAAGACCTGAAATCCTGAAATTTGATTAAAAGCCCACCTGTTGGTATCTGAAGTTAAGATATGGAGATTATTCTCTTTAGTAGCTATCACATGTAGAACGATTAACTTTTCATAGATTTCCTATAACAAACGTACTTATGTTACATGTGCAGAGATGTGTAGAGTATCATGTAGTCGACCTCGACCGGCTTTTATGCAAACAGTAGTAGAGCAAACTCTTGTTCTATTTTGAGCGATTCTACTACCACTATATTGTATCAAAGGAGTGATATTTTATCATAAGAGTGACTCGAGAGTGCTCCCACACAAAAAAATGGGAAAGGAGTAGACTCCATCAAAACTCTCACTCTTCGAACAATCCTGCTCGCCAGCAATTTTCTCCACCAAGTGAACATGAACAAATCTGTGCTTCAATTATAATCTCCACCTTGGAAAGGAGAGTATATTAACTTTTTAATTCCGTTTGTAACACCCTTAAATATTCGTCGTAGACCCCATAAAGTATATATATTCATAATCAGCATAAAATTCTAAGTCGATTGAACGATGTCCGTCTGTCTGTGCGTCTGTCTGTTGAAATCACAATACAGCCCACATTATTTGACGTAGAGCGCCAAAATTTAGCAGAGCAATTTGTATTGTGTCTAGGATGGTTGGTATCGAAAATGAGATATATCGGTCCACGTTTTTGTATAGTCCCCATATAACGGTACCTCCCAATATTCGGAATTTTTACGATTTAAGCCACATTTTTTCACAAATTTGTCTGAAAATTGGTATTTGTAGGTCATAACGGGTCCCAGATCGTGTGGTGAGACATTGCATGTATAGGTCCACGCTTTGGTATAGCCCCCATATAAAGGTACCTCCCGATATTCCGTATTTGATTAATTTTGTCACATTTTTTCACGGATTTGTCTAAAAATTGGTATTTGTAGGTCATAATGGGTTCTACCTCCTTTGGCAAAACATTGCATGTATAAGTCCACGATTTGGTGTAGCCCCATATAACGTTAACTCCCGATATTCGGAATTTTGATGATTTTTGGCATATTTTCCCATGAATATGTCTAAAAATTGGTATATTGTGGACATAATGGGCTCAAATGTTTCCTTTACCCTAAGGTGGAGGGATTAAAAGCTGGGCCCGGCCGAACTTAATGTGTTTTTACTTTTTTTGACAACGCGTGAAATGGAAGCGCATTTTTCCATTTCACGCGTTGTCAAAAAAAAAAAAAAAAAAAAAAAACAAGTGAAAAAAAACATTAAGTTCGGCCGGTCCAAACTCTCGCTCTAATTATGCTATGGCCTTAAGGTCACTTGTCCAACTCAACAAAAGTATGTGGACAGAGTTGTTAAAACGCCTTACTAGTTGAGCTGAGCCCTCTTCAAAAATTCCAATCACTATCCTTGGTTTGATTACACCATTTAGGGCCCCCAAGATACCTGATCCTTGCGCACTCCTATGCCACACTAATATATCAGAAACTATCGATCTTTTTAATCAAAATCCATTGTCACCTATTAGTTTGATCGTGGTGACATCTGAGTGACATCGTCATGCGACTGCAGTCGTATTTTATTTATTTTTTGTCATGGCTGCAGTTATTTCGACAATCATCATCGAAAGGCTCTCCTCTCTCCCCCCGCACTCCTTGCTAACATTATCTGTGTGACGCCGCTCCACAACGGCGTCATCGTCATCATAACCGTTTTATTTTTGTTCTCTGTCAATTTATTTGGTGGTGTTGAGTATGAGAGACCAAACGTCCAGAGAGATCATCATGGGCTTGAAGAAGTTTTCTCTGATATTTCAATGGGAGGAATCAGAAAGAAATCAATTAGGTGGTTTAGGCGAAGAGAGTTTTTTATTTGGTTTCTTTTTTTTTCTCTTTGCGGGTTGGTTGTTATGATCGTCGTAATTACACCTGAGCCGAGCTGATGTCGTGACTTTATTAAGTTGTGTCTCTTGTCGTTTTGGTTTGGTCGGAGGTGAGTTGGTTGGGTGGTTGGTTCTTGATATTTGTATTCGAATGAATGATTCCTTTTGGGGTTTTTGTGGTAACACCGATCACCGTTGGGTGACAATGACTATGTAGTTGGTCTAGGTGTCTGGCTGCCTTGCCTCCAATGTTGTTGGGTGTTGTGGTCGTTGTTGTGGTTGCTGTTGTGATGATGGTATGTTTGGTGTTTTTAGAAATGATATCATGCCTTGGCACAGTCATGCTGCCGTTGCTTAGATTGTTGCCTTACATCGCTGAGGTTTCTTTTTTAGGGGGAGGTGGGCGGTAGGTTGGATGGCTGGCTGGTTGGCGTGCTGGCCACTGTTGACGTTTTCAATTGGCTTTCATTCGGTTATCCATTTTCTGTGGAGGAATTGTTTCATTGGCCGTTTGTCAATTCCAGTGGAAAGAAAATATGGCCTGCAATTAATCATGATTTGTTGTGGCTCGATGACGGTGAAGACTATGACTACAGCAACAACAACAATAGGGGCTATGAGTACATTAAGTTGTTGCAATCTTTGCGACAATCACATTGAGAAATCATGTAACATATCACAATATCACACAATTGTGGTTCAATAAATATGCTATGCATACTTAGGTACTTTCATACATACATATGTGTATTTACATGCCTGTGAACATTACTCCCGTCTGTCTGTCCATCCGTCTGACTAAGAACATATCACCTCAGTAGCCTTTGTGAATTTATTCGATTCAGACACATTTTAATTTACCATTTGTATGCAACTTATTCTAAATTGTAAATGGATGCCGTGCGGCCAAGATGTTAATATGTTTGCTGCTTTGAGGTGCTACAGCAGGATGGAGGGTATACTAAGTTTGTTTGTTTGGTTTGTAAAATATTAAGAAATATAAATTTTTCGTAGCTCTATCTGGTAAAATCTTGACATATCGTAATAATTATATCAGACCTAGGTCTGATGGGAAAATCGAAAATATTGGGAGATTCTTTTTCGCAAGTCTCCCAGAAAATTCAAAATTTTGAACATCTGTCCTAAAATCTATATTTGGTCCACTATTTCTGATATCTGTATACTTTTTCTTCAAATATCATGAATTATGTATTATTTGAACGAGATCTTCGATTTGTTATACCCTCCACCAAAAAAAGTATGGAGGGTATATTAAGTTCGGCATTCCGTTTGTTACTCGTCGAAATAATCATTTTAGACCCAACAAAGTAATTATATTTTTGATCAGCGTAAAATTCCAAGACGATTTAGCCCTGTCCATCCGTCCGTCTGTCGTAATCACGCTACAGTCAAAACGAAATAAGATGGGAAGCTAAAATTTTGCACAAATCTGTCTTTTGCCTGCAGGCAGGTCAAGTTCGAAGATGGGCTATATCGGCCCACGATATCGTATAGGCCCCATATAACGGCACAAGGAGTTTTTTATAAGTATTATACCCCTGAAAGAGAATTGTATTTGTAGGTCCACGATATCGTATATCCCCCCTTCCGATATTCGGTATGATTCTAGCCAGATTTTTCAATGGAATTGTCCAAGAATCCACACCAGGAGATGCTTCTCTTCACCTGGAAGGGAATTGTCTATATAGGTCCACCATATCGTATATCCCTATAAAAGGTATCTTCCGACATTCGGTATTTTCATGATTTTAGCAATATTTTTCAAAGCAATTGTCTGAAAATCCACACAAGGAGATCCTTTTGAGCGCTTTAACCCCTGTAAAAGAATTGTCTAAATAGGTCCACGATATTGTATAGCCCCCATATAACTGTAACTACCGATATTTGGTATTTTGATGATTGTAGCCAAATTTGTCAATGAAATTATCTGAAAATCCACAAAAGGAGTTCCATCTGAATAGTTAACCGCCTGGCCCACCATATCGTATATCCCTATATACAGGGTGACATAAAAAACTGCAACAAAGTCAAACGCCATAATTTTTATATTTTTTTCTTTAAATTTTATTGAATGAAAGCAAAAAATGTCGGAAATAGCATTTAATTTTAGAATAAGTTTAGATTTGTTCAAATTGGTCACCTTTGGCGCGAATTATGGCCTTCAAACGGCCAATGAAACTGTCACATGCTGCCCGAATGGTGCTCTGCGACATTTTGGCCCATTCCCGGCATAGCGCTTGCTTAAGGTGATCGACACTTTGGTATTTTTTGGTGCCAACCTTGCTTTCCAAAATACTCCAGACACAATAGTCCGACGGAGATTTTGGTGGCCAATGTGTGCTGGAAATGATGCGAGGAACCTTATTTTGTAATCATTCTTGGGTGGCGCGTGCTGAGTACTGTTGAAATGTCCAAGGTCTGCGGCCAAGATGTTGGCGTGCCCAAAGCTTTAATACACCCTCCAGAATATTTTCGCGAATACACCCTCCGCGAATAATACACCCTACAGAATATATTCGGCATTTATTCTGATGCCACAGTCGATAAAAACGAGCAGAGGGCGACCATCGGCTGTTATGACGGTCCACACCATCACCATGGCCGAGGCTTGAGTGTCTGGTCTGGTGGCCAACCGAAGGTGCACATTTTCAGCTGACCTCTCTGGCAAGTAAACACGATAATTTTGTTTGTTTACAAACTGGTGGACAACGAATGTTTTCTCATCGGAGAAAACCAAATTCGGTAGTTCACCACTTTCGGCCAAGCGAAGCAACTCTTTAGCTCTTTAGAGTCTATTTTCTTTCTGTTGCGGTGTAAGTTCTTGCACTTTTTGAAATTTCAATGGCTTTACCCCGAGCTCATTTTTTAATATTTGCCGAATGGAATATTGCGATATGTTTTGCTCACGAGACATTTTTCGGCCACTGCGACGCGGGTTTCGATCAAGTCTCTACTTTTCGAACCATTTTTGCTGATGTTGCTGTAGTCTTCCGTCCGCTTCCTTGACGTCGGACTATGCTACCAGTATCACGGTAACTATCGATGGTACGAGACACGAAAGATTTATTCACATTTAAATGCTGGAGTGCTCTAACGATAGCCTCTTGCGGTTTTCCAGCTAAATATAAAAAAATCTCACCATCACACTTGAATCCCATCACGAATAACTTTTGTTCTGGAAAATTCTCACCAAAATGCTTTCGTACGCTTGTAAACAATATAATGAGCTGTCAGTGGAATAATTTTAATAGCTGTCGGACGAGTGGCTTAGAAATAACAGCAGTCTGAAGTTAGGTGTAGTTTTTTCATCTCACCCTGTATATGAGATCTACATCTAAATCTGAACCGATCTTGACAAAATTTTAAACACTTATTTCAGAGATGTATCTGATATCTGGTACCAAAGATGATTGTTGTGGAGTGCACATTACCCTTGTGAGGGACTTTAAACCCTAAATCAGATTAAACATAATATAGGAGCTATATCTATATCTGAACCGAAATACACCAAATTTGAGGTACTAATTTCTAGGAGAAGTTCAGTCGTAATAGCCAAAATTCAATTTGGGCTGATATTAGCCATTTGACGCACAATAAATCTGATATTGGATAAATACATATAAACGCCAGAAACCAACAGTGAACTCAATATTAAATTACAGAATTTCCCTTCACCCCATACTAAATTTAGTACCATTTAGTACTCATATCCAAAATAGTCTATATATCTCCATGACTGACCTTGATACCAAATTTCAGAAATCCATCTCTATCCCAGGAGCCAACGCCATATTTTGTGGCATTTTACACTTTTCGTAGGTTTATAGTACGTATTTCCAAAACCACCTCCTTCCCTTAGCTTCAGACACCAGCAGTTAAATCCATAACAAGTTTGGGTATTTCAGCTCTATCCCTTTACTAAATATCAAATTTTGTTCTTTTCGTATAATCGTAGTACGCATTTGCAAAACCACTTCCGATTCCAGATACCTACAGCTATCTTAACATCAAATTTCTGAATTTTTTTCACTACCCCTTCAACCAATGCCAAATGTAGCACTATCTAGTACTTTTCGTACAATTTTAGTACACATTTCTTCTCCATATCTGAATTTCAGATAACAATATCAAGTTTGTAGATTACCTTTACCCAATTCCAAATTTGTTTTGAACAAATTTGTTACACATTTCCATATCTCATTTCCAGTTACCAAGAAAGACCTCAGTGCCAAATTTCAAAATTCTACCTCCATTCCTTAACCTAATACCACAATTAGTACTATTTAGTACTTTTCGTACACTTTTAGTACACATTGCTGAAAACTCCTCCATATCTGAATTTCAGATACCAATATCAAATTTGTGAATTCCCTTTACCCAATTCCAAGTTAAGTACTATTTAGTACTTTTCGAACAATTTTTGGTACACATTTCCAAAAACATCCCAATATCTCAATTCCAGATGCCAAGAAAGACTTCAATGCCAAATTTCAAAATTCCACCTCCATTCCTTAACCCAATACCGTAATTAGTACTATTTAGTACTTTTCGAATAATTATGGTACACATTTCAAAAATCATCCTAACCACAAATATGAACAGCGACAGCTACATTTATCCAATACCAAATATAGTACCATTTAGTACTTTTCATACAATTGTAGTACTCTGTTCCAAAAACACTTCCATATCTCAATCCAAGATACCAACAGAGACCTCAATATCAAATTTGAGAATCCCAGCCCTATCCTTTCAACCCATACCATATTTAGTACCGTTTAGTACTTTCTGTTTTTTTATAGTGCACATTTACGAAAACACATCCATATGTCAAGGCTACACGTGAACAGCGACCCATAATACC